>NW_018164478.1:5213882-5227727 GCF_001263595.1 Phalaenopsis equestris | reverse complement strand
ATATATATATATATTAATAATTGAATAAGACATATAATTAATTGACAAATATCATATGCAAAAAAAAAAAAAAAAAAAAAAACAATTTATATCCTTCTCCCCGTTTCCCTCCTATCTTCCTCCATTCCGCATTAATTCTCTTCTCTGGCTGAACGGACCGCTCTCTCTTCCTTCCCCTCGTTGGAGGTTCGTCTTGCTTCAAGCTGCTTCTTGCTCGGCAAATCCTGCCTAAAAATTGCAGAATGTGCCTCTACGGGTGAATAGATAGCTGGACGGAAGCTGATAATGGGGTGTTTCTCTCTCTTCAAAAGCAAACCCAGGGGTTCTAAAGAGAGCGAGAGGCCCAGAGCTGGAGTCAGAGCGGCAGCAAAGATCTCTTCTTCAAGCGTGGAGAAGATTCCGTTGGATAACTCTCCCTACGGTAAGAAAACAAGCAATTTGTCGGGCTTGGCTCCGTCTCCGCGGAGCATTCCGATCATTTTCGAGGAGAAGTGCGGCGATCTTCGCGTTTTTGAGCTCTCGGAGCTCAGGAGCGCAACCAATGACTTCAGTCGAGAGCTTTTGATTGGGGAAGGGGGGTTCGGAAACGTTTACAAAGGTTTTGTTCGGACTGTTGCTGTGGAGGGTAGGGGGGATAGGGTTACGGTTGCTGTCAAGGTTCTCAACCAGAAAGGCTGGCAGGTATTGATTCAGTTTCTTGTATTTAATTGCTTTGCATCTTGTTTTTTTATTGGGGGTGATTAAAATTGATTGCCGGCTGCTATTTTTTTTGACAATTAGTCCCTGCCATTTAGTGCTTGAATTGGTCTTAAATCGAAGAAGTATATAAAAAAACCTGATTTATTGAAATTTTTATCCCTTGCGAGCTTGCCATGCACGTATTGCATGTCACTTTTTGGGCACACTCATCAGGTAATGTTTAGTCATGGTTCATATGGGAAATTATTGGATCAAATCTGATTAAATTTTGCTAGTACATAATAAGGAATAAGCAGTGAAATTCGTTTGGTTTCTCACTGAATGTTAGATGAGTTGTGCTTGAGAAATTCATGGAGGGAGGAAGTTCTGGCCTATTATATTCTTTGAGGTGGCCACAAAAGTTGTATATCCAAATATGCTTAAAGCTCAGTTCAGTTAGGTTCAGCCTTACTCAGGACAAGCTAATGATGGAAGGCTGTCTTACTAGAGTTGAGTACCGCTCGTTAGGGTCCATGATAAACTTTGGCAAATTCATTTGCCTCAGTTTGAAGATTTGTTCACCCTGGCTTCAAGGAATCAATGGCAAGCACTCATCATCATTCAGGTTGGAAACTCATCCCAATAACTTGGATTGGGAGTTGTCCTCATATATTCATTAATATTTTATTCATGCTGTCCACAAGTTCGTAGATATTCTATTATAATCTTATTTATTTATTTATTTATTTATTATTAGATTAAGATCTAGCTTCTCCCATTGAGAACCTTATAAATAGAGAATAAAAGGACGAATTAAGGGATACGATCTTTCCATGTATAATGTGCTGCAATATAATTCTCAAAATTTCTCTATCCAGAAACTCCCTCTTTCTTCTTCCTCTTCAACAATATTTTGGAACATGTGAAAGATCTATGGTAATTATGGCTTGAATTAACACAAATCAATTTAAGCTATATGAGGAATAAATTTGTGCTGGAATGGGGATGAAAGGACTACACAAGTAGGATATTATTGTAACGAGTCCTTAACTTTATTTTTTATTATTAGTTCTTGGTAAAGCTTGTTGTGAAACAACAAAAAACATACAAATGAGTGAATTTAAAAGTGAAATTGATTCAAAATTATTGACTAATTCAAAATGATCTCAATAAGATCATATTATACAATTACTTGATTGTATTATATGATATGCATAATAATTTTGAAAATCCAAAGGATCAATTCACATTGACTAAAGAAAGATTTGTAATTAAATTTATTGAAGTAATTGTACTATATCATATAAACCATATTGTATAATTAGGTCTATTTCAACTTCTAAATGGACATATGCTTCATTCATAAAATAAGTTATTCGGAATTTATGACATTTGTCCTATATGTAGAAAGCCATATTTCTTTTAAGGATGATATATTGTGCTGTACAACTTTGATTGGGTTGTATGATCATCCAAAATTAATTTTTTTTGTGAAAACTATTATACCAGACAGTTTGATAATCGTACCATTCAATTGGCAAGAATTTTTAATAGCAGTCAAATTAGGGTTAGTTTTTCAGGATATAAATATCCTCTTAATAGACTTAGAACATGATTTTTGTTGTTGTTAATTGAATGAAAGAGGGACGGGAATTATGTTTCATGTGAGATTTTCGAACATATGAATTTCCAATTTTTCAAAAAGAGATTTTTTTATGAGAGTATCCGCATTATGGCTGTTCCTTATCTAATATGTCCTCGATCTTCTATGTTGCAAATCTTGGCATATTGGAGAAACTTTGTTGATATGTTTGTAAGGGATCAGTTGTGACTTGTGGAATTTAGTTTTATTATATTGACTAGCGAGTGAGCCAAAGTAGTTTATTTTTGCTTGGAATTGAAAAAGTGTAGGGTTTATTATTACTTATTAAGAAGGTAGGCTTCTTCGTCTTGCTAGGAGCTAAAGAAATGAATACTGAAAATCTCGAGTAGAGGACTAGTGGAGTGCATCTAAACCAATTGGCTGAACCAACACATAAATTAATTTATACCATTTTTACCTTTGCTTTTTATTTTGCATCGGGAATCTTGTTAGTTATTATCATGTGAACTTTGCTCTATGTATGATCATGTTAATGATGAATTGTTATCTCACTTTGATCTCTAAGTTATTCTACCTATTGCAATTGCGTTTGCAAAATTTTTGAATAATAAAATTTTAATCTTGCCTATTGCTATGATTGCTTGTTTTTTCTTTCACTGTTTTAGTTAAAAGAAAATTATTTTTTCATCTTTCTACGATTTTCTTTACTTGCTTTAAAATATTAAGCAAAAAAATTAATTGTTATTGTTGCAACTCACCTCCTGTTAAATAAAAAATATATTATTAAAAAAGAAAATGTGAAAGAAAATATGCCTAATTCTTTCTTGTTGGGTGTGCTGTTCACTTGAACATTAAGAAGTATAGAATCCTTTTAATATTTAGATTAAACTTTAATTAAGTTTTCTAGAAATTATGGTGGGATAATGAGGGATTTGGAGATATTATACTGGCTCGAAATACTAAGACTACTAAATTTGGTTAATTTGTGCTAATTTGAAAGATCATTTTGAAGAATGGATTAGGTGATTTAATTGACCGATAATGTTTGTTGAATGTTAGCTTAGGATGTGTGCTTATAATTTGGACTGGATGAGTTCAGCAAAGTTAGACGAGTGTTGAAGAGTAGGGAATAAGATTAGGTCTTAGCTTTCTCTAATTTGGTTGAGACTTATAGATGGAATTTGGACTATTTGTAATAATTGTGTTGGGTGGTAGCTGATCTCGAGGAGTTTTGGGACTGTGGAGTGAAGTGTGAGAAAGTTGAGAGCATGAGTTTAATAGAATATAAGGTAAAATTAAAAAAATTAATGATAGCACACAAGCTCAAGAAAGGAGTAATCATTCACTAAAGAATTTTCATTTAATAATTGAAATGAGAAGTTATTTTGGCCTATATTAATAGAATTACAAGACTTTTGAGCTAAAACTTTTGGAGGAAGAGAATGGAGAGGAAAAAAAGGGGCATGTGAAAAAGGGATAAGTTTGGACCGCTCGTTAATGCTTCTTCATATTATGACCAACCATAAAAGTACATAGGGGAGAAGTAAAAATAAAAAAAAAATAATAAAATATAAAATACATTCAAAATAATCTAATCTCTATTCTTCCTTTTGGGTTCTTTTTTAGGCAATTGTAGTTAAGTCTCTTTGTTTGTTTCTTTCTTAGGCTATATAGCTTTAGCTCTCATAATTTGACTTTTAGCTTGATTTTTTTTATTCGGTTGATGTGATACATCAATTCTACTCCATATTTAAGATATATTATGCTCCTTCATGTTAAAAACTTATTTCTATGAAGCACGAACATCAATTTGAAATACAACCACAATACTATAGTTTAAATAATTTACAAAAATGATTACCGCATAGCACCTGTTCCATGGTCTGCGGAATCTGGGGATTTGAGGGAAGCCGTGATTGTGGTAGGAGAAAAATGTTGATTTTACTTTTTTTTTTTTTTCCATTTTTATTCTCTCTCTTTTTTTATTTCTTTCCAATTTTGTTATTTTTAATTATAATTCTTGATATTAAGGAACTATTTATGTGTGAGTTTTTACTTTTTTGGAGAATTTTTTTGTTATTGTTATTGTGTTTGGAGATTTTATTCTCTGTTTTATGCTCCCTAGAGTGTTGTATCATCTTTCTTTTGTAAGTGATCTCCTCGTCGCCTGTATCTCGCCATCCATTGTTTGATCCGCTATTTTTAGCCGAGATAGCCGTCGAACTTCATTTATCTCTCTCCAAACATTGTCGACTGCCCATATTATCATCTTGTTATTTCACAACCGCTTTCCCAATAAATCTACTCCCTAAACACCTTTTTGGTGCTCTAGAATGGTATCATTTGGTATGAGAGCCCACTAAATCCTAAATTTTAGGGTAATCTTTCTTTTCCCATATCAAAATTCACAAAAAAAAAAAAAAAAATCCTTAACATACCCTATTCATTCCACCACAATTTCTATCATTATATAAAATTTTAAAATTCAACTTTACTATCTTCACCAAAAATCTATCCCGATACCTTCCGCCAAAGATAAACTTTCAACCAACCATTTATCTACAATATTACATCCGTTGAAAACTTGACCAAGAGAAAATGACACAATGCCGCATAGAAGAAATTTGCAAAGAGGTGTTTATGAGCTTTCTATGGAGGATATGCAAAGATAAATTCACTAACTGCAATAAAATCTTATCGCCTTTGAGAGGAGATAACTCAGAGAGATCACCCATAGCTACAACGTTGACTCGCCAAGTCTAGAGGAGGAAATGAATCCCTCTCATTCCACCAGATAGTGATGAAGACCAATTCCCTAACGATTTGGCATGAAGTATCAAATGATAACTTAGAATTTTGAAGTGAAGATTGAATTTTCGAATTTTGAGTATAAGGACATCCCACTGTACAGAGTGATAAAGTTAGCCGCCATTAAGTTAAAAGAAAAATGCATCTTTGAAACGTTTACGCTATTGTGGGAAAATTTTGATGGGTACATAAATCCAAACATGTTTATTGAGTGGCTTCAGATAGCAAAATGTATCTTTGAGTATAAGGACGTCCCACTGGATAAAGTGATAAAGTAGCTGCTAGCAAGTTAAAGAAGAGTTCGTCTATGTGATGGGAAAATTTGAAACATTTACACCAGCGTGAGAAAAAAATAAAATCATTCTCTGATTCAAGATGGAAAAAGAAACACAACACAAATACCTACTAGAACATTACGAAGAGGATGTATTCTTGAAACTTAACTGTTTAAAATAGAAAGATCTCTCAGTAGAGGAGTACACAGTTGAGTTAGAGTAGCTTGTGTTAAAATTTGAACTAGTGGAGCCCGAGGAAAACACTAAAATTCGATAGTTTGGAGGATGGAGATCATCTATTAATAACGTGGTAATTGTAACCCTATTAGATATTACAATATGTCCTAGCTCTAGTCTTGAAGGTGGAGAGACAACACAATAGTATCTGGTCTACACCACCCTTCAAACAGGGTTCAATCATCAGATCAAGTAGTAAGAGTGTGCTAAGTGGAGCACCCAAGCCAACCCACTCTAAAGTGGAGAAAGGGTGAGCCCGCCAACATTCCTAAATTTTTCACGATAAGGAAGTGTTTTATATGTTACTGTTTTGGGCACATTGTATCATAGCGCCCAACGGGGAAAGTGATATTTTTAACTAAGTGGGGAGCAATTGAAGAAATAGATGCTAACATAGGAGAGAATGAAGATATTCGAGAAAAGTACAAGTTTGCAGTTGACAATGGAGAGATACTAGTAATTTAAGCTGAGCTCACGAGCAAGACTCTAACATGACTAACATTAGTCGTTCTAGAAGATAGTGAGTTTGTGATACTAGGCATTCATACAAAGTTTGAGGATGTGGTGACACAAGCGATCATCCTACAGGGCTCAAGAGAAGCACGAACAAGATAACATTGGTGATCCAAAAGGGTGATGAGTTTAATAAGGCGATACTAGAAGGCAATTCTTATTGAGAGGTCCAATGTGCCATTCTTCAGACAGATGTGAAATTGCTTCGCCAATTTTGTTTGATTTTATTGGATAAGTTTGGCGCAAAGTTTCCATTCAGTTTAACAATGTACTCACAGACAGGTGACTAGATAAGAGTGGTGAACCATAGTTTTTGAAATCTCGTTAGTTGCTTTGTAGGAAAAAATATTTGAGAGTGAGATCAAATCATTCCAGAGAAGAAGAAGCTTCTCTAGCCCAGGAGAATGGCACGTAGCTACTATCCGCGGTCCATGGAATTGTGGAATCCTACAGTAGGATCGTTGGAAGCCGCAATTATGGAAGGGAAAAAACTCAAATTTTGCATGTTATTTTCCTTTTTCCTTCTCTTTTCTGATTTCATTCTTTTTTGTTATTTCTAATTAGGTTTCTTGCTATTAGGGGCTTATTTATGTGTGTTTTTGCTATTTGGAGGATTTTGCTATTGTTATTGTGTTTGGAGATTTTATTCTATGTTTTATGTTTTCCACTGTGTTGTATTCTCTTCCTTTTAGAAGTTATGTATCTGTGTATTGTTTAGGAATACGCGGCTGATCCTCATCATCATCCATATCTTGCCATTCACTGTTCGACCCACTGTTTTCAACTAGGATGATAGTAGAACTTCGTTTATCTCCCTCCAAACATTGTTGACCGCTCATATCATCCCCTTGCTATTCCATAACCACCTCCAAACTAAATGTGTGAAGAAAAGTTTTCCAAATGTTGAAGATGAGTCAATAGTTAATTTAGGGTTTGTCAATTTTTTTTATTTAGTGGTGCTTTAGTTGATCATAACTCCATAACTTCTAGAATTATTATGGATGTAAATGTTTGATGGATGTTTTAAAAAGCTAATTCCCTATGATTGTAAAATTTAGCTTTTAAATTACTGGCTCAACTGTGTTCATCTTCTTCCTATAAAAAAAAACTGAATATATAATATTTTATTAATTCAGTTAATGGAACAAAATTATTACTTAACATGGAGAAGATTTAGTATTTGTGAACACTAATTTTCATCTTTTATTTAGAAGTTAACAATTTACATGAAGGTGGAGAATATTATAAGATATTGGTTGCGATACATTCATTATAATGGATGATATTGACAGTTGAAGTTAATATTTATCTTGATGAGCTACTCTTAGTGAATGTGTCATTGAAGAGGACAATGTAGAGAGTACTAATGATGACCCTATAATTGAATGTATTTATTCCAATTTGTAAGTGTCATTCTGCCACATTTGTTTCATTTTTTGAGGATGATATTTGTATTGAGTTTTATTGGCGAAACATCTTTTATTATTATACTTCATTTTGTGATATATTTAGTAGAGAATAGTGAAAATTCTATATTTTTTATTAAAAAAATTATTTAGTACACAAACAAATTCATGTCATATCATGTTCTATTTTTTTGTAATTATATTGTCTCTGTGTTTGTGTTGGCTCTTGCTTTATAGATTATCTGTCATAAGGACTATTTGGATCATTTTTATATAGTTGGATTAAATCAGAGAAATGTGCTATTATGGGATTAGATTGGCCTCACACGAATAATCAGATGTTTTTTTGTGATTTAATCTATATTCTAGTTATCCTCAAGGATAAAATTTTCCATCAATATATTTTCTGCTTGAAATAAGCATGTAAAAATGTATTATTTGATACCTCATTGCAAGGCACTCAAGAATACTAAGTTTAGTCCTACAAATGACAAAATATGTAAAAATATTAATGCTTGGCCCTCACTTATGGATTTAGTTTTTCAGGAAACTTCAGTACCATTGTTTTAACCTCCATAGCAAGGTGTCGTCTTCTATCATACTGTTTAAGGATAGCTGATTCTCTTGACAACTCTACATGATTGAGTGGGCTCAAATTATATGATATTTGATAGCATGGTTTAAACCTTTGTAATGTGAGATTCATTTTAACTCCTTTCAATAATTTTCATCATGGGATGTGCTCCTCATGGCCTCTCATGTGAGGCATATGCCGCACACTATGCAAGGAGCACATTGCTTTATAATTTAAGAGGCATCCACCTTATATTTAGTGATTAGTTCAATTTTATATGAACAAGTATACAAAATATATATCCATTAAAAACCCTTTTTATTTTTGGAAAATTTTGATTTTATATTCCTTATAAAGTGAAAATTAGAGAAATATGAATATTGATTATTCTTTATGAGAAATATGGACATAAGTTCCCTCTAGACCAAAATGCCTTCCAAATGGGGATAATTGGGTGCTACTTCTAATGTCAGAGTATATAGATTTTGTTTGGAGATGGTTCAATCATTAATTGTTGGTGATTCAAAAATGGATAAATCATGATTCAAAGAAGGATAGTTTAATCATGGTACAAAGATTATTCAATTGTTACTTTTAAATTATGTGACTTATTTTTTGAAAATGGATTATTTATGAATTTATTATTTTCTGTTCACTGTTCGTCATTGTTCAAAGGGTTATTTGATTGTGGTTTGATTATGAATTATATCCTAATTTGATACAACAGGGAATATAATTACAATAGTTATGATATAGTAGAGTGCATTTGACAAATTAATTGTAAGAAATGTGAGATAGCAGCCAATTTTTTAAAAGAAGAAATCCAAAATTGAGGCATTTTTTTCTTAGTTAGGGAGGTGTAAGCCTTAAATAATAATAAAAAAAATTCATAAAAAAAATCATACTTCATAAATATGATATTTGACCGTTCACAAATCTTAATAATTAAACTTAGAATTTAAATATGTCAATATACTTTATCAAACTTACCAGTATTAAATATTGCAATTTATTAGGGAAAAGACTCACTCTATAACGTAATCGAAGTTTTTCACAAATATATTTATCAATGGCATGAAAAATTTAAAAGTAAAATAAAATTTGCCACTTAACAGAGAAATATCAATTACATAAGAGTAGCCACTTTGACGATACTTAACACTTTGAATATCCACAAATAGGGATCTCATTTACATGGAAAATAACAATTACATAGGGAAATAAACCAATTACTCTAAAAAAGGAAATACAAATAAATATTTACATACCACTTTGACGATGGTCGACAGAGACGAAGTGGATCCCTGGGCTCACCTACGCTTGAAGTAGAAGCTGCACTTAGGATGACACTCAAAAACAATACTATAGATAAATGGAGATCAGGTCGACACTCAAAGTAGAGACGCTCGGGTTGACTTTCGCAGATGTTGCGCTCGAAGTGAAACCGTAGATAAATGGAGATTCTATGCTCGTTGAAGCTCGGGATGACACTCAAAGTAGGGATGCTCGTCAACATTCGAAGCATATACTGCACTCAGGACAATGCTCGAAAATAAACCTATCATTTGTTTTCAATCTCAGTCGTTCATAAGGTTAAAAATACAAAAAAAAGAAAAAAAATAACTGAGGCGTGCTTCAAACACCTTAAGGCAAAATGCCTCTAGGCGTATGCTTCAGTCAATAAAAGCATAAGCCTCGCTTGAAGGACCAAGGCTTAAGTTCCGAGGCTACTCTTTAGCACGTCGATTGTTTTTTAAACGTTGATAGTAGCCATAACATAGAAAGTAAATTATAAGGACCAAAACATAATAGCCACACATAGAGTTTTGTGAGATGGTTCGATCAAGATTTAAGCATGGTTTAGACAAGATAAATACAATAGAGTATGTTAAAAAGATTACAAGTTTAATACAAAATAGTGCAATCATAAATGATATATCACAATATATTATAGTCACAGAAGAGTGAACTAATAGACGTAATAGTTATGTAGGCGACGGGCATTTGGCCTTATAAGAAAATTCAGTTATAGCCTCTCACTCTACAATGGTTATACCTAAGTTGGACCACATCCTTCTCACCCTCTGAGGGCCTTGTTTTTAAAGGGTACTCTTAGGTTTTACCAATACGGTAACACATCGCTATATTTTATTTGATCCCTCTTAGATGTTTTTCTCTACTGCATATACGTTTCTGTATATGGAACTAACCATACTTACTGTGTATGAGCGCATAAGCCCTAATAATTGGTACCATAATCCCAAGCTGTAGCAAATGCATGCTTGCACAAGAGATCCGTAACATCAAATTTTCTATATGTATATATATATTTTCCTAAATCAACATTATCATCAAGGTCACCATTAAGAAAAGGTAGTTCATATTTACTAATGGGATAGAAACTATAGTTATTAGCTTTCTTCAATAGCTGTCCCAGTGTTGCTTTGATTTTTTTTATTATTATTATTAAAATAGTTTCCATATTCACTGTATTGTTTATCTATCAAAGAACCATTTTATCTTACGTGCCTAAAAATGTCTAGTAATATAGTAACATGATAGGAGTGTGCACTCTTGGTAGCATTCTTAATGCTTTCTGAAATATTTAGTATCATGAAATTATATCAATTTTCAAGAAAAAATGTTATGAACCTATTGCTCTCAGCCAACTTCATTTGTAAGAGAAGATGTTATAATTGGATCCTTAACATGTATTGTATTGAAGTGCCTATAAAATTTAGCTCTTCTATAAGCTTTACAGCCTGCTGATATTCTCTGCATGCTAGATATCAATTAAGTGATGATATTCATTATGATATACTGAGTGCAAATTCCATATTGAAAAAATGGTTGATAAAAGTATTGGCGAGATAGTTATGCTTATCAAAAATAAATCCCAAGTTCTTTACTATGCCTTTGGAAAAACGGTTGAGAAAAGTAATGGGCTCCTAGCCCGATAATGAAATATATCCATGCTTTATTATTTTTTGAATTCTTTACTCACTAGATAAATCTTAGTATTGGTACCTTACATTACTACCACATGAAAAGTATCTTCCCTGAACCATTGTATCTATGCTTAACGCTAAGCAACATACGGTTTAAAAGCTTTAAATACACACATCCAAAGAGAAATATGCATGCTTGAAACATGCGTCCCTTTCTTGTTGAAGATAATCGTTGTCTATAATTTTTCTGATGATAACTGCTGAAAGATGCTTTTGGTATTCACTTTTATAATTGATAGGTTGCTCATGACATCATAAAGTCTTCTCATAGAATAAATCAATACGGTAGTTCTTTTTTTTATTTGCTATGATTATATTTGACTTCATATTAGGATTGCATGTAATGTGCTTACTCTCAATTAGATCTTCAATGTATCATGTTTGAGCTTGTTAGTGGTCTCATGATCTAACATTCCAGTTACAATGCGTTCTATTTAAATATTTACGATCTCAAACACACTTGAATATGCAAATTTCTTAGCTCGCAAGCTCCATGATCTTTTTCCAAAGTGCAAAGGATGTACAGTTTCTTTAGCTAAATTCTTCAGCTTAAATTGAAAGTTCTTTTTCATTACATATATGTGTACTAGCCGCTTCAACTCCTCTTTATTCGTAAAGAGCCTCCTAACTTGCAGTTGAGTGGAGAATAAACTCAAACATGATGCCATTATGTTAGCATCCATTTAATTCTAGGTATTTTCAAGCATTTACTCTTGTAGGAAGGGAGTTATCCATATCTTTTTCATGAAGTTAACTGCTGTATTTTGCTACAAGATGCATGAAGAATCAAAATACATTGTTTGTTGGTTTTTGGTTGATCACAAATTACGATTGTAATCTCTAATGGATGCTTTAGTATGGAAGCATATATAATATCACTATCATCCATAACTTGTAAGCCTAAAGCTTTACCAATTTTTACTAGAAAATCTTAATGTTGATTTTTTTGATCGAGATAGAGGTAAGAGCAAATAAGTATAAATCAAGTCTAAAAAAATTATTATAAAATTTCTATAATTAAAGATGAAACCACTAGCATGGTCATTGTTTTAAACTTAATTAATGCTATTTTTTATTTATTTAAATCGAATATGAAGAGGAAGATTGAGTGATTAATGACACAACTGAAGAGGGGTAGAAGGGAAATTAAATTATTACAAGTATGATTCTAATGAATATCTATTGAGTGGAAAGAGAGTTGTCGCATTTTGCATTTACAAATTTCAATTTTATTTGTTTTATATTCTTATTTTGAGTTGAGAATGTGAGAGAAAGATTTATTGTGTTAAATTTAATGACTTGTTTTATTTTTTGACATTTGTGCAACACTTCTGACTTTAGTATTCGATGCCTTCTTTTAAAAGGTGTTCGAGAAGCATGCCTTATGCCGTGTCTCGAATTGAGGCACTAAAAAATTACCATGAGTGTCAATGCTTTGTGCCTCATGACGTTAGAGGCAATGCCAAAAATTACCATGAGTGAGTATCAATGCTTTGTGCCTCATGACGTTAGAGGCAATGCTTTAATTAGGTTATGTAGAAAAGTTATGTTATAATATATGAGACGAATTTACGTACATACCACACAATTCATATGTATTTGCATGTCTAACACTTAAATCTTAATATTTACTTAGTTAACATCTAAATTTTTAGCATCAGATAAAAAAATATAAATCTTAGATAACATGTAAAATTTTAGCTTCACATAAAAAATATAAATAATATTATTTTTTTTTAGGTAAAATACATCACTTCATGCATATGTATTGATGTGATCTTGAAACAAAAGTGTTTTATAAGTAAATATCAAAATTTAAGTGTTAGATTTATAAATACACGTGAATTGTGTGGTACGTATGTAAATCCTCATTATTCTATTAATTTTTATTATATTATATTATGTTATATTTGTATCTAATATATTTGATATAATGCTTCAAAAAATCAAAAAGATTATTTAAATATGATTACTTGATTATATAATTGATTTATTTTTTAATTTTAAATTATATTAGATCTTATATTAATTAATATTAGGAGTAAGAGAAAATATTTTGATTTATGAAAATTTAGAAGATGCTAAGGAGATAGAATCAGATTATAAAATTATTATACATGATGATTCTTTTGAAGCAAAATAATAGATAGGATGGGGCTGCTATGATTCTCCATCTTATTTTGTATTAAATTTTAAATGTGTGCTTATTTTAAATGTTATTTCAAAATTTAATTTTATATTGAGATTTGTTATTTATGTCTTTATGAAAATAGACTAAATAAATATATTTATAGTATGTCATATTTATGAGTTATTTTTAATTTTCTGACCTTTTTTTTTTCTATTTTGAGGTTTATGCTTTGATCCGCCTCAAGCCTTGGGCCTCAACTTCTTATGGAAAATGCTCCAGTTCCTGATTTTGTGTTTTTAAACCTTGATTTGGTGTTAGTATTATAATATATAACTTATTACTTTAAATTTTGATGTTAGTATAATACTTTGAGTTTATGTTTCTTATTGATTTTGAGGGTTACACCTCATCTCACTTTTAGAAAATACCTCAATATTGAATTGTGCAATTTTAAACTTTGATATATTGAAAAGTGCTTCCACTTGAGGGGGAAGTGATGTTCGATGCAGAGATTTTGCTTGTGAGATGAAGTTTGTCAGTGCAAATGAGATTATTAAGTTCAGTTCCACATTCAGTAAAAGAAAATTCTGTTTTTGAAATACTGCTAGTTGA
>NW_018164478.1:5203610-5213782 GCF_001263595.1 Phalaenopsis equestris | reverse complement strand
ACCAATGACAAAACCAAGATGACCAATAAAATTGTCCTCAACCTATGGAAAAAGGAAATGGAAGGAGCGAAAAGAAGGTCAAGATCATGGAATAAGCCTCAATTTTACCTCGGTCCATCATCTACAGACCAATGACAAAACCAAGATGACCAATAAAATTGTGCTCCTATGGGAAAAGGAAATGGAAGGAGCGAAAAGAACCCGGGTTGATATCCTCCCATTCGTTTATGGGATGTCCGCACGACTCCATTAACTGTAACCAACCAAACACCATTCATTCTCTCACATGGAATGGAAGCGATGTTGCGTAGAATATGGTCTAATATGGTAAAATTTGTCATTTAAAAAAAAAAATTAAGGCAGGAAATCCATATTGTTGTGCTGAAAAAAAATATTCTGTGCATTGCGCAGAAAATTGATTTGATTAATAATTTGGAAGATTCACATCCATACAACATGATTTGTATGTATTTACATATCTAATACTTAAAATTTTGTTTTCTACATTTATAGCATTTTAACTATTAATAATATTGATATTGTTGATGGGATATTAAAAATTGAAGTGATGTCAAAGGAAAAATCAAAATTTACATGTTAGAAATGTAAATGCTGCACTGGCTAACTCATGTCCCGTAATAATTTTGCTTAATTAAACTGAGTGAAATGTTTAATTACAAGAAGTTAATAAACTCTATGTATCGTTTAATCTATGTGCCAGCATACCAATATTACTGCTGGTATATGAATGGGAACATTAGCTGTTTATGTAATATTAGTGTTCAGTATTACTTTCAGAAAAAGTATTATGATAGAATGAATCGGCTTTGACTAAGACAATAAGGGCACGCTGGCAATTAGAAAGCTGATATTGACATTTTATATTTGTAATAGTCTTGAAGGATGCTAATATCAAAAACATTTACCTTCTCTGGTCAGCATTGATATAAATATAAATATCAATGGTTATTGTTTATTTAAAAGGTTTTATTGCTTCTACGTCAATTATTAAGACAAAAGTACTGTTTCAAGAATTTGTATGTGTGTGTGTGTGTGTGTATAACTCGAACAAATATTTGTTCGTTCGTATTCAGCTCGTTTTGGCTTGAAATACTACTAATCATATATATATATATATATATATATTTGATGAGTAGTTTTTCTAAAAAATATAATTGACTATAAGGCTACAAAAAATTTATAATCAATTAAAATTATTAATTAAAAAAATTCAATAAAAATAATAAAAGTATACTTAAATGATATTTTAATATAAATAATAAGATTTAAATCTTGGGTCGACCCTTGACATCCTACAGTTGCATGGCTAGGATTATCAAAACGTCTCTTTGTTCGCTAACAGCTCTTGTTCAACTTCCTAAGCAAACAGACTGAACACAAACATATATTTTTTTGTTCGAAATATAAACAAATCGAACACGAACAGTGACATATTTTAACAAGCTGAACACGAGCTGAGTCTGCATTCGCTCGTGTATGGCTCGTCAACACAAGAATTTGACCTACAATTACATATGTAGGTAGATTTTGTAGTTTTCATTCAAAGACAGAATATATATATATGTATATATATAGACACACATACATACATACATACATATTGACAAAAGTTTGTCAAAGATAGAAAAATACAATTAATTTTTGGTTGAATTAGCTCAAATTTTGTATCTTGACCAACTTAAGCATTGCTTGGTTAGGTTGTGTTTCATTGTGTGATGTTAGGATGCAAGAAGATATATAACTATTTATAAAGTTATAAACCAAATAAATACTCTATAAATGTGTACTTCCCACATCCAGGAAATCAAGACGTAGTTAATACTGTTTTATATGATAAATTAGATATAAAAAGTGCCGTGTCAGAGGAAATAGTTAGGCCAATATCACTTTCTCTTTAAAAATATTTCTTCACTGTCCAAGAAAATCCATAGAAAAATGTTTTTTTTGTCTTGTGCCCAAAACTGATAAGATTATATGCCTGACTTCTTTTGGTTGAATCAGTTGATTAAGCTTGTGACGCATACATAAAACAAGAATATGGAGCTTTAGATGTGGATTTCTTTAAGGAGTAACAGGCATTACCCGTTTCTTTTTTAAACTATTAATCACAACGGCGTGGTGTTTAAAAACAACAAGAGTCCCAACGAATAAAGTGCCAAATAGGGGAGGGGAAGGGAGGGAGAGATACAAAATAATGAATAGTAATTTGAATGATTCCTACTTATACAAAAATGAGAGTATAATACTTGGAATTATACTATGCCCTTGTTTTGGTGGAGACTATAGAAGATAGTATATGTATTTTGCATAGGTGTGCTCGAATCTGTTCTAAAGCTCGGTTGGTTGGGCTAGTAGCCCTTGGTAGACTTGTTGGTTGGCTAAACTTGGTTAATATTATTAGTTGGCTAAGCTAATGATGCCCGTCAGTTGGCCAAGTCCAGAAGAGACTGTCGGTTGGCTAGGCTTAATGTTGTATATTGATTGATTTTTATTAGCAAAGAGTCGACAAGATTGACTCTGTTGGCCAAATTAAGTCGATCTTGACTCGATCGGCTAAATCGAGTCGATCAATTGGTGAAATATGGTTGTCGACCCTCAGTCCATGATAAGGAGCTCCTTTCAGCAGGGCAGAGCTAGGCTATCGAGCAGAGGGTAAATCATCGTGATTCGATGATAGCTTCCCTTAGGCGAAGAGGTGTTAAGGGATAGGTGAGACTTGTTTTACTGATTTCTAATGATGTTCAGGGAGGTTGTTGGATACTTCCAATTGGGTTGTGAGATTCGAGTGTTAGCTTCTTGCTTCGGTTGCTTTCATCGTAGGGAATGACTTGGATTCCTTGCGCTACGTTTCCGCTCAAACCACCCGGGTATGGGCGGTTCAATTGCCTTGGTTAGTCTTAATCTTGATACTTTCGATCAGATAATTGGGTCTACCATTCTCCTATCGGTGGGCTCTCTTTTGACATGCCTTGTCTCGTCAGACCCATCAGATCTCCCTGAGATTTCTGCTGACACTTTTTCCTTATACACATACAAAAATAGCAATTTTTAACATATTTTTCATAAAAATTAAAATTTATTAGACTTTAAATATCAGAGTAGCTTAAACAGTGGTAGGTAGTATCTTAACAGGGCATCCATATTCGATATAGCTTTTGTCTTTTAAATCTAAACCACAAAAAGAACAACTTAAGTGAGCTTTCATACTACTTTAGGCTAGTGTCTCTTTTGTTTAAGTTTGAGCCATTATTAGCACTTAATGCATATAATGGCTGACGTACGATTTCATGTGAGTCAGAATTTGAGCTGTATATTTAGGAGAATGTACATATACATTATTATTATTATTTTTATTTATCCATATACCTTAATTTTATATATGAATAAACATAAAGATTAAAAATGTAAATATATAGAATGTAAGTCATCTAATGTTTTTCATACAAATTCATTAAATAATTTATTTTCTAAGGTAATCAAGCTTTTATCAAGATTAGCATTTTTTAATTTGAGTTAGATCATAAATTAGATTTGAAATATCTTGGCACAAACCTCGAGGCATTTGGCATGGATTTCGATATACCTTTTGGCAAGAAATAATCAAACTCAAATTAAAAATCATCTAAAACTCCAATTTCAACAAGCTTATAGTCAAATTGACTGGCTCGACCAGACAAACCCTATGACACTAATATCGATCCAATCCAAATCAAATCAAGTCTGGTTCAAGCCGTTAAAGCACTTTTGAATAATTTGGGTGGTCAGTTAGATGGTCAAATGATTTTTGAATCTAACAAAATTATAGTCAAATTAAGCATCTCGGTGAGACGAATCCAACGAAGCTAATATCATTAAATTCTGACATCATTAAGGTACTTAAATATCCCTAAAATACCATTTGATCAAGGGAATCATTCTGGGTTGTTAGATGAACTGGTTTGGATTCGTGCCTTATTTACAAGGGAAGTCACTCCTAGACTCTATCATGAAGAGGGATGAAGTGCAAAACCTGGGGTTGAATTAGGAGAAGAATGAAACTAATTTCAGAGATGTTATAAACTGAACACCGAACGATCCCTTCCTATGTAGTTGTTGACCACTGTCAACCACTACCTGCTAGTCACCGTTGAACACCATCAGCAGCCCTCTGCTTGTTGCCAATGGAGGAACTTGCAGAGTAACAACGTACTTTGAGACGAAGTCTCGTGCAGAGTAACGATGTGCGCCACTACCTGCTAGTCACCGTTGAACACCATCAGCAACCCTCTGCTTGTCGCCAATGGAGGCACTTGCAGAGTAACAACGTACTTTGAGACGAAGTTTCGTGCAGAGTAACGATGTGCATTGTGGAGTAACAACGTACATTGCAGAGTGACAACATACATTTTAGAGTAAAGAAGCACCCCACAAAGTAGTGCGGTGTCATGAATACTATGCAACAACGTACTCTGAAAATATGTACTGAAGTTCTGACGATAAATCTTAGTAGCATTTTCTCCTGACTATTGTACAACAAACCTTCTGCGCACAAACAGTGTACTTGGTAGGATTTTCTAACCCTTTCTTGTCTGTGAAATAAAGATCTATAATTGCACTCATAAGCTTATAGTGGATTCGTTTGACTAGTCTAGACCCCATGGTTTTTTCTCTTTTCGTGTTTTTCACATATAAAATTTTTATATCTCTACATGTTATTATTTGCCCGTGAGATGGATTTTTGTACAATGCTAAACTTCTAAGTAATCAATCTACTGTCACAAATCTTTTGGAACAAAACAATTTGATGTAGTTTGTGAGAAACAAAGCCTTGTTAGGCACAATCATAAATTATGAGATGCTAGGCTTTTACTTTGTTTCCTAACAATACAAAATATCTCATCGATGAACATATCTCTTTTGCACCTCTAGAAGAGTGTGTTCGATGAACGAAGGAGTCTCAGAAAGATATCCTCCAGCCTTAATACAAGGTGCGACAACCGATAGTAGTATATATTAGAGGTGAGCTAACCTAAAATCCATCGATTAGAGGTACACATTTAACATCCCCTTCACACATTGAAGTTCCTCCTTAGGAAGCAGACCTTCCTTACACTACTAGCATTATGTGTCCATCCAGTGAAATCAAGCTCACCAGATAATCTTCAATATATGTGGAATCAATCTCAGCTTAACCTTCACAAAATCCGCAATAAGATGTGAAGTCTAATGCTGAAAGAAGTCATTTCTTTACTGAATGTAATTCTCAACTCTTCTTCGTTTGTTGATATTGTCCTTTAAAACCCTATTCAAACAGAGTTCAAGCTCCCCAACATCAATTCTTATAATGGGATGTCAGAACCATCATACACGTATAACGAGCTTCTAATGTTCTCTTTCATCAAGATATCTCTGTTACTCTTAAATGATAAGAGCCAACTTGGTTTTATTCACTCCCAACTGATCTGTCATACATGTGATGAGCTTGTCAAATCATTTGCAAATTAATTCATTACAAATCAAAGGATTTTTAATGTTTCCACTTATCATTTTAGGATTCATCAAGGGGAAGATCATTGAAATATGATTTTTGAAGAATTTTTTGATGTGGAGGGAACCTTCATTAAAGTCTTACAAAATTGCTCACATTAACATCTTGGGCATGTTTATGGCGGGATAATCTTCCTACATCCCATTCAAATATCAATTCTGCAAGAACCAATTCTAAAAAAAGGGGCACTTTTGTTATAGTGTTGAAAGGTCATTCATATCAATAACATGGGCATGATTGTAAAGGGATAGTCATCCCACATCTTATCTAAGCCATCTAGTTTATAAAAAAATTCATACAGGCTAAGGGATAATTTTTATCATAACTTCTAAGGGACATTTATATCAATATCTTAACATAATAATAAAATCAATCAATAACTAGAGATGTCTAACTACAAAGTGCTCTCTCAACGGCCTCTCATCATACCAGAGTTCCTCTTCAACTTGGTCAAGAAGCTGGCCTCTTTAATATTCAATATTCAACACCTCTATTTAGAGAATAAATTCAAAAAAACAACAAAAAAGTTGTCAAATATCATTCTTAAATATGGTTGCAACCATATCTCTAAGAAAAACTATGTTTCATTTTGACATGCTCCCAGACTTGAGAGATATATAGCAGCTCTAATAGCTCATTCTATGCTTAACCGATGCCTGGGTGACTCAATTCAAATTTGTCCACAACAGGCTATGGTCATCAAGGAGAAGCTTCGACTAGTATTTAGGATAGGTTTTACATCTTTGGTGGATTTCATTTGATTTTGTGCAAAATAGGTTAATGTCATCGAACATCTCTAATTTTAAAACCTAGGAAGGGTCTTACACGCTATACAAATATTTCATATGACTTTGTTTATAACAAGTTAATGCCTTTGAGCAAGTCTTGATATAAAACCTAAAATAAGTCTTACAATCTTTATGGATTAAAATTGACTTCTTTCATTATGAGCTACAATCATTGAGCTCATGCTTTGATTAAACAACCTAGGAAAGTTCAAACCTGTTTAGTAGTAGACACAATCTCCACTTATACCTCTAGAAGACATGCCCATGAGGTGTCCTTGATAAGAAGCTAGTATTGGATAGGGTCCTCCCTAGAAAGACTCAATGAAAGACGAGGTCTCCACTCAAATATCACAAAAGGCTATAAGCCTCAGAAAGTATAGATACATTAAGAATCTCAGGTGGTTACAAGCCCCAAAAGGGACAAGTACATCAGAAATCTCAGAAAGCTGCAAACCTTGGAAGGTATTGGTACATTAAGAATCGCAGAAGGCTACAAGCCTTATAAGGTGCATGTACATAAACAATTTTAGAAGGTTACAAGCCTCGGAAGTTATAAGTACACAAAAATTTCAGAAGGCTGCAAGCCTCAAAAAATACATGTACATTAAAAAACCTTAGAAGGTCATAAGCCTTAGAAGATATAGGTGCATCGAAAAAATTTCATAAGCCTACAAGCCTCAGAAGGTATGAGTACATAAAAAATTTAAGAAGACTACAAGCCTCAAAAGTTATGAGTAAATTAAAATTTTCATAAGGCTAGAAGCCTCGAAAGGTACAAATAAATAAAAAATCTCAGAAGACTATAAACCTCTGAAGTTAAATGTACATTAACAGCCTTAGAATGCTACATGTACATTAATAACCTCAAAAGGCTACAACCCTCAAAAGGTACGATTACTTTAAAAAATCTCAGAAGGCTACATACAAGCTTCAGAAGGTTTACGTGCACTAAAAAAATCTCAAGGGCCTCAAAAGTTTTTGATTAATCAAGAGCTAAGAATTCATCTAATAATCTTAGAAGACATGAGTCTTATAAGAGTTTTGACATCATTATGCTCATATCGAGGGATGATGGAATTTTTTAGATTCTTATCAAGACTTACATTGGTTTTTTTCTTCTTGAGGAATTAGTGATCTGATAATAATAACCACAATCTACTTAAAAATTTTGGTGACAATTGTCTAGAAGTTGAGCAGAAGCATCCCAGAATTTGGGCAATAATATCTTATAAATTTGGCAATAACACCCAAAAATTTAAGTGAAAGCATCCCCGAAGTGAGGTATAAGTAGCCTAGAAGGTATCCCAAAAGATTGGTGAAACCATCCTAGAAGTTTGGAAACTTTTGCCCATGAGATTGAGCAATAACAACCTAGAAGGAAACACAACAGCTAGCCAAGAGAACTACAGGGATCACAGTCCTACTATAGTGCAGAGTGATCATTTAATGTTTTACAGTTGCGTGAAAATCTATCACACACATAGATAGTAGAAATATAGTCGGAAGAGACACCATAGTTATAATGTGAATAAACCCTATAAAGGAAAAAACTGCAGGGCCTAACCTAGGCAAATTAATTCACTATGTGATTGTAAATGCATAACTCCACTCTTCTTATAAATTAAAAGAAGACGACATTACAATGTAGATAATCACATATGTATAATCATATTTCAATTATAATAACTATAATTGAGTTATAATAAATGTAGTTATTAGAGATAATAACAATAGTGGGTCCTGTCTTATTTGATTGCTACAAAGGCAATAGTTTATCATAAAGTTTGTAGCCGATAGCTGCAATAGCGTCTGTTAACCACAAAAGTAATAATTGGAAGTTGTAGTAGCAGTTAGTCATATACGTCATAATTTATCACATAGGTCATATTTGGTAACAGCATTAGTGTTAGTTGGTCACAGAGGTTGTAGTTGGACGTTGTAGTAGCAGATAACCACATGGATCATACTTTATCACATAAGCCATAGTTGATAGTTGCATTAGTTGTTTGCCACATAACTCGTACTTGGTCACATAGGTTGTAGTTGTGTGAAGGCCGTAGTTAGTAGTTGTAGTTGTGTGAGTTAGCCACAGAGGTCCAAGTTAGAAGTTGTAGTAACAGTTAGACACATAGGTTGTAGTTGGTCATATAGGTCATAGTTGGTATTTGCAAGAGCATCAATCATCCACAGAGGCCCTAGTGGTAAGCTATAATAGAAACTAGCTACATAGGTCTTAGTTGGTAGTTGCAAAAGCATTAACCAGCCTTAGATGTCATAGTGGAAAGCTAAAGCAGTAACTGACCACATAGGTTATAATTGATAGTTGCAAGAGCCTCAGACATCCACTGAGTTTATAGTGGTAAGCTACAATAGTAACTAACCACATATGTCATAGTTCGTAGTTGCATGAGTGTCAATTGGCCATAAAGATCGTAATGGGAAGATGCAACAGTACCCAACCACATAGGTTGTAGTTGATAGTGCAAGAGCATTTGTTAGTCATATAGGTTGCAGTTGGTAATTACAGGAGCCTTAGTTGGCTACAAAGGTCGTATACAGAAGATGCAGTAGTGACTAGTCACATTAGTAGTAGTTGGTAGTTGCAAAAGCGTCAATTGGCCATAGAGATCGTACTGGGAAGATGAAGTGGTAACTGGTCACATAGGCCATACTTAATAATTACAAGAGCATTCGTCAGTCAGCCACAAAGGTTATAGTGGAAAGATGTTATAAGAACTAACCACATAGGTCATAGTTGGTACTACACCAGTTAGTGGTTGCAACCTTTTTATTGAGATTACTATTTTACATTAGAGACATCACTTGTCGTATACAACATAAGGAGAAAAAACAGTTGTTAGGAATAATCGTCGTATTCTATATACTGGATACGGCGGCCATAAGCAGTTGTCATCAGAAGTTATCACTAGATCTTCAATATGGAGTTATTCATCATGTCATATTTGGGATAAATTGTTAGCAAGTAGAGCTCTCTGATAATTTCGAGCAGATGCAGTCGGCAGTAGTCGACGATGATCAGCGAGAAGTGGTCAGTGGTGATTGGTGACTACATAGGCCATAAGTTATCGTTCGGACATTAATATGATGTTATTTGTTACACCCATTTGAGATACTTCGTTACAGTGTATATGAGATACATTGTTACACCATATTCAGGATATGTTATCACATCAATGTTCGTCGACGGTGGCCAGCAAGGTTAGTAGGTGGTGATCAACGGAGGCCGACAGATGATGTTTGATGATGGTCGGTGGGTCGGTGGCTACAGAGACTGGGAGTTATCACCAAGACTTCAATATAACATTATTCCTTACACCATATTTGGGATACGTTATTACACTACACTCGGGATGCATTGTTAATAAGTAGAGTTCATCGATACGGCGAGCAGGAGCGGTCAGTGGTGGTTGACGACGACCGGCAAAGTGTGGTCAATGGTGGTCAGTGACTACGGCTGTCAGAAGCTATTGATTGGTCTTCTATCAGAATAATATTGAAATTCAACTACTCCTCCCCCCTCTCAAGTGAAGTGAGGTGACCTATTTAATATCTCTGAGGAAAGCACATTTTAGTCTTTTGATGAATAAACTCCTTGAACAAACCACATTGATCCTCTTCAATCATAAAGGGATTTGTGATGATTTGATGACCTTAATGATCTTAGAATTGAGTGATATTGTTCTTGTTGGATTCCTCTCGTCGAGATGTTTGATTTAACTATAGGTATGTCAAATGTGGAGTTCATTTGCCCATTTAATTAAAGATCTGAAGCCTCCAAATGTGTTTTAATGGTTTAACCTAGACCGATTGAATTC
>NW_018164478.1:5201089-5203101 GCF_001263595.1 Phalaenopsis equestris | reverse complement strand
CCCCCCCTCCCCTTCGCCTCTCTCTCTCTCTCTCTCTCTCTCGATCCCGTTCGCCTCCCCACCTCGGCACAAAGACGTCTGCTTCGCCTTCCCCCTCTCTCGCCTCAACCGCACACGCACGGCTCGCCTCCCCTTCTTTGCACCGGCGTTCCCTCACGCACGGCTCGCCTCTCCCTGATCTGACCGAAACTCTCTTTCGCTATGAAAAAAAAAAAAAAATCAAAATCAAAAAAAGTCAATTGGCCATAAAGATCGTAATGGGAAGATGCAACAGTACCCAACCACATAGGTTGTAGTTGATAGTGCAAGAGCATTTGTTAGTCATATAGGTTGCAGTTGGTAATTACAGGAGCCTTAGTTGGCTACAAAGGTCGTATACAGAAGATGCAGTAGTGACTAGTCACATTAGTAGTAGTTGGTAGTTGCAAAAGCGTCAATTGGCCATAGAGATCGTACTGGGAAGATGAAGTGGTAACTGGTCACATAGGCCATACTTAATAATTACAAGAGCATTCGTCAGTCAGCCACAAAGGTTATAGTGGAAAGATGTTATAAGAACTAACCACATAGGTCATAGTTGGTACTACACCAGTTAGTGGTTGCAACCTTTTTATTGAGATTACTATTTTACATTAGAGACATCACTTGTCGTATACAACATAAGGAGAAAAAACAGTTGTTAGGAATAATAGTCGTATTCTAGATACTGGATACGGCGGCCATAAGCAGTTGTCATCAGAAGTTATCACTAGATCTTCAATATGGAGTTATTCATCACGTCATATTTGGGATAAATTGTTAGCAAGTAGAGCTCTCTGATAATTTCGAGCAGATGCAGTCGGCAGTAGTCGACGATGATCAGCGAGAAGTGGTCAGTGGTGATTGGTGACTACATAGGCCATAAGTTATCGTTCGGACATTAATATGATGTTATTTGTTACACCCATTTGAGATACTTCGTTACAGTGTATATGAGATACATTGTTACACCATATTCAGGATATGTTATCACATCAATGTTCGTCGACGGTGGCCAGCAAGGTTAGTAGGTGGTGATCAACGGAGGCCGACAGATGATGTTTGATGATGGTCGGTGGGTCGGTGGCTACAGAGACTGGGAGTTATCACCAAGACTTCAATATAACATTATTCCTTACACCATATTTGGGATACGTTATTACACTACACTCGGGATGCATTGTTAATAAGTAGAGTTCATCGATACGGCGAGCAGGAGCGGTCAGTGGTGGTTGACGACGACCGGCAAAGTGTGGTCAATGGTGGTCAGTGACTACGGCTGTCAGAAGCTATTGATTGGTCTTCTATCAGAATAATATTGAAATTCAACTCCTCCTCCTCCCCCCTCTCAAGTGAAGTGAGGTGACCTATTTAATATCTCTGAGGAAAGCACATTTTAGTCTTTTGATGAATAAACTCCTTGAACAAACCACATTGATCCTCTTCAATCATAAAGGGATTTGTGATGATTTGATGACCTTAATGATCTTAGAATTGAGTGATATTGTTCTTGTTGGATTCCTCTCGTCGAGATGCTTGATTTAACTATAGGTATGTCAAATGTGGAGTTCATTTGCCCATTTAATTAAAGATCTGAAGCCTCCAAATGTGTTTTAATGGTTTAACCTAGACCGATTGAATTCATATTGGACCAATTTTTGGTATCATCGGGTTCATCTTATTGAGACGGTTGGTTCGACTTTAAACTTGCTAAAATTGGTGCCATAGACATTCTTCAATTTGAATCTAGAGCATTTCATAGCTAAAGAAAGCCTTTGAGATTCATACCAGATGATAAAAATTTGCTGAGGTTGCATTATATACTATATAAATATAAATAAATTTATTGTTTTATAAATACGTCCTTAAAAAATAAAGATCTGGAAACTTTTTGTTTTATATAAATTTATTCTCTCAAAAACTTCCCATAAAATTTATAATTTTCTTATTATTTGATAATTATAGAGTAATCGGCATTAACATCAAGCCAGTGC
>NW_018164478.1:5193151-5200989 GCF_001263595.1 Phalaenopsis equestris | reverse complement strand
TTAAGAAAATAACATTAATAGTCGTCAAATAAGATTGATCACACATATAGAAGTCGCATGATGTACGTGAAAAAACTCATGGACGGTAGAACTCGTGAGAGAGTTGTGGCAAAAACTTCTTTGACAAGAGAAGATCAGATGCAAAACCTTTTATTTTTTGCTTTGGTTCTTTGCTCGTGCTCAAACAATAGATAATTATAGTTAAAAAGAATACATTAAATAAGAAATATATTTGATACTAAATATATTAAATAAGAAATATTTTTGGAAATAAATATATTTGAATGAAAATATCACATGTATTTGATAAAAAATATAATAAGCAAGAAATGCATTTAGAAACAAATATATAGTAAGAATTGTCTTAAAATTATGTCAAAAGTGAAGCCCCGACTTTCATTATGCTCTCTAGAACTCTTTTGGCTCATTCGCATTGAAAATGATCAAGTCCAGGCGATGCTTGAACTTGGTTGTTCGAAGAATTTTATTTTTGCAACTTGACTATCATAAAAGACGATCATTTTTATAAACTCTTTGTTGAACTCCTTGGTCATTCTTTATCATCATGGGCATCTTGATTAGTGGAGTTATTCTCAGAATTTTTGTCAGTTCGCTCATTTTGACTTTTTGATAGCCTAGGTTTATTTTAGTGTTAGAGCTTCACCTCTATCTATAAATCTATCTTACTTATCCTTCCTCTTAGTATAGGGTTAATATCAAATCCAACTTGCCAATTTACTAAATCCAAATTCAAAATTTGATCACAAACCTCAACTCAAACTCAAATCCAAATTTAATACTCAATATCCATACTTTTAAATATCAAATCCCCATTTTCAATTTCTAATCATTTCGAACATTTCGAACATTTCGAACATTTCGAACATTTCGAACATTTCGAACATTTCGAACATTTCGAACATTTCGAACATTTCGAACATTTCGAACATTTCGAACATTTTGAATTCGAACAATTCGAACATTTTCGAACCGAACACGAACTGACTATTCACGAATAATTTCGAACACGAGCCTATTTCAAACAAACTATATTTCAAACGAACCGAACACGAACAAGACCGTTGTTCGTTCGTGTTCGGTTCGTTTACACCCCTATTTACCACCCACTTCAGCAGTCGATAAGAGTGCTCTAGCTGTGTGAGCATAGACTTCAACGGATGGTCTGTAAGGACCCGAATCAGATGCATCTGGAAGTACGGTCATAGGCTGCTAGCGAAAATAATCAAATGACCTGTCTCCTTTTGTTTGTCCTTTTGTGTCTTAGTTATAAGAATTCATTTTGTACGATTACAGAAAGAAGAAAATAGTTATGGAAATCGTTCTTAATATGATTAATGCTCTAATAAATTGTATGGATTTTATTCCATATATGTATTACAATTCCAATTTTGATATGAAGGTAATTGGTTGATTGATTTGCTAGGATGCAACCGACTGAGGCGATCGACTTGGTAAGAACCACGCCTTGTGGTTGGTTGACCAAGCCATTCGATCAAATGACAAGCTCGTTCGCTGCGGCAAAAGCGGGTCGGCCGTCCAAATAGTCTTAGTGCATCTTCAAACAAAATATTCTAAACACACTCCAAACAAACAACTTGCATAACTTATAATAAACCTAAATCAATTAAATAAATTAACTCAAAACAAACCTTCAAATGATATTTAAACCCAACCAACTCAAGTAAATCAATCCAAGTTAAACTCATCCACAATTCAAATTCCACTCAAACCATTCTCAAATCTTAAATCTACCAAATCTGAGTTTTGAATATCTCACATACACTTATCGATCTATCATGCATGATGTATGTCAAAACTTTAATCGAAATAATTCTCAAAAGTCGCAACACTTGAGATGTAATTAACTTTGAGAGCTTTTCCTAATAGGAATTTCAAGAACTTGAGGTAAAATAAAACTAATCTTACTCCTATAGGCCAAGCAGAGACTTTGCTTGATTCTACATGTTGTTGAATTCCATAGAGATCGTCTGTTAGAGACGCTCTCCAACTGGGCTGCATAAGGTCAGTCCTAGTCATACTGTTGCTTGTTTGGAGGATCCATGCCCTCTCTTCAGTGAAGATTCTCTCATTTGGCTCCTCTGTCGTGGAGGTGTCAGTCAAAAGTATACGATTGCTTGGGTTTTGACTGCCGTTCGAGGAACATAGATAATGTTGAATTCACTGAGCTCTACCACCCACTTCAGCAACCGATAAGAGTGCTCTAGCTGTGCGAGCATAGACTTCAATGGATGGTCTATAAGGACCCGGATCAGATGCATCTGGAAGTACGGTCGTTGGCCGCTAGCGAAAATAATCAAATGACTTGTCTCCTTTTGTTCGTCCTTTTGTGTCTTAGTTATAAGAATTCATTTTGTACAATTACAGAAAGAAGAAAATAATTATGGAAATTGTTCTTAATATGATTAATGCTCTAATAAATTGTATGGATTTTATTCAGTATATGTATTACAATTCCAATTTTGATATGACGGTAATTGGTTGATTGATTTGCTAGGATGCAACCGACTGAGGCGATCGACTTGGTAAGAACCACGCCTTGTGTTTGGTCGACCGAGCCAATCGATCAAATGACAAGCTCATTCGCTATGGCAAAAGCGGGTCGGCCGTCCAATCGCGATCAGAGAGTTTCTGTTTGAGCTTTGGTCAGTTGATAGGTCGACTGATGAGTCGATTTATTTTGTCAGGTGAAGAGTTGCTTACTTGTTGCTTTGACTCAAGTCTTACAGAGCCTACGTCTCGTTCGCCTTGTTGGTTCATCGCCTCGGCTGGATACCTTTATTAGTAAGGTCTTAAGCAGATCTTATCATTGTCTATGTGAGATATCCAATGAGACTTGCTACTTTGATGAATTACTCCTCGCCCTTGACAAATCTCATCCCTATCGAGCGAGGAACCATCTCTTAAGCTTTGACATATTTCAGGTTTAGAAACTCAGCTTCACCTGCTTGATGGTGACTTGTAAGTCCACTGTTTACCCTTGGGGGAGATTTTTATTTTTAGTTGTTCGTTTTCTTTGAGATTCGTGTCAGTAGCTCTAGTATGTGTGTGTGTGTGTGTGTGTGTATAAAAGATTGGTCAGAGGCTATCGTACAAGCCTCCCGACAAATCTCATATGCCTACGAATTCCACCCCGCATATAAGTGAGATTGAATGTGTAACCTAAAGAGTTTTACAAACTCTCCCAACTAAAGAGTCTTGATAGATGACACATGCAATTGTATGTATGTATGTATATATATATATATAATTGCTATTTTTTATTTGAGAAGACGGCGAAATTTCATGCTTCGCTGCAATCAATGTCAATGCATGAAAAAACTTTTATTTGATGAAGCAAAGTCTTTTCGAATGTCTCCCAAAATTACTTCACGAAAAATGAAAAATTTTCACTATTTCACTATTTCGAAGTCTAAGATGCCTCTTCTTTCCATTTGCAAATTCCACAAGATCTAACTTTTTTTATCCGGAAAGTACAATCATTAACCGGCGACGAGAGTCCGGCCGGCTCTATAGATCTCCGCCGCCGGATCAGTGTTAAACAAGCAACAAGTCTTCTTCATCAAATCCCTTCTCTCTCCCCCAACAGCCCCTTGTTTCTCCTCCTTCTTCATCACCGTTCCCGGCCTCCGTTTCTCGTCATCTAAATACTCCTTCATCTCCATCCACTCCGAGCGGCACTCCTCGCTGCAGAAAACCGCCTCCCCTCCACACATGTAAGCTTCCAGCCCCGCACCCAGTCGCCTCTTGCACACCCCGCACTCTTCTAGAAAATCAATCGCCAGCATGGGTAAGTACTCTTCGTCTTCCTCCTCTTCATCGTCGTACCAGAATTCCACACGCGTGGGCGGAGATGATTCCAGGGGAGGACGAGGAAGGATGTCTATGAAGCCGGTGTTGGAGGAATTGGAAGACATGAGTGAGGAGAAGGAGGAGGAGGAGGAGAGGATATTCATTCTTTGTAATTGGTTTGGTGGATGAGAAGAATGTGATCCAATGATGGGAATTTATACGGAGGCAAGAGAGTGGCCAGCATTGATTTATGATATTTGATGATATTTTAATAATATTTTATTAAATAAAACCACATTACTATCAAATATTATTAAAATTAAATTTGGAGTGGGAAAAGACAATAAATTGCGATTATAGTTTAGTGAAATATTTTTTCACGGGCGTTGGCCGACGTTCGACCCCTGAAACGGCATTATTTTGTTCTTGTAAGAAGCAGATGTCGACCTCCAATCCGCAACGTCAGACGAAGCTCCTTCAAGCATAGCCTAAATATCATCAAATTTATACGTGTTTGCACCTATCTTATTCGTACTTGACTAATATTTTTTCGAGAAAAAAAAAATATATTACATGCTGATGAAATAGATGTAAATTTTATGATCTTATAGTGATATTGTGATCAGATATACGATAAAATCATCATAACATCATTATAATACTACTAATTTGTACAAAAAAATTTGGCACGTAATATTCGCTAATTTTAGAGGAAGATTAATGATCCGTTTGGGGCAGCTTTTGCGTTCAAGGGTCGACCCGCGGTCTGCGTTTAGTGTAAAAACTCAAACACGATTTCGGATAAATTGATGAAACACGTGAACTAAACAGTACGACCCCACACTTATAAGCTGCCCCAAACGCGGACCCGAACAGGGGTGATGTAGCGGGTGGACGCACAAAGGGATGCGCCGCTGGTTTTCGTCCAACTCATTCGGATTTGGAGCGCCGCCAGTTTGAGGAGTTAGAATTTACACCATGTTTATAAATATCTTTCGTATTTTAATTTTTTAAAATTTATATTTAAGAGTCTATTTCAGATGAAAATATCTGCATGATTTAAGTAGGAGCTCGAACATGGTACAAGTAAATATTTGCAAGAAATTGATTGGCTCTTTCTATTTTTTAGCTAATTTCTCTAATGATTATTCGTACGGGAAATATATGTTGGAGTTAGAATTGAACATGTAAATTTGATTTGATCTTAACTAAATTGCCAAACGTTAATTTTATTTTATCATTTTATTAAATTTCTATTAATATCGAAACGAATATTTAAGGTTCACTGAATTCATATATAAAAACAAATATTTAAATTATTAAAAAAGATTTATCAAATTTATTGAAAAGAAATACATATATACACATGTGTGTGTGTGTGCACGTGCGTGTGTGTGCACGTGCGTGTGTGTGTATTGAATAGAAGAATGATGAGAGAGAGTAAAAGTAATTGAGGAAGTCCTCGCATAGGAATGAGGAGAGGTTTCCTCTATTCATCATTTTGCCTCCTATTTATAAAGGGGTATTTGTACAATTACAGAAATGAGAGAACGGTTATAGAAGTTATTCTTAATGCAATTAAATCGTAATGATTTGTTGTCAAATCTATATGACAATTTGAATTCAAGTGTGGCAGTAACTAGCTGGTCGACATGATTGAGGTCGGTCGACCAAGGCGACCGGGTGAGTGTTAATTGCTAGGACTATCAAAACGGCTCGTTGTTCGCGAACAACTCGTGTTCGGCTCGTTTGTTAATTTAACGAGCCGAACACGAACAATTTTTTGTGTTTGAAATATAAACGAGTCGAACACGAACAGTGGTATTTTTTAATGAGTCAAACACAAGCTGAGCCCACGTTGGCTCGTGTTCAGCTCGTTTACACTCCTAATTCTCACAGGTAATCATCTACCAGCATTGAAGGCTCTGTAAGGCATGTCTGTTGCTTCCTTTAAAATGAAGAACTTGGGATCTCTCTGGTACTTCTTAGGTATGGAAGTTGCTCGGTCATCTCAGGATATTTGTCTGTATCAGTATAAATATGTGATGGACATTTTGACAAAGAACAATATTCTCCTGTGCAAACCAGTGGTTGTCCTGACGGATCCAAATAAAAAACTTCTAGATGTTCCCAATGCAATTCCTGTAAACAATACTCGCTACTAGTGCTTTATGGGAAACTCATATATCTTGCTCATACAAGCCCCGACATATGTCACGCAGTTGGGATAATTAGTCAATTCATGCATGATCCCTATGAACATCACCTCCAAGTTTTTCACCAGATTCTCCACTATTTAAAAAGCAAATCAGGCCAGATTTGTTTTTTTCCCGCCACACCTCTCATTCTATTATAGTTTACACAGATGCGGATTAGGCTAGGCCCGTCCATGATCAACAATCTACCTCGGGGCACTGCTCATTTGTGTGGGGAAACCTGGTCATGTGGAAAAGCAAGAAGCAGTATGTAGTTCCTTAGAGCTATGTGGAAGTCGAATTTCGGTCCATATCCCTGGGAATTTGTAAAGATATTTGGTTACGCGTCATGTTCCACGAATTACGTATGACATTCTCCACTCCCCCGTTGTTATTGCTCGTTTTGGGCTTGTTTACCCCCCTAGTAATTGCGCCTACCAAAATAAAAAAAAAAACATTTGGTCGATATGTTGCGGTCGGGTGCCCTTGTGAAGAGTCTAGGCAGTTCGGGACTATAGGTGTGACCCGCCGTTTGAATTTCTCTTAAAAATGTGTTGGAGGGCTTCGACTATAATATCAATCGTTGGATGATGAACTTGAATCACGTGTTTGTAACTTGTTACCTTGATTGTTCATCTATCATCCTGAGCTGCTCGATTGCTTTGTGATTCGTGTCGACGGTTTAGGTGCATACATATTGGTTCCCGGAGTTTTCCTACTCCTTGACAGCGGCAACTACGATAAAGATGGGGAAATTATTAATAGTTACTGGCAGTAAAATCAAGAAAATTAATTCAGCGACTAACTTTCCTTTTGGATTTTGTACTAAGCCCGCTCTATAAATACAATCATGGGCTTGGCAAGGTTTCCGTTGCCGTGATTTTCTCCTCCACAATGAAGTTCGTAATGGCTGATAGTTTGAGTCGGATAACCGTGGACTCCAACATTCTAGCCAAAGCAGGCTATCGGGTCTCAAACCCAGCAAAGAAATAAAAAAAGATTAATACAGAGAGGCAGCCGAGATCCAAACCTGTGTCGGCAGATTGCTTCGATTCGTTAAGGGATCCTGAGGGACTGATGTCAAAAGTCCCTCGTAAGGAGGCCAATTTCCCTAAGCCTAGACTAGATGTAAGCACTGATGGCAAGCAAGCTCTACTTGTTGAATGTGTCAAGGCAAGTGGAATGGAACAGGACGAAGCGGCAATCATCGTCTTTCCTCAGCCGCTACCGTAGGAAGGTGGGGGCACCTCGGTGCAAAAGGGAGAGAAGCCCTTTAGGACCCTTTCTTCCATAGATAAATTTATAATTACTAAGAACTTCTTTCGTCCGTCGATAGTTTTTAAAATATATACATATATTTTTTTTAATTCCAATACAGGTGAATCAGTCGAGTCGGAGGATCACTTGGACAGTGGGCCATCGAAGGATGCTGTGGAGTTCGTCCCTATTGCGGCGGCTGGTTTTCAGGCCAAATATGCGGAAATTTTACCAGCAATTACATCGGAGAAGCGCAAGTCGCCCGACCCTTTGCCAACTACCAACTCTAAATGGGTGTGGACAAAGTTGCAACAACCTTCTCCTGGAGCCATGTAGCAGTGGGTAGAAAGGATTTGGCCCTTAACGGTGTTGGTTGACTCTTTGGAGGGAGCAATTGGAGGTTCGATCATGAACTCAGAGTAGGAGCCATCAATACCCCTGGCTTCCAAGGACTCAAAGGTGGCAGCCATGCGGGTGGAGGCTGCCTCCTTGCAGAGCAAGCTGGTTGAGTTGCACGAGCATGGAGCGCTTCATGAGTTAATCGACTTAGGCAAG
>NW_018164478.1:5188920-5193051 GCF_001263595.1 Phalaenopsis equestris | reverse complement strand
CTTATATTTTAAGCATATAAAAAGTCGTTGTCAGCCCACCAATTTTCCTCTTCAACATCTAGCACAAGGAAAAGAGATCATATTTTGAGGAGATAAAGGTATAAATGGGGAATCAATTATAAAGGCAAGCTGCAGTCATAAGAATGATGGAGAATTAATCTAAGTAGTTAGTTAATTTGTTGAGTAATAGACCTTAAAGGATGCTCCCCAATAACATTGAAGTGAATTTAAAGGATCAAAATGTGCAGAAGTGTAAAGCTATCAGAGTAAGGATAAGGATGGAGTGGGAAGATATCCTCATGAAGGGGAGTAAACTTATAGAGCTAAATCAAGTAAAAAGACTTACCCCATATTTAGAAAAAAAGATCCTCACCTCCTGGATAATGCAAGAGAAACTACCATCACCTTTTCTCCCAAGGCCTAAAGATAAAAATTATACTTACATTTTGTCATATTTCTAAGAGGTTTTAAAAAGCGTACAATCAACATTCCATATACTAAAACTTTATAATGGATGCCCAATTACATGAAGTTTTTGAAAGAGATCCTTAATATATGAAAAAAACTCATAGATTTTGAAACTGTTATATTAACCGAGGAATGTAGCATAATATTATAGAAGAAATTATCACAAAAACTTAAGGACACAGGGAGTTTTACTATTCCATGTGTCATTGGAAAATCGATCATTTAGGAAAATTTTTTGTGATTTTGGAGACAATATCAACCTCATGCCTCTATCCATTTTCAATATACTGAGATTAGGAGAGGTCCAGCTCACCACATTGACCCTGTAGTTAGCTGACCGATCTTTGACTTATCAGAGAGGAAAGATAGAAGATGTGTTAGTGAAAGTTGATAAGGTTTTTTTCTTTGTTGATTTCATTATCATAGATATCAAGGAAGATAAAGAGATCCTCATCATACTTGGCATATCGTTTTTAGCCACTAGAAGAGTAATAATTAACATGTAGAAGAGAAAATTTATCATGAGAGTAAATGATAAAGAGGTGACTTTTAGTATTCTGAAATCAACGAAACATCCTTAAGGCTCTAGCGATAACCAATGCAATAGGGTAGATGTGGTGACAAGAGTAGTTCATAGCCAATTTTTTTTATTCTCTCGAGGTGGACCCAGTATAGCAACTGGTAGTTGAGGATTGTAGTGAGTGGTCTAAGAAATATTTTTCTCTACTTATAAAGTGGACATGATTACTAATGCTAAGCTCTTAATTTCATCCATAGAAGAAGCCCCAGTTAAAAGTGAAAATTCTTCTTAAGCACCTCAAGTACGTGTCTCTAAGAGAATTTTTTGCTTGGCCCCTCATGATTTCTACCAAGTCGAGTGAATTATAAGAGAAAAAGTTGATGAGAGCCTTAGATCAAGTGTTTTTAGGAGTTATCATTTGAGTTGACCCCTATCATATCCTTTGGAAGACTACTAAATATGTTAGAAGAGAGATTACAAAAAATTCTGAACAAAGGTGTAGAAAAAATACATGTATTCAGAAAGATCCGAGGTTAGGACTACGAGTTGATGACTTAGGCAATCCTCAGGGAAAATTAAAATTTTCGAAGATTGATTAGTGATTATTGAAAAGTGCAATTTAATCTTGTAGAAACACCTTAATTAATTTGGTTGGGTTAAGAATATTAAACAAAACATTACTTGGGAGGCAACCTAAGTGTTATCATTTGATTTGAATGTGTTTCATGTTGTTTGCTTTGAATTTACTTTATGTCTACTTTTGATTTGAAGGTTGTCATATTAGTTTTATTTAATGAGCTCACCAGGGCAGGTTGCACTGCACTCTATCGATCTTTCTGTGATTTTATTTTGCTTTGATGTGTCTCCTATGTTAACTTAATGTTTTACTAGCATTAGAAATGTTGATATGGACATTTACCATTTTTGTTAACCAGAAATAATATGTTGTGTCATGTGTCGTATTCTTTCTTCATTCTTATTAGTTTTCTTGTGACATGAATAAGATAGAAAATAAGTCTGAGAGAGAGAGAGAGAGAGTGATACATGAATACTTGCCTGAAATTAATTTTCATATATAAGCTATAGAATTAAAATTAGAGTATTTACTTGAGATAAGAATCTTAGTGATTTGATAAGCTTAAATATAGCTTCTTGCAAACTGTGAATGTTATTAAAAGGAGGGATTATGCTTATTGTCCTGGTAATTTAGCCATTCATTTTAACTACTTTGAACTAAATCATAAAAAGTCTCATAACAATTAAAAATGTGTAATTAAAAATAGAAATAATTAACCAGAGATAATTAAGCCTTTAAACATTCAGCTTTAATAATCTACTTGAATCTTACTTTTAGAGGAATGATAATATTTTAGAAATTAAATTAAGATGTATTTGAGAATTATTAATTAGGAAATATTAGACATTTAAAACTCTTTGAAAATATATATGTTTAACCAAATATAGTAATTTTTAATGAAATTAAATAATTTTTGAATGGGCATAAAAGAAAAAATGAAAAAAAAAGAAGATTTTAAGAGGTCCTAATCTAAAAGAAAAGAAAGCAAGTGGCACTGGCTAATCTTTTTGAGAAGAAGCCTTAGGTTACACATAAAAAATTAAAAAAAAAATGATGTCTAAGTTCTTTCCTAATTAATAAAACTTAAAAATTTTATTAACGGAATTTGTAAAAACTATATTTTAAAAAAATTAACTGACTTTAAAATATTTGATTGAGAATTAATTAACTTAAAATTTATTTTTAGTTAATGAAAATATTTCACTTTCATTGGATTAATTGCTTTAAGATCTGCTTAGGCTCAAAAAGAAGGAAATTAAAGAAAAGTAAGGTTATTAGAAATTAATGAAATATAAGCTTGAGATGATATCATATATTCTTTATGTATTATATAATCTTTTTATAGAATCAGAAAGTCCATATGTGTGCTACAACAAACATTCAAATAAGTCTGCTTAAATATTAGATTACTTGATGATAAATAATATGTAAATTTGCGGAAATTGATATAAATTAAATTTGTGATTTTTTTTCTACGTAATTTCCACTTTTTATTTCCATATTACGATGATTTTATGCTTATGGAAGGTATTTTTGTGATGTTTACTAGATTACAGGTGTCGAGCACGTGTTGGGAAGCCAATATGTGAAGTTGGATAATAGAAGAGTCTCGCGTACTAATGCCATCCGCTGGTGTAATTACATTGGTTAATTTGTCTTAAGATGTGAAGGAATGCACAAGTAAATCGAGAAGATGAAACAATCACACTACGCCTCATCGTAGCTCTACTGCCCTAAAACGTACCTGCGCCACATTCGAGAATACCTATGTTGAGATTCCACCAAGCACTATTTTTGCAAGGTTTTAGAGGCGGTTTGGGCAACATTATTTAAGCTAATTTATGGGATTAATTAAGACACTTCTTGGCTATTTGGATGCTATTCTTCTGAGGTCCAAGAGAGACATGGTAAACCATAGAGTTTTCTCCATTAGTTCTCTATAGGAGAAGATTTCTAGGGTATTTTTCTTAGAAATTTATGAGAGAGAGATTTGTGTGCACTTGTATGAGAGAGATGCACGGAGAACAGGTATTGTACGGAGAGGATTGCAGGGTATTGCAAGGAGATATTAGTTTGAGTGTGAGTTTTTTGTACCAATTTACGTCATTTTCTTAATATTTTTAATGGAAATCCCTATGTTTTTTTCTCTCATGCATAGTAGCTGATTCTCTTTTATACTCCTATGATGTAGGGCATATGTTAAATCAATATTTTGATTAATGAGTTTTTCCTGGATGTTTTTCCGTGCTTTGAATTTTATATGTTGATATTTTAACTTTTTTGTCATAGTTTGCTCTTGATCTGGCCAAGTAGGAAGTTAAAACATCATATGATCTAAGACTTCTAACTATTGACTAGAAGAACAAGTAGGCTAACACACACTCATGTAGTGGAATAAATATATTCCAATAAAAGAGTGCAACCTATATAAGAGATTAGATGATTCTTGAGAAACCTTGTATGGTTAAGTTCTCATAATTATAGTACGAGTTTCCAATACTTCTTATGACTTTGACATAGGTTAAATAAGATTTATCCATAGTTGTCAACAAAAACAGAGGAAACT
>NW_018164478.1:5187615-5188820 GCF_001263595.1 Phalaenopsis equestris | reverse complement strand
TATATATATTACTTTTAGATGTATTTTTTGAGTCATTTGTTGAGTTTATACTAAAAAAAGGCACGAACTTGTGTATCCAAAGATCTTAATGTGTGAGAGCATGTGAAAAGAATTAGAAGAAGTTTGCTCATGCCTCATACCTTAATTCCAGAGTTTCTTTATTGTTTAGAATTAGGATCAGGCTTGTGTAATGTGAAGTTTGGATGCTAGTTTTCTTTCTCTAAGATATGTTACCGACCTAGTAGCAGGCCGACCCTTACTATTATTTTATAATGATGTGTTTACTTTCTTTGACTATGGTTAGTTCGGGATGTCATTTGTATATCAGCTCGTAGATTAAAATATTTTTGGCAAAATTTTAATTAAAAAATTTATCCTATAAAATATAGGTATAAAATTAATCAATTTTAAATTGCGTAATTTATTTTCTTGCATGGCCATTCGACCCTATTTTAAAATGATACTTGTAGGGCTTCCAAGATTAGGACCTTTAACAATTGCATTCATATTGCATGTCCCTTGCCTTTCTGTCTATTTAGAGTTATAGGATTCTAGACATTTCTTTCATGTCACTTTAGGTCTAATGAACTGTTTTGGATGACTTAACACTTGGGTTGCTAACAAGTAGTTCATTATCATATTGGGTTGATTATCTTTATAACTAAAAAAACTTAAGGTTTCAATAGCCTCGGATGATGGATCCATGGAGTCTTGACTATACTATCTATACCAGTCCAAGAATTTCTTACTTACCTCCCATTTCTGCTTTATCTTTTACATATTGCCACCCCATTTCGCCTTTTCTTTTTCCCTTTGTGTGTCATTTATAATCATTTCATAGGCCCCTCTTTTGTTGAAAGGCAACTAACTATGAGGTTACAATGATTCACCCTCTGTTTGATAGCATAGATTAGCCTTAATAGCAGTAAGTTTCCTCCCTCATTAGTTTGTTTATTATTATGCTCTATAGCAACCAAGTATAACACTTTTTATCAATAATCTTTTTGGGTATCCTCCCAACTGTAATTATCAAGAGAACACGTCATTGTGAGAGGTCCATTTGAACCTAGAACAAAAATATATTTGATTTTGTCTCTAGTGTACATACTAGCAGTATCATAAGGCTCTTCTCGTATATTCGTTTGAGTCGGGTATAGCCTGATTTACTTCAGGCCACTCCTCTTCATCATATGTTATGAGGTTAG
>NW_018164478.1:5142973-5187515 GCF_001263595.1 Phalaenopsis equestris | reverse complement strand
TCTGACCGAAACTCTCTTTCGCTCGACTCCCTCTTCCTGAGGTGGCGTAGCTGCAGCTGAAAAACTGAGAAGCTACAGTTGCCCCAAACAGACCCTAGCTTATAATGATCTGTTAAAAATATGAAAAAAAAAAAAAAGAATCAAAATCATAAATTTTCCATCTCGATAAGCCGAGCTCCCCTTAATGGTGACCCATTAATTAAATTTTCCATCTTGATAAGCCGAGCTCCCCTTAATGGTGACCCATTAATGAGACCTATCGGCATCAGATGGGCATTAATCAATGCTTGCCTTGTAGATATGGGTCGGTGACGAATCTATGACATAATTATTTAATTAATTAATTAATTTTTTATTTTATAAGATTCTATTTATTATTTGCGATCTTGGAGTTTTCATGCATGATCTTGCACAAGTCATTTTGCTATGTTGTTGGGTTATGGATGATGATGATGAAGTATCTTTAATTTTTTTTGGAGCCTAGCATCTTCTTGCTTGTTCCCTCATCTAAAGCTTTTTTGTTTGTTTTTGGGGAATTTACATACATATCATAATTTTCTTATGTATTTACACGTATAACAACTATATAGTCATATTTACATGCATAACCCTCTAATTTTTATTATCATATCAAAAGTGTCTTTATTACTAATTTCTTAAAAGTGAACTATACCTTTTGATGCATGAGTTGGTGACATCAAATTTCTATAAATGTAAATATTAAAATTTAGGTGTTATATATTTAAATACTAAGGAATTGTGTGGTACTTGTTTAAATTTCCCTTCCTTTTGCACTTATGGAGTTGACCTAAGCTCCTATTATTTTAATAAATTTACCATTGTTAAATGTATGCTTTTTTTTTTATCAAACTCCACTATGTGATTTGCAAAACAATGCGGAAAACAAATTCCCGCAACAAATAAATAACGAGACAAAGTGCAATTTACATGGTTCAGTGAAAATACGACTACATCCACGAGGTGGGGAGAAAGGGAAAATCGATCGAATTAGGGTAATAATTCAACACGAACCTCAAATCCTCCATAATCCCTCATGTAAATAAGAGAGGATTAGGGTATACAAATTAAAATATTTTAATTTTAGAAAAGATCATGTAATTTGATCTCCTCTAATTAGGTTTCATAATATAAAAAAAATCATATAATTAGATCTCCTCAAATTATGTTAACTAATATCATTCTTCTAATATTCATATTTCTAATTTACAACAATTAGAATTAATACTTTTCATAACAATTTCCATCTCATCTCTGACTTTTAGATAAATAGGAAATTACCAAAATAAGCTCTAACATCACAACAACTGCACTAACATGGCCGCCTATGTACCCTCTCCCGAAGGAATTAAGTCGCATGTTGCTCTTCAAAACGACTTAATGTGCAATCCATCATGAGCTCGGATGTTCACTAAACTTCTACAGTTGTTGAACTTTTGAACTGGTAATACATTTGTGAGTACGTCCGCTGGATTCTCCTTCATATCAATCTTTTTTAACAGAATATTATCGTCATCAATTAAGTCTGAAAAAAGTTGTAACTCACATCAATGTGTTTAGTACATGCATGATGAATTAGATTTGTGGTAAAAAATATCACACTTTGACTATCAGAGAACACTGTCAGAGACTCGTATTCAACTCTCAAGTCATCCAATAGGCCCTAAATCAGTATTGCTTCATTCATCACATATTTAACCTCCGTAGTAGACAAATCAACAATATACTAAAAAACTGATCTCTGACTAATTGGATCTCATGTTAAATTTGAATAAATAACCAATCGTAGAACCGAGCCTATCCATATCACATGTATAGTATGAATCAGTGTAGCCTACACAGAAATTCGTAATAGATAAACATTAAGTTGACATGAATTGAACCATTCAGATACCTTAGAATACTCTTCACATCCTGCCAATGACTCCTTCATTGTTCATGCATGAATCTGCTCACAACACCAACTACTTGTGCAATGTCTAGTTTAGTATAAACCATAACATACATAAGACAATCCAGTGCACTAATATAAGGAATAAAATATTTATATAGTTGCTTTTTTTATATTATCAACCTCAATCTGATTAACATGTGCAATTAATACATTGTCAACATACAAAAACTAGTGTATTAGCTCACCATTGACCAAACTTTTAAAATATACATAATGATCATATTGGCTCCTTGTGTACTTATGTCCCATCATGAAGAGATCAAAATTCTTATACCACTACCATGGTGGCTAATGTGTGTCAAATATGGATGATATTTTTATATTATGTGTCATTTCTTTATTTTTCTCATGATATTTGTGATTTATATACAACGTATAAGTGATTATAAAATTTAGATAGGCAAACACGATGAAATAGAGTTAAAGTTGGTTGAACTAGCATTGAGGCGCCAACCTAGGGCACCCAAGCACCCGTAATTAGAGAGTCAGGTGCCTAGGCACCAATCCTTGGTTCCTAAGCAGCCAGACCAGAGCAACAGGTGCTCGGGAACTCATAACCTGAGCAATAGGTGCTCAAGCGCTAGTTCTGGGTGCACATGTGTCCGTATGCGTGAGATTATGCTTTAAACATCTTTGTGGCTTAAATTAGTATTATGCAAAGGAGATGAGGGCTTTTGGAGAAGAAGTGCTCGAAAGGGAACATGAGAGGGCAAACTATAAAAAAGGGAGTTGTCGGAGAATACTTAGGAGTCGTTAAAGCACTATGAAGGAGAAAACCTGTGGAGTGTTGTGAGTGTGAGCAAGTGTTCTCCTAAGTGAAATCAAATGTTGATGAATGAGATTAAGAGTATTATGTACTCAGAGAGAGAAATCACAATGCATTTGTGTATAATCTTGTAATTCAGTGGAATGTCTTGGTAAGATTGTTCTAAGTTGTATTTTCTATTTTTGAAATGAATTATTTTTTATGTTTCCTTCAAATGAGTAAAACCTAAATTTCTCACTTGCTCCCTTGAGTTAGTAACCAATGCATGTCAGAACTATCCTTGTGGTATGATTGATTTATTAATTATAGAATATCGATATGTTAACATTTTTCTTGTAATTTACTCCTAAAATGACCACTTATGATTTAAAATAGTTTGTGATATAATACTATAGAAGTAGACTAGTGGAATGAATAAGTTAACATATACTTTTTTAGAAAAATATGAATATTGCTACCAGAGTAGTGAAACCTCATAGAAAAATATGAAAAGACTATTTTTTTTTGCATAGTTATAGAACTAAGTAAAATATGAACATTAACTTTTCTTAATACCACCACAAGGGGCTAAGGAATACTAAGGCGGTCAAAAAACCTCGCTGATCGCGAATAGTTTGTGTTCTCGGCTTGATAAATAGCTTGTATTTGATTCATTTTTTAAGCAAATGATTTGAACACGAAAAAATTTTTTCAGCCCGATTTATTATTGAGTCGAGCACGAACAAATGCTTATTTGTTCATGTTCGGCTCATGTTGGCTCGAGATAATTAAATAATTAAATAATAACATTTATTTAAAATTTTTTTATATTAATTTTTATACTCATTAAAAAATGCTAAATTTTATTATATTTAAAAAAAAAATTTGGTCTGTATAATTATAAAAAATTAAGTTTTATTGTTAGATATGTAAATAAATAAGATTTGACTTGTATTTATGTAAATATCCAAAAAGTAGTCGGCATATGACTTGGGGGTGAGATAAGCAAATAAATAAATAAGAGTTGGGCGATACGTGGCTAAATATGTTCCCAGCATGTTTCAAAAGCCAAACCAGACTGCTTCGCAATCCGCATATGTTTTGTCCCACACATAAAGTTTGAAAAGAAAAAGGCTTCTCTCATTGCCGTATAAAAATAGTAATAAAGCTCTCATGTTTTCCATGTTGGAGTACACCACGTGACAAGCTTGAAATGAGATAAGTAAGAACATTAAAAAATGTTTTTCTCAAGTAGTTCGAATTTAGCTCGAGTCGAGAGAATAAAATTAGGAGGATTCGGATTATTCTTTGGTGTATTGTGATTTTGCAGTAACTCGAGATTCCGCGCAACGAATTTGACTTAACGGTATCGACCCATCTGCTAGCCCCTTCGGCTTCACAAAAGCTGCTATATTTCTACTGTGGAAACAAACGAAATAGTGCGCTTTGATGAGCTGAAAATGCATATATGAAATATGATGTATTTTTTCCCTCTCTTTATATATATAATATGTTTAACAATTTGAGTATCATATCTATGAGACCAGCTGTGCTAGAGAGAATTCGAACCCTAGACCTGAGAGGTCTTATACCGTGAATGCCAACGAGAAGGTCGGGATACACAGATAGTCATATATATATATATATATATATATATTATATTTTTTTCATGGTATTTGTGGTTGTATATACAATGAACATGTGATTAGGCAACTTGGGTCAAAGGATATGAATCATAGTCAAAGCGGGTTGACCCTTCTCCTGGATGCCTGGAACCAGAGATCTAGATCCCTATGCATCAGTCTTAAGTGCCCAGATGCCCAAAATCAGAGAAACAAATGCTCAGGCACTAGCTTTGGGCTCATAGGCACCTAAAAAAAGAGTAATAGATTCCCAGACACACAAAATAGAGCAGCGGACACCTAAGCACCAATATGTTCGGGATGATGGTTCAAGCATCTCAATTCATATCATTTTATGGGTGATGGCTTAAATTGGCAAAATAGAAAGGTGATAGAGTCTTTTGGAGAAGAAGAGACTGAAAGCGAATAGGAGAGGACAAGCAACAATGAAGGGTGTTGCCAGAGAATACTCATAAGCAATTGAAGCACTTCAAAGAAGGAATTAGTGGGAGTGTTATAAGTAAAATCGAGTGTTATCCCGAGTGTGAGCAAGTCTTTTTTAGAGCAAGATTGAGAGTATTGTGTACTCAGAGAGACAAATCACAGTGAATTTTAATGGTGCATCATTGGTGAGATATTTCTAACATGTATTTTCTATGATTTTGAAATGAATTCCTTGTTGTGTTTTCTTTTTTCAAATAAGTAGTAGCTAAATTTCTCACTCCCTTGAGTTGGTAACTTATGCATATCAGAACTATCCTTGTAGTTGATTTATATATTATATAAAGTTGATATGATAAAATTTTGCTTGTAATAATCCTAAACTGGCCACTTAGGATGCTAAAATAGATTATGATTCGGTACTATGAAAGTAGGCTAGTTGAACGATTTTGTTAACATACATTTCTTTAGAAGAATATTAATATTATGCATAGAGTAGTGAAACCACATAGGAAAACATAGAAACATAAGAATTTTTACATGGTTAAGGGATTAACTGTAATATGAACCACCAATATTTTTTTAAGACTGCTCGAAGGAGCTGAGTATTTTTGTTCCTAATGGTTGATAACATTGAAATCACATGGACAGGGCTAAATTGCTAGATATAATTTAAGGGAGGTTTTCTCACTTAGTTACAATCATAAAACTTAGCAGATTTCAACTCTTTGAAAAAATTAGGTTAACCTAACTTTAATTCTTCAAGCTGGACTTAAAACTAGTAAACTAAAACTTTTCATAATTTGAAAATTAAATAAGTACCTCATGGATCGATACACGGACTCAAATTTGTATAGTATACTACTTAATCAACTTGTATACTTACTTGATTGCTAGTATTTCATAACATTTTAGGCATTAGTGACCGCTTAACCCATATACAAATTTTTCCAATATGCAAAACCAAGACTTTTGAGACTTCATATCAAAGCAGATGTAATATATAGATCACCTCTTATGCTTTTCCATATGGGAACCCAATTTTTGCATCAAACTGCTCCAAAATTAGACTGTTTTATGATACAAGTTCTAAGAGAACATGGATCGAGGGATGCTAGACCACTGGGAAGAACAACTCATCATAGTTAATTCCTTCTCATTGTGTAAATATTTTTTCACTAATCTTACCTTATATTGCACATAAGCTCCATGAGATCCTTCTTTTTTTGCATACACTCATTTGCACTCAATGTATTTCCTTCTTAGAGCAAGCTTCACTGGCCTAATGGTAGAATTCTTTTAAAGAGACTCCATCTCTTCATCCATTATCAATCTCTAAAGATCATAGTTTGGACTCTCCACCACTTCTTTATAGTGATGAGGAATTTCAGTCTCCATGATTGAAAGTATAAATGCAATGTGATTCTTCAATACAGATAATGATACAATAATGATACATCTGAATCTACCATGTCACTCCACTACACAATACGATTAGCTTTCAACTTAGAGAAAACTCCATTTCTTTTCTCCTTCAACTTCAAATAATGTTTCTTCCAATGATCAATCTCTAAATAAAAAATAAATTAATTTTTTTCTAAGACCACATCCATGAGACTTTTCCTGCTTTTAGAAGTATCACTGCTATCACCATTCTATGCCCAATTCCTCTCAGATCCAATACATTGGAGTCTAAGTACCTCAGTCAACTCTATATTTGTAGACTTATTGTCCCTTCGATGAAACTTATGGTTCAACAACACCATGGTCACATCATCATAATTCAAGACCTCTTTCCAATGAATGAGTGTTATCGTAAAGTTTTTGTACCCATTCAGGAGTGAATTCAATAGAAGAAATAACTTGTCTTCATCTTCAATCTTCACATCCATATTTAACAAATTCAAAAGCTTTATAAATCATTCAAGTGTTCATCAAAAATAACCTCACATCTTACCTAAAATTTATAGATTCAACGCTTCATGTGGAGACGATTATACAATCACTTTGTGAGGTATTTGTTCTCCAATGTCCTCCAAAATTTTTTTGTTGGAGTCTACATTATCACCCCATATTTGATCTTCTAAGATAAACAATTTTGAATCAGGTCACAAACACTTTTGTTTATCTTTAACCAATCTCTTTCTAATATCTCTCTAGGGCATTCACTGTTGTTAAGAACTTCTTTCAAATTTAAAAAACAAAACACATCCATTACCTCGTATTGTCACATGTCAAAATTCTCGTTGTTATCAAATTATGTCTTATTCCTCTTGACGAGATGCGTAAATACCTCATGAATTGTAGTCTTTTCCACTGTCGTAGTGGATGATAAAGTGCCTGCTGAAATGTTGTTATCCATGGCTCCACCAGATCTTGTAGTCTAGCTTGCTCCGACCTTTTTGTCTTGCGTTCGTGACTTTGTCAGAATCGCAGTCACTCATTATTGGAATCATTGATCAGAATCTGATACCAATTATCGGGCAAAACAATGTGAAAAATAAATTTACACTTATACGGTTCAGCGCAAATCCATGGGGAGAGGCTATTTCATTATCAACAGGGTGGAGAAAGAAAAAAATAGTCTCAATTGGGGCTATAATTCAATATACACTCCAAATCCTTTATAATCCCTCTTATAAATAAGAGAGGATTAAGGCATAAAAATTATAATTATGTTAAATATAGGAAAGATCATGTAATTAGATATCCTCTAACTAGATTTCATAATATAGAAAATATCATATAATTAGAACTACTCAAATTAGATGATCTAATATCAATCTTTCTAATATACACATTTTCTATTTTACAATCATTAGATTTAATGCTTTCCATAACACTATGAACAGCTTTAAAAATAGAAACACATGTATTCTCTTCCCGGAATATTAAACGAATCATAATTCATATATAGTTACATAAGTTGTTTAAAATTTCATATTTTAAACTTGTGGCAGAACATGTAAAGGCAAGAAATATTATACTTGTGGCTGAAGAATGCTATAAAACATTTATTAATATGTATAGTTTATTAATCAGGATGATTAAATATTTTTTAAAAAAATTATGAAAATATATAATTCAATAACTAATGATCATTGATGACATTGATCTCGACTAATATATTATTCAATAAATTTAAATATCTATATTTCGTTCAAACAATTAATTTATTATTAAAAATTAATACAGATTAATTATATTTTTTATCTTAATTAATATCTGTTCTTAGTTATCTATTTATCTTAATGTAATAAAACATATATTTCATATAAATTCTTAAATCCTGAACTAAGTAGCTAATAGTTGACCAAAATTTAATTGAATTTAACACATATCTTGCTAATAATGTTTAGAAATTAATCGACTTAAATCCTACATGCAGCCAAACTGCAGCACCTCAAAGTCAACATTCATGAAAGGCAATGGAGTTTTCCCAATTTCTTTTTATAAATAATTGAGAAAAGACAAAGATGATAAGCCCTATGAGGTTTGTTGTCATTACATTCAACTTTAACACTATTGTACGCAACACAATGTCTTATTTCAGTTTTGCCAAGATTGTTTCTTGTAGTCGTTGTCAACAGAGAAAAAAAGGTTGGCAACACAGGAAATTCAACATGCAAACATCCGTAGGATCAGGCTTCTAAATTTGACTTGAAAGGTTTTCCAAATGTTGATAATATATTTTTTTCTTTATAATATTTTTACTAAAGCATCTCTAAAATTAAGCTGAAAAGAATCGAAAAATAGCTTGAGTCAAATTTAATTTTGATGAAACTAATTTAAAAGTAGATCGAAATGTGTATGTATGTAGATATGTAGAAATGTCTTTACATATGTGCATATATTTAGGCAAAATAGGGTTTGATTAGAGATAGAAGCTTTGGCGATTCGTGCTTCCCTCTAGGGATTCGGGGTGTTTCACTTTATTTTTTTCCTTTCTCTTGGGAAAACCCTATCTTCTTTTGATGGTCGTCGTCTGCAAAAAGCGTGATAGTAAGATATAAAGAGAAGCTATAGGGATTCGAGCTTTTCTTTAAGCTTTCTATGTTTCTTTTTGTTTTTTTCTTTCTCTTAGGAAAACCTAATCTTCTTTCCATTTTCTTCTTTTTTATTTTGGCGTTCCTTCAAATTTTGGGGTTTCTTTGGCCCTTCTTTTTTATTTTCATGGATTCTCCCTCTAAGTTCTAGATCTTCTCGATCGGTTATTGACCCTATTCCAGCTCTTAGCAGAAAGAGTTTAGTTTCTTCACATATTAACAGCCCTTTAAATGTCAATTTGTCTTACATTCCTTGTTCACATGATGAGTTTTCTTTATTTGAACTTGAAGTTCAAGAAGCAGCGGAACTTGACCTTGGTTGGATATGCTTTAAGGAAGACGTCATTTTATGGTAATTTATAGCGAGCTATTAATAGTACCTAAAAACTAAAAAGGTGTGGTTGCTCTATTATCTTATACATAACGTCTTTTTTATTTAAATTTAATTTGTGAAGAGGGTTTGGAAATGACTCTAATGGATAGCCCTTGGTTCATCTATGGAAAATAATTTATCTTTAAGAGATTGTATCCTGATTTTAGGTCGGTAAAAGAAGATTTTAGAGAAGTTCCCATTTGGGTGAAATTCTTTAACTTACTTTTGTGCTACTGGAATGAAGTTGATTTTTCTAAAATTTCAAGTAAAGATGGCTTTCCATTAGCTGTTGATAATTTAATGACTAAAGATTCCAGTCTTTGTTTTTTAAGAATTAATATTCAAATTGATATCAATTCTCATCTCATATATACGAGTAAGAATTTATTTTATTTCTCTTGTATGAGTGAAACCAAGTCCCTATATGATATGTTTCGCAATTGTTCATGATTCTTAACCTTGTCATATTAAATAATCATTAATTTGCTCCTATTTTACTTGTATTTAGGGGTAGGAATAGTAACAAGAATAATAATACACAAAAATTTCATAGAATTAGGAGAAGACCTCCTCTTCTTTTTCCTGTTATTGTTCATGTTTCGATACATGTTGTCTATAATTCTAGTATTGGTCTTACACCCGATCTTAAAATTAATGTTGTTGTTGAATTATCTTCTAGTAATAATGGTATGAATGAAGATGTTGGAGAAATTCATCATGTGGTTTCTAATGTTAATCTTATAGACTATGTTGCCTTTGGAGTTAACTGGCCTTTGATGCCTTTCTTAATGTTCAAGATTGTTTAATTATTGGTAATGAGCATAACATTGTTGATGGCTCAGCTATTCCTATAGAAGATTTCTCTAGTTTATATAATGTTACAGTTTTGTTATTGTTGCAGATCCACAAGTAATATTTCTATTAGAAATAGTATCATTGATACTTTTATTTAATTATACAAATACTCCTAAGGCCTCCTTTCTCTTACCAAAGAAGTCGTAGAGGTGGCCAACTGGTGCCACTATCCAAAAAATTTTTAGGTTCATTTTTGTAAATACTAATTTGAATAGAATGTTCATGGAGCTGCTAGTGTTGACCAAAATACTACTTATCTGATAGTTGTCTATCATTGTTGTCACGACAATGACATCATTATAAGGATTTACCCTTAGGGGCAAGTCTTCGTAAGTGAAAGTGGTTGGTGGATGAGTACTGCACTTCAGGGCAAAGGCAGTTGCACGCAGTTCTCCCAATTGGAGCCTCTTCAGCTGGTTTGTCAGGATGGTTCTCCACCTCAAAAAATAGCTAGTACAAATCTATCAATGTGGATGACATTCGCTCAAGCTGGCTCATCTGGGATTTCTTTTACTGGAGCCTTCCTCTGCCTTTGGGTCACTGCTCCTAGCGCCACAAATTTCTTGATATTTCTAACTTTTATCAACTCCTCAACCAGGTGCCGAAGGTGTCTACATTTCAGCATCATGGTCATGGTACTTGTGGTAGACACAATACTTCTTTATGTCCCAGAGAAAAGCTCTGGCTCTCATTGATGGTGCCTTCTTGAAGTACTCCTTATTTTGAATAGCCTCTAACATTGAGACTCTCAGTGGAGGGGCATTTGATGCTTCATAGACATTCAACGGTCTCTCAGGATAACAAGTTGATTATTGGTCAGAGTATTGCACCTTACCTTCTCAGTTGTGGTTCTTGTCGGCCCCCTATAGTTCTGAAGTGGTTGGTTATCTTTATATCATGGCCAAGTGGAAAGATGTGAGTTTTCCCTTCATCTTCACTTATCATCTCTAAGGGCCTTCTTCTACAGATGATGGATGGCTGATTCTGTAATGGTGAACGCGGGAGTGGAGTTGTTTTCTTTAGCTAAAATGTGAATGTTGGTCAACCTCAACAATTTAGTTAAAGTCTTCAGTTGTTGGATACTTATAGCATAATAGAAGGGTCCCTCATTCAACCTGTGAGCTATGGTGGAGGTGCAACTACGAGTTTCATATCCTGCACTTCCAACATCTCTTTTTGGAATCATTTGATAAATGAGCAGAGGCTCTCAACTTGTCCCTATTTGAACTACAGTAAGGCCAGTGAAATCTTCTGTGGCTTTTGGACACTGGAAAACTGTGTCACAAACATTCTTTTAAAGTAGGCAAAGGAAGAGATCACTCTAGCCGATAATCCATTGAACCACCCGGTGACTGACTCCCTAAGCATGGTGAAGAACATATGACACTTAGGGCATCAATAAACCTCAATAGACAGATGGCAGCTCAAAAGATGTAATATAATTGACCAAATAAGTCTAACACTTGTTGAAATCCTATAAGGGGATTGTGAACTTCTCTGGGAGCTCAACATTAGAAATTTGTCAAGGCAACACATTTTTTGGCTAACGGGGAGCCTTAGTACTAAAAAATTGCTGTCTATCCTTCGGTGCAGGACCCTACACCATCCTGAAACTGAGAACCTCCTACTCTTTTGAGGGATGTAGTTACCCTTCAACCATTGTGAGCCGACACTTCCTCCTTAGCGTTCTGCTCCCTTCAATTTATTGTGGCTTCTCAAATGGTCTCCACCATCTGACCCATCATTTGGTTTATCAACTCTTGGATCTATTGTTGTACAAACTCCCTAGTACACTCCATATTTGAAGTCTTTTTGGTGGGCTTCTTCTCGTATTGTGCTCCTCTTCTTATTGCTGGCATGATTCATGATCATCATCCTTTTGGGATGTTGAATATGAATCTATCATGTACAACACACCCAAAAAATAGAGCATACATCAGGAGAGAGAGAGAGAGAGAGAGAGAGAGAGAGAGAGAGAGAGAGAGAGAGAGAGGGTGTGTGTGTGTGTGTGAGAGAGAGAGCGCGCGCGCAATAATGAACAATAGAATGAGGAAATCGTGTAACGTTTTATTTATGAAATGTCCCCATATTTATATAAAATGTGGTGTTATAAGTGAAGTTATATTTTTGCCCCTACTTAAGTGGGATCTACACATATTATTATATGTATTTCACTATAAGCCCAAGACCATACTGCTCTCGGGCTCTGTCATCTGAACTTGGTAGGACTTCATCAAGCTGTTGCCAATCGATTAGATTTGGTAGTGTTGTCGGTTGACTGTGCTGTGAAAGTCTTGGCGGGCGTACAGTTCAAGTGAATCACTTTTAGCTATCATAATGTTAGATTCGTATACGCTACTAGTCGATTTATCATATATTGGTCGGGAGTCAGTAGAACTGATCAGCTAGGTATTGTCGAATCATTGACAAAATGATTTGTAGTGATGGACTCTTTGCTCAATAGCCAGCTTCTCTACCCACGAGAGTTCTTTGATGAGAGTCAAGGGCTGTCTTTATATGAAGAGATCTTCGGAGAAGGCTACTGGTTGCCCCCATCATAGCCATAAGATCATAGGGATTGATTTCATTGAAGTGTTAGACTCCGGTGATCATTTGTCTTGGGACTAGGCGAGCTGCTTGACTCGTGCCATATACTCATCTTTATAATGATTGTCTTTGAGTTTGGTTCATTTGGTCGGACATTTTGATCCCCAGGTCTCCTGTCAGTGAGTCCACCCTTCAATATCCCATTTTTGTCTCCTAGATCAACAGATCTCTTCATGATTATGGCCGACGTAGTTTTTGTGTGCTAAAACATAAATAAAGTAAGATTTAAAAATAAAAAAAATAAAGATTAAAAAATAGAAAATAAAAAATAAAAAAAAATAATCCCAAACAAAATAATTTTTTTCCCCCCACAACCAGCCTTCATATTTGGACCCACAAGTAATTATCCACCTTAGAAAAAGATATTTAGCTAGAGATTCAAAGGCAATCAACTGGGTGCTAGTACACAAGTGCCTAACTAATGGTTGATATCGTCCATCTCGGCAATAATTTCTCTTTGTAAGGGACAAATTTGGTTTTATAAGCATATGTATGTTTGCACTAAGATAGTTATTCATAACTGTATTTATATTTTCTCAAATAATAGCTGATAAAATATAAAAAATATTACTCAAAATTATTGATTGTAAGGATATTATGAGTAGTACGCATTAAATAAAATTAAAAAAATATGTTCATGGATAAACATATTGATAAGCATCAAGGGCAGGTACGCCATTTCGCCCAGATTTGAGACCCGAAAACCCTAACCCAACGCGCACACTGCGGCGGCGCGCCAGCCGCGGCTACATCCTAAGCGCCACGTGTGCACCGGATGCGATCCTCATCCCCGACTGACGTGTTCAAGAACTGCATCGTCCGGCTATAAATACCACGCCTCTCCATTTTTCTGATTTCCTCCCGGCCTGGCGGAGAGCATTAACAGGGGATTCAGATACGACGGCGAGAGTGAAGAGGGAAGGTGCGAAGAGACGGAGATGTTCTTTAGGGTTTAGTTGCGATTCTTCGTTTGGAGCAACCTGCTCTCTGTCTTGGCTCGAGATTCCCGAGCCAAGACGAAGAACTCCATTGATCGATTAGTCCTGAGAGAAGTGATCGAACAAATTTTTCAAGGGTTTCTGCACTTCTCTGTTTCTCTCTAAGAGGTAATTAACGATTGTGAGTGGTGTTTAGAAGTTTGATCCGGCGGGATCTGTGTTGGCCTCTGTGGTGTGTTGATGCGTGACTGATGTTGGTGCTAGGTTGGCGGCAAAGGGCGATGGCGTCGCCGAAGGAGGGTTTTCTGACCGATGAGCAGAGAGAGGTAATGAAGATTGCGGCGCAAAATGTTGAGGTTCTCTCGTCGTCTCCGAGATCGCCGACTGGGCTGGCCTTGCTGCTACCGGATCATAATAACAATAAGGGCGGAAGGCAGGTGGCTGCGGGAAACCCGGTGAGGCATGTCCGCCGCTCGCACTCCGGGAAGGTTGTGAGAGTGAAAAAGGGTGAGCTTTCTTTTTCAAATTTTTATTTACTCTTGTGCTGATGAGTTGACTGCTGCTGTTAAATTTGTTTGGTTGCTTAAATGATTCATTTGAGGATCTTTTAGCTAAAGATTATATGTCTTTTTTGTTAGATCGTCTGGATAGTTTTTAAATTTCATCATACAATAATGGTTGATTTGTTTGTAAATTTCTACGCATATGAGTTACGCCAAGGTTGTAGAAAAATTGAAATAAAAAATAAGAAAAGTTCGTTCAGTTCCGTGCCAACTTTTGAAGCTTGGTTGTCTGTAAGTGAGAACTGACAAGTGTAACATCAAGGTGCTAGGTGCCCAATTTATACTTTCTTAAATGAAGCATTATATTTCGAATAAATTACAAATACAATCTTAGGCCTTTTTTACGTAACCTTAAGATGGTATGCGCACCATATTCACTAAGAGTGGCAAGTGCCATTTTGTACAGCTTATCTACTTCTCAAAATTTTATTTTATTTCATAATTAAAAATTTCTATGCAATCTTATATATTTTAGGTTTTTTTTTCTGTAATATTTTTCTTGTTAAATATTAGTTGTGTGCCATAATAATTCAATATACACTGACAAATCATACCAAAATGCTAAGAACAATGACACTCAATGGTATTAAATGAAATTCGTTAATTGGACAAGGGAAATGTTGGATAGATGGATAAATAATGTTTTTATCCTGGTGTTTATGGATTTTGAACATCATGTGCTGATTTACATGAAATGCAATAGTCTTCAGATAAATGATAATTTTACTATATTGCTATTCATTGTTGGGTTAAACTTCTTGGGATTCTCTATCCTGACAAATTTTAATGAAATGAAAACTCGTGTTGCTATGTGCTAACTTTGCTCTTTGGTTTAAATCAACTTTTTAATCTTCCAAAATGAGCACTTAGCTAGATATACCCATTCAGAAAGATAAAAAGTTGGATGGAGGTCTTGGAAAATGATCGTTACGAAGAAAAATAAATCCAGAAGACATCAAATCTTGTGATTACTTGTGTTTCATTACTATTTATGATTTTGATGTATTTTAATTGGCATTTTTAGTTTCATAGATTTGTAATGATTATGTTTTATTTTGAATATTATGCCAAATAAAGTTTGCTTTCTTGCCATAAAATGCTTGATTTAGAAGAATTTATTATTAGCTTCTTGTACTATAGGTTTTACTTTTACCATATCATGAATGTCTTAAGAATATCTCTTCATTTTATTTTTTTTTTACTTTGAATTTGCAATTTATGGGATGCATTAATATTTTCTTGATTGCTTGATATGAGTCAGATTTGTTTTCGTGGCAAAATAATTGTACAAATTCTAAATTTTATTTATACATTAGAGGAACGGTTAGAATTGTATCTGTTGAAGATAGGGTGATTAAAAATAGACTTAGTATGATCATGTATAAAAAAAAGGACAAAAAATTCACCGATTAGACAAATAGCTGAAATTGAAGTAGGAGGATTGGGAATGAGAAGGGGTGAACTTAAGGTTTTCATGGACATAGGTGGTTTGAAATTCCTTGAAGAGAATATGCTTAAAGCTGCTGGCATTTATTTATACGGCCAATAATGATAATGATACAGATTGTTTAAAAAGTATATGATAAGAAAAATAAAACACAACTTTGAATGTATCTAATCTATAATCACTGAAGTATATCACACATATGAAGTTCTTTTTAAAAGAGCAATACTAGTTAAATTATTCTTAAAAAATGAAAATTTTCAAATCCTATAATAAGGTTGCTTTGATCCAAGTACACAAAATAGAATGGGGACATGATAAATAGTTGTATCATCTTACAAGCATAATTGAAAGCATATTTTTGAAGCTCGCTTATCACAACATGAAAGGCAAACTAACTCAGCTTTAAATGAATTTTCAAAATGTTTCAATTGAAAAATTTTTTTTTTGACCTAGACACAATAGTTCAAACTCTAACCTCTCTACCTAGAGTATGCTCAAGTGGTTGACCTTATAAGAGACAATTTGATGGAGCTATCATGTTTAATCTGTGAAAGAAGAAGTAACTTCTTATAAGTGGAAATATCATCGACATAGTTTTATCGATTCAGGAATATCGATGTCCTCTAGGTAGTTTTGGGCTTGAGTACAAGGGATTAACTCCAAGATTTGTGGCATATATTGAAAATTGACATCCATAAACTTTAATTACTTTAATAGTGTAAAATGCCTCTTAAGACATGGTTTGGCTTAGACTCTTGTTGGTGCTAGCTACACCAATTTAAAGGCAAACTTGACAATGTAACACCTGAGTTAACCCAAACGACAACGAGAAATACAACTTTTATCACTAAAGCAAATAAGGTTTTATAACGAACACACATCGAAATAAGAACGAACAATCGATACTCAACACAAACACCAACTAGGGCACAAATCCAAGAATTTGGTGTTGCTGTTATTCTCTCCGTCTCCCCCTCTTCCAGTTTTCCCACCACAAAGAGGCATTTTTCGTCAGCTTGATGGCGTCGAGCTTCACTTTTATGTCATTTGGTACATCCTTGTATTCAAAGATCCGCTCAACAATTTGCTTACTCTCGCGAAAATCATATAGATTTATCCTCCCATTGAAGTCGGGTAGGTCCACCCTAACTCTTAGATTTTTGTGCCCTCTTTTAGGCACTTCCTTTATCGGCCTCCTTTGATACTAAATTTCGAAATGCCAAGGTCGATTCTCCTCTTCATTGAATTCATCCTTACAAAAGGTGTTCACCTGTTATTATGGCTGCTTCCAAGGGTTACGATCAACTTTGACCTCTCCCATGGCCATTTCCTCATTGGTCTCGAGTTGATGTAGCACTTGCAGAGTCTTCGTTGTATTTCACCCATGGTAAAATCTCGGTCAGGTTTTTGACAAATATCTGCTCGCCAGCATCGTTAGGGTTTAGGGTTGGATAGGCGGGAGGTGTGTGTAGGTGGAGAAAGAAAATTTTTGGTGGGGTTGGATATACGTTTTGGTATGACGGATGTTAGAAACTTTAGGATATGACAAGGGTTAGGCTAACTCTGATTCCAAATGATACCATAAATGTAACTTTTATTATGAAAGCAAGTAAAGGCTAGAACAAACACACACTAAAATAGTAAAGAACAATAAACACGCAAAATAAACATCAACTAGGGCGCAAATCAAAGGATGTGGTGTTGTGGTAGGAGGGGGAATAGCCTACGGAGGGTTGTATGGTCGAGAGGTGACTAGGGGAGGGGCGGTAGCAGCAGAGGATGGTGACAGAGGGTTTGTTAGGTGGTTGGCAGATAGTAAGTGGGGTGGTTTGTAGCAAGTGGGTTGCGACAGAGTGGTGGAACAATAGTGACAAAAGAATTGTGGTGGAAGGGGCAACAACAAGGCTTTGGAGGGTTGGTCGGAGGTTGGATAACTGTCGGACTGCTGGTAGAACAGTTTCGATGGGGATGACAACAAATCAGGTGATCGAGATGAAGGTCGGGGAATGAAGGAAGCATAGATAAACATCATCAAGTTATAGCTAGAGCACCTTCTTGTCTTCGAATACAACCCTGGAAGGGAAAATTTCCACGTTGATGGTTGTCTTGACAGAAAGCTGAAACAAAAATGACCTAAAACATATTAAATGATGTGCTTAGGACTGTTTGCTCCCTCCCTAGTTTGGATTGCATTGGTCCCGATACAAAAGCGTCTTTTGCCGCAAATGCCTTGCGTCAAAAGGTGACCCAATTTCGTGGCTTGGCTTGACTTAAGCAAACTCAATCCTATCTCAACAAACACAACTTAGTCAAGAGATGTAGAAATAAATCAAATAATATTTATCAAAACATGACATATCTGTTAAAAAAAAAGAATAAATAACGATGATCTTGATTTAATATTTTTTTAGTAGCTTTTTCAATGTTTTATGCTTTAAATTGTTGTTGCATTTCTATTTGACTATGATTTTTTTCTGCTTTTAAAAATTCTATGGTGAATCTTTTTAACAACTAGATCTATTAAACTATTGTAGCGTGTTTTACTTTTTAAAACGGTAAAGAACCTGCAGTACCTACAAAAAAAAAAAGACAAGTCTACTTTTACAACAATAGTTTTACTAGTATTACCAACAGCTGCAAGTGCTTTAAACAAACTCTTAGTGTATCACAAAGTCAAATTGTGAACTATTCATATGCTTGCCAAATTAAATACTTTGAGGAGATGAGGGAAGCATACTTTTCATGTAAAATTGGAAGGTCTAATGGCTCAAATTAAATTAGCATTTATTTTTTTTATCTATTTAAAATTCAAATTAGTTGAGCTAGAATTCTATGGTGCTAACAATTACTTCGTGCAAAAGCTCATCTTTAGATGACAAACTTCTCGTCCAAGCAACTTTTATTGTTAAACACTATTCAACTTTTGGTTATGATCATTTGCCTCAGGTGAGACGTTTCTATCAATGTTGCATTCTTTTTGAGACTGCATGTTCTGTCAGTAGACTATGGTTAAATTATTTCTATCTCATCCTTGAGTTTCCCCTTTTATTCTATTTGATTATGAGCAACCCCAAAGCAACATAGGACACTTTGGCGTGGACTTAGTCAAGAGATGTAGAAATAAATCAAATAATATTTATCAAAACATGACATATATGTTCCAAAAAAAAAGAATAAATAGCGATGATCTTGATATAAGATTTTTTTAGTAGCTTTTTCAATGTTTTATATTTTAAATTGTTGTTGCATTTCTATTTGACTATGATTTTTTTCTGCTTTTAAAAATTTCAATGCTGAATCTTTTTAACAACTAGATCTATTAAACTATGGTAGCGTGTCTTACTTTTTAAAACTGTAAAAAACCTACAGTACTTATAAAAACTGAAAAAGACAAGTCTACTTTTACAACAATAGTTCTGCTAGTATTACTAACAGTTGCAGGTGCTTTAAACAAACTCTTAGTGTATCACAAAGTCAAATGGTGAACTATTCATATGCTTGCCAAGTTAAATACTTTATGGAGATGAGGGAAGCATAATTTTCATGTAAATTGGAAGGTCTAATGGCTCAAATTAAATTAGCATTTATTTTTTATCTATTTAAATGTCAACATTAGTTGAGCTAGAATTCTATGGTGCTGACAATTACTTCGAGCAAAAGCTCATCTCTAGATGCCAAACTACTCGTCCAAGCAACTTTTGTATTTAAACACTATTCAACTTTTGGATCTGATCATTTGCCTCAGGCGAGGCATTTCTATCAATGTTGCATTCTTTTTGAAATTGCATGTTCTGTCAGTAGACTGTCGTTAAATTATTTCTATCTCATCCTTGAGTTTCCCCTTTCTTTCCCAAAGCAATATAGGACACTTTGGCGAGGACTTAATGGCCTTCCTAACATCCATTGCTGGCTTATATGCATCCTTTCTAGATGAAATCACTTGAACATGTAAATTACCTCAAACCCGTTATTTGTTTTTAATGTATTTCCTTATCTTATTATCAAATATATTCTTGCTAAACATTTCATGTGTGTTAGTAAACTAAATTTCCAGCTACTTTATACAGCCTATAAGCTAACATGCATTGAATATCATGTTCTTTCTAAAATAATTTGATCCCCTAAATGTTTCCACTTTTAGTCTCCCTTTATGAGGAAAAAAAATATTTATTCTAAGGCTAGAAAATCAAACAAAAGAAGATGAATTACTGATTATGTTGATTTTGTCCCATACATGGGTATGTAGGCACTAGGTTTAGATTACACAATTCAAAGTTCGGAAAGGACCGACAGAACATATAATTTTTTAATTAATCTTAGAAGTACTTCTATTATTAGGCTCTCCCTCTCAAAATTTCGGTCTGTAGGCAATAGTAGGCTTGATAGTAAATTGGGTATTAACATCCCTGAAAGCTTGTCAACTGTATCTATGAACATATTTCAGTTTATTTTGCACTTGCCAATTCTAGAACTTTACTGCATGAAATTTATTATATTATATTTTGGCACTGATTTTTCATGCAATATGTCACTCTACATATAACGATAGAATTCATTTTTCTTTTAACAGAATTTACTTTTTAATTATTCAATTGTTTATGTTTATCATTAATGTTATAATTTCAAAGAATTATTCATTTGATTTCTACATGTTGCCTGCTACTAAGACCACCATCATTAATTTTTTTAAGTAAAAAACGAAATGGAATCAACTTCAAACAATTAATTATTGGATGCTAATTCTCCTTACAATTTGCATTTAATAATTATAGGATGTTACTTATCCGGCTATTGAAATTGTGCAATTCTATCTTAATAGCTAGATTGGCAAAGTATTCATTATGAAACTCCCAACCTGGAGGTGAATAGAGTAAACAAATTTGAGAGCAAAATATGGGTAACATTTGAACTCTTGAAAATCATGAAAAGTTCGATTATCTTGTTAGATATAGTAATTTATAATTTTATACTAGCTAATTAGTTTTTAAAGGTTTGATGGACAACATAATTCAATTTATTATATGAAGGGAAATTAACATAATACGACAATGTGTCAGTTTGAAAAACCTAGTAAAACCTTATATTTATTTAAGAAATATATAAAATTAAGTACTTAAAATTATGAAAAGGTAACAAATGTTTTTACTTTTAATAAAGGAAATAGCATGCAAGCACTTTCAATGTGTTGAGCGCCTGCAGAATAGTTTTTTTCTTAGTCTGTTTAGGTGCCTAGTGTGATTATTGAAATCTTTATAATTTTCAATCAGGTATGAGAAGAAAAAAATGATATAAAATTATTTATCAACAATCTTATTATAATTTATTTGTATTTATGTTCATTATGCTTACTTTAAACGAGCATAAAATTAAATAAAAAAAGAACTTTTTTAAATTTTTTAATTTTATTTATTTAGTAATAATATACCCATCTTTCTCATTTCGAGCGTTGCCAGTACATTTGTAAATTTCCAAAGCAATGCATTAAGGTTTAAGGCCTAATTTTGAGCTTGCTGAAGTCCGTGATTTAGCATCTAGCATCATACTTGTTAGCACATTGGTATATAATATTCAGGCTGAAGATTACGAAATATTTATTTAAGATATATTCTAGAGAAGTGATTAATTGTTTCAGTTCGTTGATGTTTTCTTCTACATTCAGGTGTTTTCCATTAGGCTTATGTGTCCATTGCATGGTGTATAGCAAAACAATGGTATTATAAAGTTGGAAGGCAATCTGGAATTGCTCAAATCTTGTACTCATGCAGATTTTTTTGTTTTGTTTGTTGGCATCCTTCCACTAGTTAAATATTGTAACTATTGGCTCCGGTTATGGTCTTTAAATCATTCATTCCGCAAATGAACATTTTTCCAATGTCAGTCATTTAACAATTGTCTTTCATACTAGAGATTGTTTGCATGGATTTCCTTTCGGACTTGATTTCGTGACCGTATTGCTCATTGTCTTCTGAAAATTTCATGCATCATTCTCAGTGAACTTTATACATATATTCATCAAGAATTTTGAGTGCCCCGTGCATAAAAGAAAATCAAGGAACTATTATAGGCTTCCTACACAATTCTTGTAGCAAAACTTACAAGATAGCCTTTCATTCCTTTAATTTACATTCTGAAATAGCGGCCTTTAGTTCCTCTACTTCTTTTTTGTTAGTTTGATTTTCATTTGGAGTTTCATTCACAGCCTATTTTCTTTCATCAGCTTCTTTTTTTTTCCAAAAAGTATTACATATAGAATGAAAAATGGGTTGTTTGGGATCAATTTTTGTTTTTGAATTTATATTATTTTGTTTATATTTTTATAATAAAAAACTTGTTTGTCATTGTAAATACATATTGTTTTTTTTATTGAATATGATATATGTCAATTTATGTGGTGGTGGGGGCAATGTGGTAGTAGTGACTTAGCGGGGATGGTGGCTGGTATTGTTGGCGGTGGTGGCCACTGTGGGCAATAACGGTGACAATAGGTGACTATGTGGCAACCGTTATGGCGGCGGTGGTGGTTGATGCAACAACAAAGGTAGTGGTGGTGGCTAGAGGTGATGGATGCAATGATGGCCAAAAAGGTAGATTATGGTGGCTGCCCTTTAAAAAAAACACCGAAAGTTTTTTTTGAGTGTTTGTAGAAACAATTTGATTTATTGCAAAAAAAAAAGTGACAAAATACTAGTCAAGCATATTCTTTTTGAGCGTTTTTAAAAACAACTTGATTTATTAAAAAAAAATAAAAAGTTTCAAAATACTAATCAAACATATTTTTTAAAAATAAAACCAAGTATACAAAAAGCATAGTGATGTCGAACAATGCCTAATTTTTAGGACTTCCGATTAAGTTGGTTGAAAATGCGACAAACTCTATTTTTTGTAAACTTTAGGCCTATTAATCCCAATTGAATTGCTTCATCAATGATTCATACAATCAACTGAACAACTTTTTCCGCCTATAATCTAATTAAAGTACTATGGTAGTGAAACTTGTAAGACCAGTGCACTAATAACCAAGAGTCATTGATTCAATCATGCAAGTGTTTTCCCATTATTTTTGTGGTAATTACACCAAGACTTCATTTGGTTTTGGCTTTTTTATGGGTATTACAATGATTAGAATGTATTTTTTGATTATCAAGGACTGAAATGGATGATTGGAATACATTGAAAAGGATTTGGGCTCTCAATGATTAATGGACAGTAGAGACAAATAAATAATTCTGAAAATTAGATTATTATTGTTTAGTTTAAGTTGTTGTGCTTGACTTCTAATTAGGAACTCTTTTTGGTCATTTTATCATTCATTTTATTGGATAATGATTTGTCATTTTTATCATAAATATTTTTTCTCTCAAAGTCCCATAGAAATCTTTTTTTTTTCTTTTGTGCCTATATGTTATATTCTTGGCTACGATTCTATGTGAGTTGGATCTTTAGAAGATTGCCTTTATAGTGATGAATTGTAGGATATGTTGTTAGGATATGTTGCTTCTGATATGACATTTGGAACTTCTATTTATAGATTTTGGGTTTGCTGGGTTGCCTTTATAAATTCTCAATTTTTATTAATTTTTGATTAGTACTACTTGAGGTATTAATTCTCTTCTTTGTCAATTATTTTTAACAATCTCAATCCATGTTTTTTTTGTTCTCTGATCATCTTTCTAATTATCTTACATTAATTTTATTTATTCATTCATTTATTGTATTTCCTATTAATTATTGTTCATGCAAAAATAAAAGAATAGAGATGGCTCTCAAGAATTTTATTATTTTATTTCGTATAAGAGATGAGGTATATATACATTTCAAGTTGTATTACAAAATAAGAATAAATTAAAAAAAGGAAATATAATAAGGGTCTGAAAGCATATGAATGGCAAGTTGAGCCATAGAGAAATTGATCCAAGAGTCCAAGCTCTTGATCCAAATGTCTAAATTTTTTGCCATGATTGAATAGTGAATGGGCCCTACCACAAAAGAAATGGAAGAAAATAAACACTCCTCTCAAATTAAGAAGGTAAATATCTATAATTTCAAGTTTGTCTGCAATTTTTTTGAATGTGAGGATGTAGGGTCCTTTGATAAATATGTTGTCCAGGTGATTACCTGTATGTACATATATAGTGGAAATCATTTAACTTTCCAATTTCTCTTTTATGAAGTGGCTAATAATCTCAATAAGCTTGGTATGATCATGTTGCGTATTGGGTTGTGTGCAATATTGGTAATCAATTTGCTATCACATTATATTCTTTTATGCTTTTCCCTCTTGATTTTTTAGATCTTTTAATGTGATTTTAATCCATAGAAGTTCACGGATACCTTGAGCAACGATTATAAACTTGGCTTCACCAATTGATCTTGAAATCACATGTTTTTTTGCTCCTCCAAGTTCTTAGATTTTCTTTCGAGTATTTTGGAGTGAACCTTCTATCTATATATTGATGATCTTTTATATAGAATTTCATTTCCTTGAACTTGATTTAAGATATTTGAGAATTTTATTGGTGGCTTGAAGTTGTTCTTCTTTTGGTTTGTGCATGAATTGACTGATTAGACTTATTTTGAATGTGTGATGTCAAGGCTGGCGTGTGATAAGCACATTAGCTTTTTTACAGCTTTTGATATATTTTTTTGTATCTACATCAGTTCATTTTTCACCATTTTTCACCAAGGTCCAGCTTTTTTCCTGATTCAATTGAACTTTCACATTATTTACGCTATCATCTTGGTTTCTTTTAGTAAATTCATAACAACATTTTCTACCATGGGACATAATTCTTATTCAGATCGAGTTACTTCTATTCTCAATGAGTATTTGAGTTTTCCTAGTTCTTTTATTTCAAAATTCTTTAGTAAGCCTTTTTTTAAGAACTTCTTTCTTTGATTGTCATCTCTTGTAATTATCATATCATCAATATTTACAATGAAGATTGAGGTTTTATAATAAGTAGAATGCTTTATGAAGAGAGTGTAGTTTTTTTAGTTTTATTTTTAGCTTCTACCATAGCCTTCATAAATCTGTCAAACCAAGCTCTTGCTAATTTGTTTAGCTCTTATAAGAGTTTTCTCAATTTGCATAATTGGTTTTTTTATTAAAGATCTATTGAATCTTGTTGGCGGATCCATATAAACTGTTTCTTGGACGTTCCCTTGTGAGAATTTTTTTTTTACATTATAATTTTTGTATAGGCTACCTAAGATTTGCTGTTAGAGATATCGTAATGCGAGCAATATTTTGAGAAACTGAAGCAACTATTTTTGATAGTCAGTTTCATGCGATAGAGTATATTTTTTTTGTTACAAATCTTGCTTTATATTTTTCTAGACTCTCATTTGTTTTGTGGTTGACTGTGAAGTCTTATTTACATCCTAATATATTTTTTCTTTTTGATAATTAATCAATCTCCCATGTATTTTTTTTCTAACTTTCATTTTTTCTATTATGGACTCTTTTTTTTAATGTCTCAAATAAATTTTGGGGAATTGAATATGCTAAAATTAAAGTTGGTTAAAAATGTTTTATGTGAGGGAGAAAATTTATGAAAGGAGGTGTATTTTGAGATAGAATATAAATGATTAGTATTTGGTTGATTTGTATTTCTTGGTAACGATTTTAAGTCTTGGACTTACTAGGTTTCTTGGTTGGGTTTTTTCCTTCTTATATAGATTTGAAAGGTTTAGTTGATACAAAGCTTACATTTGGCAGATTATGGGCATTAGGTGTGCCAAGCTAAAATATTATCAAATTTATTTTTTGGAAATTCTTTCTCTGAATTTGAGTTTGAGTGAATAAACTTTGAGTTTTATCAAAGTGACATCCATTAAAGTGAAGAATTTCTTTGTGGGTATCCATTCATACCTATTTCATGTGACATAATATCCATTGGATACATACATGAGAGCTCTTGGATCAAATTTATTTTTATGTTGATGAAAATGAACAATAGTAATGTATCCACAAGTTTTAGGAGAAATTTTCCAAAAGGTGTTTGTAGGAAATAACTCAATTAGGATACTTTAGGAGATTTTTTTAACAATTAATGTGGAGGGTATTTTATTTGATTAAATAGGTAAATGTTAAAATTTCTTATCTCCAATATTATTTTGGCATTTGATTATAGAAGTCCAAGTGACCTCTAAATGGTGATGGTTTTTTCTTTCTGTCCCTTCATATTTTCTGTGAGTGTCAGGACAAGAAGATTGGTGAATACTTTTCTCTTTCTGAAAGTAGAATGAAAATGTGTGGTTAAAATAACTTTGAGCATTGTCAATGTGGGAAAATTTAATGTTAATAGTCGAATTGATTCTTTATCATCTTTGTAAAAAGGGGAATATAGTACCGGCATTGAATTTTTATTTAATTAGATATACCCATAGTAATTGAGTGCAATTATCAATAAAGATAATAAAACCAATGACTTCTGAGATATTTTGGATTTTAGAACATCCCTAGATTGATATCATAATGAATTAACATAAAAATTGACAAGATTTACAGTTGCTTTCTGGAAAAGGGCATGATGGCATTTAACAATTACGAAAGTTTTACAATGAAAAGTTTAAATATTTGTATTATAAAAAAATGAAACATGCATTGATGATTTTTAAAGTGAAGGGTGCCATAATCTATATCGGTGTGTTCAGTTGATGTTGGTAGTGTGAATGATGAATGAGCTTGAATATGATCTCGATCCTTATGGTGTTAGCTATCCTTTTCTATAGTTTATTTATTTGTTTTTCTCGTAGTGAGGTCTTGAAAAACATTATGATTATTTAAAAAATGGCTTTGCATCTATAATCTAACTCTAAGGTGTGGAGCATGCAATATGTTAGTAAGGGTTAAGCTGGAATAAATTGAGTTCTCCTTGATCTGCAACAGTTATTAAATGTTAATATATAATTTTTGAAATTTTTAATTGATGGGACATAATTTGCAAGATTTAAATATTTTGATAAGTTTTATCTTATGATCAATGGCTTATGAATCTAAGATCCATAAAAGAGTTATTTGATATATTAAAAACACAATAACTATAAGTTATATATCATTAGGAGCAAAAGAGAAAGAAATTGAGAAAATTCTCTAATTTGTCAAATTTCTACCTTTCATTTTTTCGAAATTTCCGTCATTATTTTTTATAGTCTCGGGGCTTTCCATAGAGCTTCTAACATTTATTTTTGCGCTCCCTTCCTTTCTGCAGTAGTTGCACTAAAGACTACTTTTGAAAGAAAAATGTTCTGTTTTGGAGAAAATTTTGTGACAAAAAGCCTCTTATATTGAGATTCAGAAGTTGTCATGATAAAATTTTTTACCATCTTTGTTATCTTGGATCTATCTTTTCTACTTTTTAATTTTCTCTCATTAGTGTTATCTATTTGTCTAATTACAGTAATTTTAGTCACCATCTTTCACCTCCAAAACGTGCAATTCTATTTTCAATTATTTTATCTTCACTAGATATGACTCCAGACATTTCCTTAATACAATTATCTTTTTCTAAGACATCATGTCATATATAGCTAGGGGACCAAAAATTCTGGGTTTCCCAGCTTTGAATACAGTTGAAGTCTTCTTAAAGTGCATCAAAAAAGGTAAGTGAGGGAATAAAGGCTGAATTTCTACACTCCACTTCATGTTGAGTTGTAATATCGATCATTATCGGCTTGAAATTTAAATTTTAAATGTTAATATTTGAAAGGAATTTCTTAGAATATCTATCATTTGAAAGTTTGTGCGCAACTTTAATGTTCTCTTTTTTTAATCTCTCTTTGATGCAGTGATTGCTTTCTCTACTTGTTTCATTATGTCATGATTAGGTTGATTATTTTCAATGCTCATGACTTGTTTGTTTTTACAGAAAATATAGTTAGCCACAATCTCTTACATTCTACTTTGGGACATAACATTGAATTAAACCTTAACTTGTTTCTTTCTTCAGTTTGTTTCTTGCTCCACCAATTATAACTTCCCTACATGCAAGTATAATTCCTTGTAATTGATCTTATAACTTCAATTTCTCTATTTGTAGTCTTTTTTAAATACAATTCTATTTCATTACTCTTTTTTAGGCATTGTAAAATTTGATATGCATCCATAAGCGTTCCTTTGTTGGATTTGTCCATGAAGCACCTTACCAAACTCACTGAAAAGCATTGTATTTTATGTTAAAATTTTTATTTTTATCCAACTAGTGGTCATTACTGCATGAAATTTTCTGAGTACTTGGATTTATTCCAAAATGGTTTGCTTAGGTTGACTCTGAGTTTTCTATATGTTGTCTTTGTCATGTTTGTAGAGTAATGGCAAATGCTCAAATATTGGGTGACGAACCAATGAAACTTTATTAGTTCTATGAGCACTGTGTTTTAGGAGAACATCATATGGTGCAGTTATATGTAAGAGTTCATTGGACCCATGCTATTTAGGACTGGGGATATTCTGCCAAGGATTGATATAGATTAATGTTTTCTTTCATAGACAATTTCTTGAGGGAAGTGTTGGTTTATGTTCAAAAAGAAGAGTGGTGTAAATGATATGCAAGTTAAAGAACATATGGATTAGCTGATTTGCAAGATCTAGTGGTTGATTGCAAGATTTTTAAATTTTGTACCACCGAGCTTGAAAACTTTCTGTAAAACTGCAGTGGGTATACTTCAGCAGAATGAAGCGGAGAAAAGATTGAATATGACGTTACTAGGGAGGTTAGATGTATGTTATCCAAAGCTAGCTTAAGCTTTTGAGTAGAGGCTATTTTTGTTGCATGCTAAGTGAGAAAATACTCGCAAAAGGTTATAACCTAAAGGAAAGTGCGAACTTCAAGGTTCTCTCATCTTTTATTTAATTAGCAACGGTATTGTGCATTCAACCACTTTGTCTTAAAGTTGTATGAAAGGAAGATCATTTTTGTTTATTAAAACATTTTTAATTTTTTGTTTGGCATAAAGTAGTCTCTATTGGTGGTAGTGAAAAGTTTAACTACTTCGTAATTCACCTTGAGTTTGATAGTAGTGCGTACCAAAAATAGCTTATATATGGTTTTTGTGTGTTTGTTATTGTATATTGATGATTTGCTGATTACAAATAGAGGCAATTCATTGGTTACTTAAAAGTTAATTTGTGTGCATTCTTCTAAATGAAAAATTTTGATGGTGTATAGTAAAAAATAGAGTGGGTATATGTTGAGAATTTGTTAAATGGATTTGGTTTCTGGGAGGCAAAGTAGGATATTTTAAAATCTTCTTCTTAGCCATTAAAAGAGGATGAAGTTATGGATTGAGCCGTATGTTATGTAGGAGATAATGTGCATTTTTTATTTGCATTTCTTGTCATTTGTGTTTTGAGCATATGCATGGATAATGCTGGTTAGGCTCATTATTATGTAATGAATGGAATTTTTTACGTATCTCAGAGGCACTGTAAGTTATTGTCTGCTGTTTGGGACAGAGTATCTGATTAGTGCCGTTTCTGTTTTTCCTTTTTAATTATTTTTTACTATTGATCTTGATAGGAAATCCTATACTAGGTATGTCTTCAATCTCTAGGTGTCATAAATTGGAAGGCTGTGATTGCTTTGGTCACTGTACACGTAGAATATGTAATACATTGACATTATTAAAGAAGATATTTCGCTAAGATGCTTGGTTGAAAATTTAGTTCTACATTGGTATGGTTTAGTAGTTTTCTTTGATAGTCACAGTACTCTTCAATTAGCCTAAAATTAGACCTATTATGAGAGATCTAAGCATATTGATATTCACTCCACTTCATTAAAAAGAAGTTTGTATATGGTTCAGTTTAGAAGATGTGCACTAATCACATTCTTGCGAACATGCTTTGCAATGTAATCTTTTTTTTTTAATGTTTAGCAAAGCTTGCATATGATCTGTTTATGCAGTTATTGATGCTTTCCAAGGCTGTGTATGGAGATTTTTAGTGAACACTGACATAGTTATTTATTTTTTTCCTTTGGTGGCATGAATAATTTGATTTTATGGAGGATTTATGAATATTATATCAAAATGTTATGGGGATTTTTTAAAATTGAACTTAAGATACTTTCTTTTATTATGATTTGTTAAACCAGGCAATGTTGTCAAGTTACATTGGATAGAGTTTCTTTGATGGTATGAATTATTTGATTTAGGGGAGATTTTGGTGTGTTGTATTAAAATTTATGGGGATGGTGTTAATTTGCACTTTTGGAGCTAGCTTTTATTGTGATATGCTAGGCTATTTTGCTAGATCACATTTGATAGAGCTAGAGCAAACAAGCTATAGACCCGAGCAAGGATAAACAATCAACTGAGAATTTTCTCTTGGTAGCTATTGTTGAATATATAACATTATGGGGATAATCAAGTACTAAACTTCTTCTGTTTGTAGGAATAAAACAATTTGAAGGGAATAGAGTGAACTAGCGAGAGTGGGCTCAAGATATCACTCATGTGAGCTTTTGTTGCTCTAGAATGTTTGGTGAGAGAGTGGAATTTTGTCTTTCCTTTCTCTGTCTCTCTTTTGGAGAAGGTTCTTTCAATTTGGTGAGATTTTTTCCATCTTCTTTATTATCTTTTTGTGTTGAAAATTTGTTTTATAGATTGCTATTTTGTTTTGCAATCATCATGATTTTTTTATAATGAACTTTTTGTGTCCCCTCGCTTTGTGTAGGTTATTTTTAAGCTGTTGTTTTCATATTTGTGATTGCTTGTGTTTTGCATATGTATTTGTATGATGCTAGTTTAATTTTGTCGGGGTTACTGCAATTTTTTTTTGGCTCTGAAATTGCATCTTTGGTACTTTTGCTTCAATGAGGTTGCAAAATTGATGATTCTTATAGTGATTATTTGTGTGGCCTTATTTTCACACACAAATGCATGCACCCCTTATATGTGAGATCTTGATTCTAGGATCTCTTGGTTGAAAGACAGTTCTCATTGACTAGATCAATGTCGCTTGCATAGCCATTATTTATGTTGAAAAATTATTATTGTTATTTGTTGAATTTCATATGTCAAGTAAGTAATTTAATAAAGAGATAATTCATGTAGATGATGATTCATGGTATATAGTTGGTATGAGGCTATTTAAAGAAATGAATTATGTAATGTGTAGTGTATATTGTAATTTTTATGTTAGTTAAAATATTTTTTTCCTCTTAAACTTCGAATGAAAGCTTTAAGTTGATTTGTGTTTACTCTTATGGTTGATTTGGCATTATACAACATATCCTCAGAGAAAATTAGCTATATATGCATATGTGTGTGCACACATGTGTACGCGCATGTGCGCTCACATGTGCGAGATTTGGTTGATATGGCCGTATATGACATTCTCATAGAAAATCAATTTTTGATGGAACATTTATTTATTTATTTGATAAAAAGCTAATTTTCTATGAGTATGTCATACAATGCCGAATGAACCATATCTATATCATTGTTTTAAGTTGTGCAATCCGAGCATGACTCAACTTTGTTGGCATGGATTTCATAATGAAGGCTTATGCCTTGTTTGCCTTGGCTTTAAAGGGTTTGTTTTTAATGAAACCTAAATGCTCTGTCCTATCATTAACTATCATGCCTTGCGCCAAGCCTTCTCTTTTGACATGCACATGAGAGAAAGCCACCGGTTTTGCTATAGATTACGACCTACTTGCCTGTCTTCTCCGCCATTTTTGTTGCCTTTGGTCTTCTTTGTTGTCGTTATCCTAAACCCTTTATCCCTTACTCTACAGGTTTATCTCTCTCTCTAGGTAGTCACTAACACGTGCATTTTGTTCTTTGACAAACCATAAATGCTAATTTATTTTACTTTTTAAGTCTATTTTTTTAAGTTGTAAATATTATACATTTAGGGTTTTTGTTATTTGAATTTTAACAATTTTCTTTTTTTATTAATAAAAATTTTTCATCTTAGTATTCTTGTGAAAACAATGGTTGAAGAAAATGAAAAGAGCTCGATAGTAAAAAAGATCGGGCATGGAGCATAGCGTGTAAATTGATATCAGTGAAAATGACAAAACGTATGCTTCTCTAAAATGCAATTACTATGAGAAGGTTGTTAAAGGAGTTGTGACACGAACAAAAGAGCATTTTTCTGGCTCTCCCAAAAACATATCCTCATGTGCAAGGTGGTTGAGGTGAAAGAGATCTGTGCGTACATGATGTAGACTACCATGTTAAAGCATTAGCATAATGATAATTTGATAATGAAATTAAAGTGGTTCTTGCAATAAAAGAAGGCATAATAGATTTGAAGAATGAGAGAGATGATGTTAGAATCGTTGATAGGATCACATGAAAATGCTATAGTTGCACATGCTTGTTTGTATGGATATTGGATTTTTTTTTTAATTGTGAAAATGCCATTCCATTTAATGTGGCAAACTTATTTTTATATGGTATGTGTAATATGCAGTGTTTGAAGAAGTGTTCAAGACGCCCCATGATTTGAGTTGCATGAGTGGCTTGAGGCTTAAGCCTCAATAGCGCAGGTGAGGCTTATTATTTTTTTGCAATGAGGTGTGCGACTAGCTGACAACTTCTCATTTTTTTATTAGATAAATTTCATATTTACATTATTAAGATTATTAAACTAATATTCTACCTTATATCCTATACAATGGCTCACGCACGACACAGACAAGAACCATCTCGTGCATGTTAGGGTTTGTTCTTGAGCGTCGTCTCAAGTTGTTTGAGTGTTGCATCACAGGTTCAAACGTCCATGCATCGGCTTCATTTCTCTGTTGAGCATTGAATTCCCATCTCGAGCCTTTCTGCAAAGTGTTGAAGCATTTCTATTGAAGCCTCGCTTGTCTCTTTGTCGAGCATCATTGTCGAAACCTCTTCTTCTCCATTGTCAACTAAACTTTTCTACGACTTACCCTTCACCATGATCTTCTCGTGAGATGTAGTCGGTCAGTTTTCCCGTTCTTCGCCATGATCTTCTCGTGAACTTCCCGTAAGGTTTGGATGTGTGTGTGCGTCCGCGCACGCGCCCCCGTGCTTGTGTGTGTGCGTGTTTGTGTGTGCGCGCGCGTGTGTGGGAGGATTTATTAGTTAGGGTGTAAGGATGTTTTAATAAATTTTGGGGTTTGATGCTTCCTGTGAGTTTCCTGTAAGGTTTGAGTTGCAGTCGACTGGATATTTTAATGCTTTAATTTGAATGATTTATTATTTATAAATAGCCAGGGAATGAGACTTTTTCTATGAATGTTTTAATGTACATATTATAATTATATAATTTTAAGAATTCTTGCATATAATTTAATTGATCTTATGCCTTGTTTATTAGTTTGAGGACAAGTATATTTTCAATGCAAAGTTTTTGAAGGAATGTAAAGCTTTTTTTTGTGATAAAGAATGACACCTGTATAGAGAATCAAATAATCCTTTGGGTATTGTTTGAGTTTAGTTATCATCATAATTTTGTCTGATAAGAGTTTCACGTTTCATTTGTATATTTTTTTTTCCATGCGTGAACTTTTCTATTTCATAACTATTATACTATTATGTCACTTCCAAAGAAACTACACAAATAAATATCAAGTAGATGATTGTGAATAGCTCTTATTTTGATTCTCAATATGATAGTTCTAGTAATTAAAGCTTTTGCTTTGTTCTAATTGAGGCACTCGGGGATCAATAAATAGTTTTGTTGTTACTGCAGAAGAAGATGAGTATATCAACTCTTATGCAATTCCTCCTTTAGCTTCTGCAAAAGAACAAAAAAATAGTGTGTTTATATATTACAATGTGCTTTTATAGGAATGAGATTCTATTTAAGTGATTAGGAGTCCTTCATAGGTTAATATGGTTCACTCTGTTGGGAATTATGGGTGATGATTGAATCGTCCTAGCATATATATGCTGTGAATTTGAATGTTGAATGAGGATGTTAGAATACTAATAAGAATGGTTGATAAAATGAAGAAGACATAAGTTGAGACATGTGAGACAATAATGTTAGATGGTTGCCAAATGTTAGACAAAATATTATAAATTTTGTTATACAAATCTTATGACATTATTTTTTAAATCAGTTACGTATCAATCTTTGTTAAAGATGCACAATTGCTATTTAAAATGTTTGATGAGTTTGTTGAAGTTGGTGAGAACTTAGTTATTCAATTTATTATAAAAAATGTAAGTGCCTACAAGACATCATGGAGGATGTTAATGGAGAAAAGAAAGCAATTTTATTGGACTTCTTGTGTTGCTTGTTGTTTTAAATTAATGCTTGAGAAGTTGCGTTGCCACAACACAAAATCTGCTTTGCTTAAAGCAAAATAGTAAGTAAATTTATTTACAATCATTTTTGGATATTAAGCTTGAAGAGAAAATTCATAGATAAAGAATATATTCAACCAGCATTTACAGAATTTGTCAGGGCTTATTTAACATTGCAAAGATTTAAAGAGCTACAACCTTTGAAGGATATGTTTGCTTTCTGAAGAATGGGATAAAAGCTCTTGGGCAAAAAACTCACAAGGCAAGTGAAGAAGATTATTATGAGAGATGATTCTTTTTCATGTAGTGTTAATTATGTTGTGAAGTTTATCTTATGAATAGTTCATTGTAAGAGGGCTCCAACTGTTAAGTTTATTTATGAAATAATGAACAAAGCAAAGAAGGAAATAACAAAGTTTAAGAAAATAAGTAGTGGCTTATGCAGAAATATGAGAAATCATTTATCAAAAATAGGATTGTCTTTTCTGCTTGAGGCTGACTATTTGATTATTTTTATTTGAAGAATGTAATGTTTGGATTCAGAGCAACTTATACATGCTACAAGGCATGCTGACTTGGTAAATTTATTTACTGATAATTTTAAATTTATGATTTTATGATCCTAATATATATTATTAATTTTTTTAAATCTTATTCAACATTCACATGTGAGCATATTTACATCATATTCAACCAAATGCATTAAAAAAATCAATTGGTCGCAGGTCAAATGAACAAATTAGTTTATATTATGTTCTATAAAAAATTAAAAGACTGACGCTTGAATTTACAACAACAAAGAAATGGTGGTGATGAAATAAATTCTTCGACTAAGAATGATATATGGTCTGATGATGAATGGATAACGCCTAAAAATAATGAATTATTTGATTCTGAAGATGAAGGAATTACTTTTATTGTTGATAGTGATAATATGAATGTTAATATTGTAAGTTGTCGAGATTTAGAGTAGCTTCTATTTCATAATTTTTTAAAAGAAAGAAGCAAAGTGGGATTGGAGCTTTAAAAGATATCAAAATGTAATTTTAGTAGATTATTTAGTCGTGTTACTAATTTGTTATTTTATCTAAAGTTTTATTGAATTCAATGTTATTTGATGTAGGGAGTACAATGAAAGTGAAAATTGAAGAAGGTTTCAATGATGATAAAACTAAATATGAGGATGATAAAATGATTAAAGTTAATGATTCTTACAAAGACGACGAGTGATGAAGAAGTCACAATGAATCCCAATCCTTTTAGCATATTTAATTGAATACTTTAAAGTTTAATGTTTAAATCTTATTTCAAACTTTGTTTTATATTACCATTTAATATTAAGGAGGTGTATGGTAGCACTTTTGTATAGGATTTATCACCAAATTTATGAAATTCAACCAAACACCAAAATGCAAGTGTTTCACCGATTTATGAATTTTTGAATGTAAGTCTGAAATTTTGCCTTTGATTCGACTATTTAGATTTACTAAATCCACAGAGAGAGTAGATTTAATGGATTTTTGGATTTACTAAATCCTACTAACTCTAAATTCTACTGATAGCCAAACATCCCTTAAGATTTGTGGTTTGGTATATTTATGAATTATACTTAATAATTTGAGATTTTATTTCTTCCAATTTGAGGCTTACCACTCGATCTGTCTCGAGGTTTACGGCCTGCCTTGCTAAGTTAAAATGACTCAATTCTCGATCTCTTCTTTTAAAGCAATTGGTAATAGGTTCATACCATCAAGGTTTGTAACTATCATCTATGTATCATTTGATAATTTGGTTCTTGAAAGAATAGTTGAATAACTCTGACCAAGTCATTGAAAGTGATTAGGTAGAATTTCAAATTTTATTTGAGTTACAATAATATTTGATAGTTTTGATTTCGAGAATGTGAGTGCTTAATCTTCTAATTAAAAATCCTTACGTTATTGTTTTTTTTAAATATGTTGAGCTTGAGATAACTTGAATGATAGCTAGTAAATTTTTGAACTTTTGAAGATTATAGAAGAGATTCTAAAGCATCTAATGGTTAATTGTTTTGGAAAATACGCACTTGTAGGGCGGTTGGGAATACGCTAATGGAGAAGATAACACATATTTGAACATCATGTACGACGCATTATATGGATTTGATTTTAATTAAACATTGTGACTCGACTCAAAACTAGAATGCCTAGAGCAAAGTAAAGAAGATTACAAAGTTCATATACCATCACTTGGGGGTTTTGACATTAATGATAAAATTATCAATGAAAGAACTTCTATGGCCTATCACAAATAGGTTTGCTACAACCTACTTGGACACTCAAAGCACGTTGGAAGCGCTGCTTTTTTAATCTGTGTTCATTTCCACATGACTTAACTGTGTTGTTGAAAGGAAAGCATTATGAAAAAATATCTTGAATTTAGAGGCTTTTATTAAGCGTTAGCTATGAATATAAAACGTTGAAGCCATTGATTCAAATTTTAATTTTGGAGTCAGAAAATAGCCAACCATGAATTTTCTTTACGTGCAATAGATGAGTTTTAAAGAAATGATCACTCTAAATTTAGGAGGAGATGAGTTGAACCACAAGTAATTATATGAAATTATTAATGAGAAGTGAGGGCATCAGCTTCATCATTGTTTTAATGCGGCATGATATTATTTGAATTCATAATTTAAATATGTTTGAAACAAATTAAGCAATCTAGAGATCAAATTAAGAGTGTTTGGTTAGTTGCGCCTACTTGAAAATGCAACTGTGAATGTTGTTGCAAAAGACTGTTCAATCAGTGGTAGTGACTCCTACAATTTTTTTTTTTTCAAAACGTCAAATCAGGGGCAAAAGACTGTTCAATCAGTGGTAGTGACTCATACAATTTTTTTTTTTTCAAAACGTCAAATCAGGGGCAAAAGACTGTTCAATCAGTGGTAGTGACTCATACAATTTTTTTTTTTTCAAAACGTCAAATCAGGGTTTTCTAACAATCACCACACTTAGCTAAGTCAGTTTTTTTACGTGGCTTCTCACTGCGGTTTTTTGAAAAAAAACAAACAAAATATAATTTTTTCAAATACCACAGTGTTGTGTGGCACCATGCCGCCACTGCACTGCTGTTCCAATCACACTCTAAGATGTCATCACATGATAGATTGATAGTCTACTCAATTAAGTGGGCGACATGCAACTCGTACATTTAGAAAAATGAAAATTTCTTTGGATTGCATCAAGTTAAAGATATGGTTGCAAAATGTTCTCCAAGTAATTTTTTTTATTTATTGGTTAACACAAGAAATGACTCTTAAAATGTTGAATTAGATTTCGTGGATGCCATTTCAAGCTATAATAAACGGCTATTAAGGGGTTGAGACTTGCATTATCATCATCTAATTGCGAGCGAAATTTAAGTACATATAATTAAATTCCTAAAAAAAAAGAAATCATTAAATTTTTGAATAATATAAACTCATTGATTTATATAAATATACAAAAAAATATTGAAAAATATGAGTTTGGGAAAAAGGCTTTAAAGGATGATAAAGATTTCATTTTGTATGATATGTTATTAGATGATGAATGATAACAAGGTAACACCTTGTGATTTTTAAAAAAGATCTCAATATTGCTTTCTTTCATGGGGGTATAAGCAGTACAAATAGATCCAATGTAAGCCAAAAAGAAATAAACATAAAATGTACCCATAGGAACTTATGTGATTGAAATTTTAAGCATAAATTTTATTATTGCTTTAAACATAATTATTTTTTTACTGTTATATATTAGGAAATGGGAAGTTGCTTGAGATTGAAAATGAGATGGAATGGGACAAAATGGATGTTATTGAGAATGAGGCTAAGGAGAAAGTAGTTTCTTATGTCAATGTTTTGAATGATGATCCATTGCGTGATGAGAGTGTTGGAGATTTTTAATTTAAAACTTTTATCTTATGGATTGTTATGTTATAGTTTTAATGGACAAATATGAGTTTGAGAGATACTTGTTTTAAATATTTGAATTTATTTTGGTTGTTATTATTATTATGTTTTAATGTTTAATTTTGATATCATAATTTCTTTGATAATTTGATATTTCTGTGACTTTTCTTATTTCATGATTAGATGTCTGAATTTCAATATATTACTTCTTACTTAGTGCAATTTGTTACCTTTTTATGTTAGAATGTGAATACTCTTCTTCTTGCTTTATACTTTGAAGTTTGGATACATTTTTTTCATGTAGTTTTTTTGAGTGTGAGCCATGAGTCTCCCCTCACGCACGAAAAACGCCTCAATCCCCTATTGTGTAATTTTAAACCTACTTGTGTGTGCGCGCTCGCTTATGAGGTTGCACGTTCGTACCTGTGAGTGTGGGTGAGTGGCCCAAATAACTTTAATTGGCTTTGCAATTAAAATTTTGAGTTTTATATGCATGTCTTTAGTGTGAGCATAATTGGAGTACTTAGCAACGTTTATGTGACACGGTATTAGCCTGCTGAAGTCCAGCACAGGGCTCTGTCAAGCCTCCAATTGGACCGCTCAACCTTCTAAGGAGCAGGAATTATCGTCTGTAGCCCATCTTTTCCTTCTCAGCTTGTAGACGACCCTTTTCTTTCTTTTGGTTGCCACCCAAAGGGGGTGGCTCCCCTTCCTATTTTTTTCTCTTAGCTACTATATATTTGTTTTTTTTTTTTTTTGCATAGGGTTAGTTGTTTGAATCTGAATTCAGTGTTCTGCTTCCGAATGTTTTCCCTTATTAGGGCTATATTTGAGGATAGGTGGTGTTTCGGCTGTATCACACTCCGAGGTGGCAATTACTTCTACCTAATGACCCACACAATCTCCCTTTTGTGGTCGTTGCCCGTCTACCTGCGCCTGCCCGTCTACCTGCGCCTACCCCTCTCGATTTTCAGTCACCGGTTGCCTTTCCCTGCTCTTGGTGTCGATGAAAACCCCACCTGCGACATGCCTACTGGATTGCCCAATCCCTCCAACAACCTTACCAAGCCGCTAAACCTCTTCCCACTTGGGACTCTCCACCAACCCCTTTCCCCTTGCAGACCTGTTGTTGCCTCCCCTTCACCGTCTTTAGGGCTGCCATACACCCCCTTTCCAACCACTGCAAACAGTCACCCTTCTACCTATTGTTCAACCACCACCTAGCCCCGTCATCATCACCCCGAGTATTGTTTATGTTTGTCATTTATTTCCTGTTTTGAAGGGTCGTCATTGTATCCTATTTTGAATTTCAACAACAATGTTCACATTTCCTTTGCAGTTTGGGTTAAATTCAATATCATTATGTTAAACTATGAAGCATAGGCACTCCAAATATCCTATATGTCCTTGTTGAACATGTGGTAAATTTGAACATCTGCCTAATTGCTCAACGTTATGTTATAAGATTTTCATGACTAAATTAGGTCCTGCATAAGTTGGAAATGGTGCGACAATTTGCAAGGATGCTTGTTTAATAGACAACTATTTTGTGAGATATCAATAGGTTTATGTGAACATATTTATTATGCTATTTTTTAAACATCTTTTGTGTCCTAACACTATGAATTTCTTCTGCGGCCTCGCAACTAGGGGTGCGCATTATTTGGTCAAAATAAAATTGAATTAAACAAGTTTTGGTCATTTTGGCTCGATTTCAAAAGTGTATTTGGGTTTTTGATTTTTAAAACCTCAATATTTGGTTTTTTGGTTATTGGTTCTGTTTTAATTTTCATTTAACTGAAGAAACTGAAAAATAAAAAAAATTGAATATAAATGGAGGATTCATGAAACTAAAGCGATACTATACATGTATGATGTGTATTTTTTTTGTGCTCGTAATTAAACATCATCTAACAACTAATTTTCAGTTTGTTCCTTACCGAACCATGTAAACCGAATTAAATTCTAATTTTGTTTTATCAGATATTTGATTGGTTCGTGTTTTCAGATTTTAAATTTTGATTGTGATCGGTTTGACTAATTTGAAAACTAAATCATCCAAATCGACCAAATGATCACTCCTACTCCTAACACTACTCTCATTTCCCTTTCAATGAGCATTCATTGAAGCTTCTTTGGCATTCAGACATCCTTTCTCTTCAATCTTTGTTGGTTACACACCTTCAACAGACCTTTCAGAAGCTTCCAAGGCTTTTGGCGAATCTTTTGAAGCCATTAACCCACCTTTCTCTTTGATTGTTGCCTTTTGTCTACCATTTTTTGAGCCTTTGCAGAGCCTCCACAGCGTTAAGTAGTTCTGTCCCCTTATTTTCATTTTATAGTGCATATTTTAGTAGGGCTTGGAAGATAAAGCTGGATTTCAAGATATTAGTTTTGATTCTCGATTGCTCCGTTTTGTCCTTTTTGTCAAAATAGTAATCAACCATGATGATAAATCCTAATAACGACCATCTATGTGATGGGAGCGGGAGTGTTTTTTGAATTTGTCTTGACAAATAGTTTATTTGAAGACATGTTTACTTATTTATTCCATACTTCTTTTTATGTTTAGTTATTTATCTTTGAGTTCTTTCTTATTATTGAGTGTTGTATGGCTTATTATGATGTCATCATATGATTTAAAATTATTACTTTTATATGCTTTATTCTCATATTTTTAATTTATTTAATGGGGCTTTTTTTTTAAGCTCATTTCTTGCCTCATAAAAGAAAACTTCTCCACACCCAATTGCACGCTTTGAAATCTTGTATATTTTTCTTACAGCTTGAGATGCAACTCCTCTGCAATTGGAGTTAATGATGGGCATGGGTTGAGAGAATATTTCATATTTTTTGGAATAATATTTATGGAATGAGGCAATGAGCAACTATGTTCATGGCTAGAGCTTCTTCAATATCTTGTCTGCTTAGTATATCAATTGGCTCTTTGTTTGCTATAGTGACTAATAGCTTGTTTGTTAAATGCCAACCCACCCATTGGTTTTTGGATGTAAGAAGCATAACCATTGGGCCCGGAAGTATTGCTTCTGTGTAAATTTTCAACCATCAATTGGCTGTGCCATGAAATAAATAAATATCTTGACTTCAACTCGTTCCTTTTTATGATATTTAGACGAAGTTTACTAGTTATTACGAAACATCAGATGGCATACTTGTCTTCTTTGTTTGTTTCCATTTTTTTTAATCTATTCATTATTATTTTATCTGAGCTTATTAGCTTCTCTAGTAATGAACATTAGGTTTTCATATATAAAACCTAATTCATACTATATTGGTAGATCAACTTGGACTGTGAGACCTCGTAAATCCAAGCAATTTTTCATAGGCTCCTAGCCATTGAAGATAATGTAGATTGTTCTTGTTGAGTTGGTTTTGTGTGACTTTGTAAATATTTAGATTAATTGTTTAACTGCCTCCCTAGAACACTTCATTTATGCTGTATACAATTAAAGTTTATTTCTATTCTGCGTCATATGATGGGAGTTTGATGTCTCTGTAATTATTTGTGCTCAATCAGTTTCTTATTTTATTATTATTTTCTCCCTTTCTGTTCCTGCAGATGGTGCTGGCGGTAAAGGAACATGGGGTAAGCTCCTTGATACTGGTTCTGCAGCACCCCTTGATCGTAATGATAATGATCCAAATTATGACAGCGGCCAAATTATGACAGCGGCGAGGTACTATGTTAAACCTTTTCCTACACCTTTTAAATTTATTATTTGAGCAATATTTTTTAGTTTTGAGGTTATTGCATAGTATGAAACTGAACCTAACATTTGGGCGATCAACTTATTGTGTAATTATCTTAAGGTCTATTGAGTACTAAACTTCAATTCTTCTAATTTATCTTATGGCTATGGAGTTAATGTCCTGGAGTTCCAATGTGTCCCTTTAATCAATATTTCTTTTAGCAATGGAGTTGATGTCCATGTGTTATAAGTTAGTCTCAAGGATTAATCTTATTTTTAGAGGTCAAGTCTTACATATTTACATTTTCTTTGCTGATTGATATTCTCGCATTGCTAACATTGTTAGCCTTATACTAATGCCCCCTGCTGTTGCATTTTACAGGAGCCTTATCAGTTAGTAAGTGCAACTGTCTCTTCCCCACTTGATGACTACAAAAGGGCTGTGACACCAATCATTGAGGAGTATTTCACCACAGGAGATGTGGAGCTGGCGGCTTCCGATCTCAGAGATCTTTGTTTGGATGAGTATCATCATTATTTTATTAAGAAATTGATTTCAATGGCAATGGATAGGCATGCCAAGGAGAAAGAAATGGCTTCAGTTTTACTTTCGGCTCTTTATGCTTATGTAATAAGCGCATGTCAGATTAGCCAAGGTTTTATTATACTTCTTGAGTCGGCAGAGGATTTGGCAGTTGACATACTTGATGCAGTGGAGGTATTGGCTCTTTTCATTGCTCGGGCTGTTGTTGATGATATATTACCTCCTGCATTTCTCAACAGAGCGAAGAAAGTGCTTCCTGAAAATTCTAAAGGGCTTCAGGTTGTTGAAATTGCTGAAAAGAGCTATCTTTCAGCTCCCCATCATGCTGAGTTAGTTGAGCGCAAATGGGGAGGTAGCACTCACCTCACTGTTGAAGAGGTGAAGAAGAAGATATCAGATCTATTAAGAGAATACATTGAAAGTGGAGATACAGGAGAAGCTTGTCGATGCATTAGGGAATTAGGCGTCTCATTCTTCCACCATGAGGTTGTTAAACGTGCTATTACCCTTGCCATGGAGACACCATCATCTCAACCTCTGATCTTTAAGCTTTTGAAAGAAGCTGCTGAAGAAGGTCTAATCAGCTCTAGTCAGATGATAAAAGGATTCAATCGGTTTACTGAGAGCCTTGAGGACTTGACTCTTGATATTCCTTCTGCCAAAACTGAATTCCAACAATTTGTTCCAAAAGCAATTTCCGAAGGTTGGCTTGACCCTTCCTTCAACTCCTCTGTTGCTAATACGGACTCCAGAGATATAGAAGGAGAGAAGAAAAGAAAATTTAAGGAAGAATCTGTAACCATTATTCAGGAGTATTTTTTGTCAGATGATATACCGGAGCTTATTAGAAGCCTAGAAGATCTTGCTGCTCCACAGTACTATCCTATTTTCATCAAGAAACTGATCACACTTGCAATGGACAGGAAGAACAGGGAGAAGGAGATGGCATCTGTTCTACTATCAGCTCTAGGGATGGAGATTCTTTCCACAGTTGACATTGTAAACGGTTTCATAATGCTCCTCGAATCAGCAGAAGATACAGCACTTGATATTTTGGATGCCTCAGACGAGCTAGCACTTTTTCTTGCTAGGGCCGTCATTGATGATGTTTTGGCTCCACTAAACCTAGAGGAGATCAGGAGCAAACTTCCACCAAACTGTAGCGGCAGTGAAACCGTTCACATGGCTCGCTCTCTTGTTTCAGCCCGTCATGCAGGTGAAAGACTTCTGAGGTGCTGGGGTGGTGGTACTGGATGGGCTGTGGAGGATGCCAAGGACAAGATCACAAAACTTTTGGAGGAGTTTGAGAGCGGAGGTGACGTTGGGGAGGCTTGCCAATGTATCCGTGACCTTGGGATGCCATTCTTCAGCCATGAGGTTGTGAAGAAAGCGTTGGTCATGGCAATGGAGAAGAAAAATGATAGGCTCTTGGATCTACTTCATGAATGCTTTGGTGAAGGCTTGATCACTTTGAATCAGATGGCCAAGGGATTCTCTAGGGTCAAGGATGGTCTTGATGATCTTGCTCTTGATATCCCAAATGCAAGGGAGAAATTTACTTCATACCTGGAGCATGCAAAAATAAATGGCTGGCTATTATTATCTTCCTCTCTGTTTCCATCGGAGGCGTCTATATCAGCCTAGAAAGTAGCAATTTCCTCAAGCAATTATTGCTTTGTTTTGCCATTATTTCTATGCTGTTTTCTTCTTTTTTTTTTTTTAAAGTCACCTGGAAGGGGTAAGCTGGAATGGTTCTATCAATGGACATGCTGTTGGTCCTTTACTGTGCGAGGCTACAGTTGGCATCCACAGGAATCAAAATAGAGCTGGTTTTGAGCTTTTGGCTTTTGGAAACAAGCTTGGGATCTGTTTACAGGGAAAGGGAATCTATGTTCAAGCTCCCGCTTTAGTTTGTTCTGTTTACTAGTACGAAACATAGTCTGGACTTTTTTTTTGTTTTGCCTCTTCTATATGCCCAGATGTTTCCTGTTTTTGGTTTTAGAAAATGAAATTGAACTGGCATGATCTGTGCAGGTATAAATGCATTTATTGGGTCATGTGTGTTGCTATAGCAGCTGTTACTTTGGAGGATGGAGGATCGCTTCTTAAACACCGCCCTGAAGTTCAGCTAGTTGCGTTAACTTTTTTCATCTTCTTTGATGCTTGTATCTTTTGCTGGCTTTTGTTTCATGGTAAATCTTAACCAGTTAATGGCTTTGTGTTGCATCTTTTGTATTTTTTTAAAAAAAATTTCACAGATCCAGGTTGCATTTGTTCCAGTATTTAGCTTTCATCGTAGTGTTAGTAGACACATTAAAATAGTGAATTTGGTGTTATAGATACTTTGAAATCTAAACAAATTAGGATGTCGGCTCATCAGTATTTATTATTATTATTTTGAAGGTTTACTTGCATGCCACTCAATTTCCATGTATATACATACATATATATATATATATACATACATACATACATATATATACATACATACATACATATATATATATA
>NW_018164478.1:5132141-5142909 GCF_001263595.1 Phalaenopsis equestris | reverse complement strand
ATATGTTACCTTACCTATGCATGTAAAGGTGTAGTTCACTTTTTAAAAGCTAAAATACCAATATTGGTATTTTTTGTGATATGAAAGATGTAGTTGGTATAAATGTGAAAGCAAAATATAGGTGTTGGATATGTAAATGTATAGGAATTGGGTGGTATGTATGTACATGCCCTTTTTGTTTGCTTGAAAACAAATTTGTTTAAAGTTTTCTTTTGCTCAATTTTGAAATTCTTTTAGTTTATTTTTTAATAGTAAAGTAGAATTGATGATTCAATTGAAATCATATTGGTTCTTTCTTGTGCCCGTTTTTATTTATGCTTATATATATGGCTTCATTGAGTGAGTGATAACATTCTGTCTCCTTTGTAGGCTGGTTTATTTTTTGTTGAACATTGTAAAGCTAAGTGTCTTGTGATTCTTGGGTATCTTTTTTAATCATTTTGATTATTCATCTTATTCATTTATAGGATTCACTTTCACATTGAAATTTTTTTTTTCTATCAATTCATTTTCTATAATATAAAGATTGATTGTCATCAAGCCTGAGATGGTGAGATTTTGATGCCTCAAAAGAGTTTGTGCTTTTGAAGAATTAGGAGGTAATGTTTGTTAGTATTGATTTATGAGAAAATAATTAGAGGGTTTATTTAACTCAAGTTATAGTTTTTGTTATTAATCTAAAGCTTTAACAAATTTTAAGAGGAACTATAACGTTGGACGATATTCTAGATCTGCAGATATTATTTTAATCAAAAGATGTGATGATAGATATTTAAACATACATTTTCGCTTGCATGAAAATCATACACATCAAGGGAGCAATTTATCTAAACTCAATGCGCAAATTTCATAGCGTTACCTGCTTCAATATGTTTCATAGCAATAAGGTTTAGGGAAGTTAGGGCCAGGATGTTGCCATCCGCAGTAAAGTTGTTTAAAAAACTGATTAATTGGTTTAGGCAGTAGTCATGTAGGGCTGTGAATAATACGATTTTAAGTTATGGTAGGTTTGAGATCTGCTCGTTATTTGCTATATTTGATTTCAAGCCAAGTAGACTTGAGATGAGCGTCATTCAACTCTAAATTGAAGTGAGTGGACTCAAATTGAGTTATTTGGATCCGTTCTAACTAAAAAATTAAAAAGCTAATTCATTTTTGATTGATAGTTTAGAATTAATGAATACATTTACCGCTTGTGCATTTTAAAATTATATATATAACTTTTACAAATGCAAAATGCTTCATGCCAGTTCTAGCAGATTCATGTTTGGCTTAAAGTTTTCTTGAAAAAATTTGATCCATGATTTTTATCTTATAATTCGGTTCATTTGTGTCAATCTGATTTCAATTCGAGCCAAAACATTTTAGAGCAAATAATAATTTTAGAGTTAAATTCAAAGCCATGGTCATATTGGAAGGTGGCCAATTTGAGAAGTTTGCCTCAGAAGGTTCAAGGGCGGGCGGCGAGAAGAAGGGCAAGGGGAAGGATCCCTTTGTTCATACATATATGTAGCTCTTTCAAGCCACTCCTTAGAAGTGACAAGGAAACGTTTATTTTCTGTTCGTTGTTATGTTGAGGAAGAGGCATTACCTTAACCCAAGTGATAGTTTGAAGCGGTGAGTTGGCATTCAACTCTTTTTATATCAGGAATCGCCATACTATAATATAATGTTAGTTTTGCAAACAGTCATCTTGGTTGGGAAAGCACAATGTAGAGACTAATGTAGACTTGATAGTTTTGAGAGGAATGACTATTATGAGTAGATGATTTACTGGTCATGCTTGTCAATCAGAGCTTTAACATAATCAAGTTCGAATTCTGAGTGATGGCTTCTCTTTTGTAAAATTTTAGTCATGAAGTTCTGTAAATTTAGCTTGATTCTTGGACAAAATTTAATTCAAAAAGAAAAGATCTTGTGCATTCCTTGATGTTTAATCATAAAAATAACGTGGAGCCATCTGCAATCCTAAAGAAGCGTAATGAACTCACCAATATGAAGTGCTATAAAAGGTTGAAAATAATGCAAAGCTGATTGTGATTTGTGATAATATAAGAAGTCAAAGTTATTGAAAACTCCATTTGTCCAATGGCCACTTAGACATAAAACACGTCTTTAGTGAGGTACAATTTTTTTTTGGTCTTTGATTGAGTTAATCACATGACAATAATATAAGATAAGGAGATTACGAGAAATGAATTGCATTCATTCTATAAAGGATTAAAAAGTTGAAAACAATTGCATCTAAATTCCAATACTTGGTACAAGAAGCCCAAGTAGCTAACCTTACTTAGATTTCGTGGAATAGAAATAATTCTCATGTTTTGTACGGTCATCATCGACTTTAGTTTTGATGATAGGTGTCTAATGCAATTGAAATAGCTTGGAGTTAGTACAACATCTTTACCATATTTTTCAAGAACAACTACGGAAATACTATTAAAAAAATAAGAGCTACAAAATAGTTAAATTAGTTATTAAAAAGCAAATTAGATAAAGACTTAATTTGTGATCAAAGGAAGATTATAATTCCATAATTTTCACCCAAGTTAATTATATTTAATTTTTTGGCGCTGTTCTTAGTTGAAAATTATTGATTTTCTACGGAAAATAACTAAAGAAAATTTAGTAGTATCAAATTTTAAGGGATTAAATGAATAAATATTCAATAAGAAAACCATTATCCTGAATGATCATCAAGCTCCAACAAGCATTTTTATGTCTTACAAAGAACCCAATCAAGCCTCATTGTAGGAGGATGAGTGTTGCTTTGAACATTGAAAATAATAGAAAAAAAAAAGTCATGAAAATCTGAGCTATGTTGATTCTTATTTGCTTGTCTTACAATTCGTGTGCTATTATTGATAATCAGAGAGACCTCCCTTCGGATTGGAATTCTAAATGCATGTGTAAGGAAGAAAAAGACCACTAAAGAGGGCTAAGTGAGTTTAAGTAAATCAATCTTGCTAATATTATTGAACTCAATTATGGTTTTCTCCACCCATGTCTCCTAAATTAGAGAGTTCACCATGAATTGTTCAAGGTATTCTTAAAAAAAAATTAAAAAACTCTCGAAATCATCCATGGCATGGGTATTTATAAGAAATACCCGATTATTGAGCAAATGTAGTTGGAAATTCAAAGATTAAAAGAGGCTTAAAAGTAACTTTATTTGAAAATTTAAAACACTGCCCTTTAAAGCACCGACAGAATCTCCTTGCACTTATGAAAACTTCTTAACACTAAAAATTGAATTAAAAAAACTGAATGAATTGATCTGAAATTTCTCTTCTATTTATAGAAAGGAAAAGATGTTGTGTGGGGCTCGCTTGAGTTTAATTGACCATATAAGGATGAAATTTAGAATTTCACCTCCCATATACAAATAAAATTCTAAAATGATATCTCGCCAAAGCATTTAAACTGAAATATGATTTAAAAGCTACACAATTATACCCAATTCACTCTCGCCACTGATCGAGTCCACAACCCCAATTACATGAATGGACCTAAATATTTGAACAGAACTTAATGATAACACACCTGTGCAAATAATAATTAAAGTTTCAAAAGTCAATCCAAGCTAAGAAATAATTAAAGTTTTGTTAAACATTTGCACATGTGGTCTGAGAATGCTACCTGGACAATGGGCTCCCTTGCCTAAAGGGCAAGGTCTTGAGTCCCACACTTTGGCCAATCTAATCCTCCTTCTTACGGGGACTAAAGTTGACAAGACCAAGCCTCAATCTGATCCTCCTCATAATAAGTATTGCAGTTGACTTGAATAACACATTTTTTAATGCTAGAGTAACAAATCTCAATCAAATCATAACATAATCATTTAAATAATAATTCTCTGATGATGGGCATATCCATTGTTTATTTCAATCAAAGTGGATTTATTTATAAAGGTCAAAAATTTAAATCATAAAATTTATAAAATAATCAAATAATAATTTGTCCCTCAAGGCTAAAAGAAAAGCACTATCCACCCTCTACAATCGTTTGCTGATAGACAAAAAAATTGTTGATTGAAGCTCACAAAGTGCCTATGTCATTTTAAGCATACTATTTCGTGCAAGTAAGGATGTGGCTCGAGTCTTATGTTTTTTGTGATTTGTCCAGTAGGATCTATAAAAGAAGTAGTTACAACTTGAGTCATCTGACCGGATGATTTGGCTAGTGGGCTCCATCAGCTGGTTGGTTAAAGACATCACTATGAAATGGTCACAGTTGTAGTATGTACGTTCTCCATTGTTATTTTACCCTTTTAAGTTATAAATCATAAGATATCTTTGATAGGGAATGAAACCCTTTGAATTTAGGGTTGACTTGGATTAGTTCCCTTAGACAAACCCTTGGACGAGCAACCTATGGTTGCTACAATGATACTTATTTTATATTAGGTTTACTGTCTCCATTGATTAAATAGATTAAGTTCCATGATAACCCTGGATGACAAAACCATGGGATCTTGATCGATTTGTCATCGTTTTTCCCACTATCTGCTTTAAGCTCACTATAATAATTTCTTATAATTTTAAATCTTAAATTTACTATTGATATACACCAAGTTTGAATACTTAGTGCCTAATGAATAACCTTGATTGAAAGTATTATCTTATTATCGGGAGGGGTCTTAACCATAGGGGCTTGCACCAATGGGAAACTTCAAACCTCATGTATTAAAGTCCTTGCAAAATGAGGATGAATTTTTTGGGTACGGTCTTATCTACTTTCTCATTTGCCCTTTGAAAATTTCACGGTGAACCCCCTTATCCTCATTTCTAAGAGAGGCAAGTATTTTGAATTTTCTGAGCCAACAAATAACTTGAACCCCATCATGGTTTTCTCCACCCATCTCTCCTAAATTAAGGATTCAACCTTAAATCTTTCAAGATATAATAAAAATAAACCTACAAAAACTCCCAAACATGTTTAAGGCATAGGTATTTATAGGATGTACTCTATTGTTAGATCGCCTAATTAATAAACTATCCATAATAAGAAATAATAAGAAAATGGATAATTAAGAAATATATTAAATTATAAATAGGTTATCCCTCATAAAATGATGTCATGACCTCAAAGTTGGAGAAATCATGATGTCTAATTATCTATCACATTATAATATGCTAAAAAATCAACTATCGGAAAGGCAATCAAAATATTCTTATTCTCTAGAAGTTTAATTTTTTATGTATTTTTCTTCTATTAGCTTAATGAATAAATTATTTTTAAAGTTTTGGCTTAAGTATAGCAAAAGGCAATGAAAAGTAATTCTTGTTGTAATGAATCCTTACCTAATCACATTCCATGAAGGAAATTGAGGTGCAAAAATTATTAGCCTACATATATTATTAAGTGGTTTTTCCTTTTAATTATTCCTTGGTTTGATTAGCGTATTTTTAAGTTTTATTAGTTCATTTATCCCTACTTATATTGTATTTAGAAGTAGTGATCATAAGAGTTGGATCTAAAGGAGTAATGAGATTTTGGCCATACATAGTCTTATGAGGCTTAGACCAATAATTTGATTAGTAGGTTGATTCTAATGAAACACAATTTCGGCCAACTTGAAATCTCATTCCTTATATTTTTTTATATTAAATTTGTAATAAATTTTCTAGATTATGCTAGACATTTTTTGTTTGGCCAATAATTGAGAATGAAAAGTGGATCTAAACTGAAGCTTAGTACCTAATATTTTCCTATTTATTTTTCAAAAAAGATTGAGAAAATGTCAATAATAACAATATGTAATAGTTTTTTTTTTTAGAATTCTAGGTAAACAAATATTCTCTTAAAGATAAATTTTAGTAATATGAGAAATATAATAGTTTTTATGATAGGAAGTAAAATAAAACATTTTGTATAGAAACATCCACAAGGCCTATATATATTGAACTAAGGCTTTAAAATGCCCTCATGATTCACTTTCATTTCATTCAGAATATCTTCACATAATGAACCACCAGAGATACAAATATAATTATTTAAAAATAAACGCCCATTTTAAATTTGAAAATTTTTATTTATTTTGATTTGACATAAATCTAAATCTACAATATAAATATTTTTATAGCTTCAAAGCTTGTGACTTTGTATTAAAATTTATTAGGAAGCATATATTATTAACTCAATATTTACAACCCTATTTTGAATACCTAATTTACGTTGTAGCTGGTACACTAATTACTCATCGTCATTATCATTAAGGGTGTATGCTACTCTATTTTCTTCCTGTAGCGATGCATCTTCCACTTAGAGCATAACAATTTGATTTAAAACTTTTGATGTTGTGTGCCATCTCGAGTTTGTTTACTACTTCTATAAATTTCTTATTTTAAATAAATGTTCTTAGCATTAGCTATTTGTCTTTATATCTCTAGATATAATTTATTGACATGAAATAACATCTAAAACTATGGTAATTATACAATATTTGTAATGGTGGAATGTAGCCCGTTGATGAATTGGGTTAATAGTATACTCCTTGGATTTGGTCACGTCATATTTCAACATCAATTATTTGAATCCAACTATATGTTGTTCCATGGATATACCTTTTTGTAGGAAAATTTATATTCAATAAAAGCATCTTGTTTGAAATGAGAAGGCTAGTAACTTTTCTTTTATTCTCTTATTTATTCTATGAAAAAATAAATAGCTATGCTAAGTTAGTTGTGTGGAAGCCGAGTATCATCGATGGATATCTATTGGGTCGAAACTTTGGACAAGTTTCGATTTGTGGTTGAACATCCTTGAAGAATTCTCCTAATAGCAACCCTAATCAGATTGGTGAGTGCATTGGACAAATGGTTAAGTTCAATTGATAGATATCCTTTGATATGTAGGTGATTAGAGAGTCCTCTTAGGTTGAGTTCCTTAGACAAATAGTCATTCAATCGACAAATATTCTTCAATATGTAGGTCAAAAAACTGAATGAAATGATCTGAAACTTCCCTTCTATTTATAGAATGGAAAAGATGTTGTGTGGGGCTCGCTTGAATTTAATTGACCATATAAGGATGAAATTTAGAATTTCACCTCCCATATACAAATAAAATTCTAAAATGATATCTCGCCAAAGCATTTAAACTGAAATATGATTTAAAAGCTACACAATTATACCCAATTCACTCTCGCCACCGATCGAATCCACAACCCCAATTATATGAATGAACTTAAATATTTGCACAAAACTTAATGATAACGCACCTGTGCAAATGATCATAAAAGTTTCAAAAGTCAATCCAAGCTTATAAATAATGAAAGTTTTGGTAAACATTTGAACATGTGATCTGAGAATGCTACCTGGACAATGGGCTCCCTTGCCTAAAGGGCAAGGTCTTAAGTCCCACACTTTGGCCAATCTAATCCTCCTTCTTAAGGGGACTAAAGTTGACAAGACCGAGCATCAATCTGATCCTCCTCATAATATGGATTGCAGTTGACTTGAATAACACATTTTTGAATGCTCGAGTAACAAATCTCAATCAAATCATAACATAAGCATTTAAATAATAAATCACTGATGATCGATATATTCATTGTTTATTTCAATCAAAGGGGATTTATTTATAAAGGTTAAAAATTTAAATCATAAAATTTATAAAATAATCAAATAAAAATTTGTCCCTCAAGGCTAAAAGAAAAGCACATCCACCCTCTGCAATCGTTTGCTGATAGACAAAAATATTGTTGATTGAAGCTCACAAAGTGCCTATGTCATTTTAAGCATACTATTTCGTGAAAGTAAGGATGTGGCTCGAGTCTTATGTTTTTGTGATTTGTCCAGTAGGATCCATAAAAGAAGTAGTTACAACCTGAGTCATCTGACCGGATGATTTGGCTAGTGGGCTCCATCAGTTGGTTGGTTAAAAGGCATCACTATAAAATGGTCACAGTTGTAGCATGTATGTTCTCCATTGTTCTTTTACCCTTTTGAGTTATGAATCATAAGATATATTTGATAGGGAACGAAACCCTCTGAATTTAAGGTTGACTTGGATTAGTTCCCTTAAACAAATATCCACCCATGGACTACAGGATCCCCTTGGACGAGCAACTTATGGTTGCTACAATGATCCTTATTTTAGATTAGGTTTACTATCTTCATTGATTAAATATATTAAGTTCCATGATAACCCTGGATGACAAAACCATGGGATCTTGATCGATTTGTCATCGTTTTTCCCACTATCTGCTTTAAGCTCACTATAATAATTTCTTATAATTTTAAATCTTAAATTTACTATTAATATACACCAAGTTTGAATAGTTAGTGCCTAATGAATAACCTTAATTGAAAGTATTATCTTATTATCGGGAGGGGTCGTTAACCATAGAGGCTTGCGCTAATGGGAAACTTCAAACCTCATATCTTAAAGTCCTTGCAAAATGAGGATGAAATTTTTGGGTAGGGTCCCCTTATCCTCATTTCTGAGAGAGGCAAGTATTTTGAATTTTCTGAGCCAACAAATAACTTGGACCCCATCATGGTTTTCTCCACCCATGTCTCCTAAATTAAGGATTCAACCTTAAATCTTTCAAGATATCCTAAAAATAAAACTACAAAAACTCTGAATGATCATCAAGCTCCAAACATGTTTAAGGCATACGTATTTATAGGATGTACTCGATTACTGTTAGATCCCCTAATTAATAAACTATCCATAATAAGAAATAATATAAAAAGGATAATTAAGAAATATATTAAATTATAAATAGGTTATCCCTCATAAAATGATGTCATGACCTCAAAGTTGGAGAAATCATGATGTCTAATTATCTATCACATTATAATATGCTAAAAAATCAACTATCGGAAAGGCAATCAAAATATTCTTATTCTCTAGAAGTTTAATTTTTTATGTATTTTTCTTCTATTAGCTTAATGAATAAATTATTTTTAAAGTTTTGGCTTAAGTATAGCAAAAGGCAATGAAAAGTAATTCTTGTTGTAATGAATCCTTACCTAATCACATTCCATGAAGGAAATTGAGGTGCAAGAATTATTAGCCTACATATATTGTTAAATGGGTTTTCCTTTTAATTATTCCTTGGTTTGATTAGAGTATTTTTAAGATTTATTAGTTCATTTATCCCCACTAATATTGTATTTAGAAGTAGTGATCCTAAGAGTTGGATCTGAAGGAGTAATGAGATTCTAGCCATACATAGTTTTATGAGGCTTAGACCAATAATTTGATTAGTAGGTTGATTCTAATGAAACACAATTTCGGCCAACTTGAAATCTCATTCCTTATATTTTTTTATATTAAATTTGTAATAAATTTTCTAGATTATGCTAGACATTTTTTGTTTGGCCAATAATTGAGAATGAAAAGTGGATCTAAACTGAAGCTTAGTACCCAATATTTTCCTATTTATTTTTTAAAAATGATTGAGAAAATGTACATAATAACAATATATAATAGTTTTTTTTTTTTTTGGAATTCTAGGTAAACTAATATTCTCTTAAAGATAAATTTTAATAATATTGGAAATATAATAGGTTTTATGATAGGAAGTAAAATAAAAAATTTTGTATAGAAACATCCACAACTATGTCCTACTATTTATTTGGAACTCCAACCAAAAAATTGAATTGACATCTACCCACAGTGTTTAATAGTTCTCTTTTAACTCAAAATTTTGGTCATATGACACACTAGGCCTCATTTAAGAAATTAATTAAAATTATATTGAATCCAAGGCCTATATATATTGAACTAAGGCTTTAAAATGCCCTCTTGATTCTCTTTCATTTCATTCAGAATATCTTCACATAATGAACCACTAGAGATACAAATATGATTATTTAAAAATAAACGCCTATTTTAAATTTGAAATTTTCTTATTTATTTTGATTTGACATAAATCTAAATATACAATGTAAATATTTTTATAGCTTTAAAGTTTGTGACTTTGTATTAAAATTTATTAGGAAGCATATATTATTAACTCAATATTTACAACCACCCTATTTTGAATACCTAATTTACGTTGTAGTTGGTACACCAATTACTCATCGTCATTATCATTAAGGGTGTATGCTACTCTCTTTTCTTCCTGTAGTGATGCATCTTCCACTTAGAACATAACAATTTGATTTAAAACTTGATGTTGTGCGCCATCTCGAGTTTGTTTACTACTTCTATAAATTTTTTTATCTTAAATAAATGTTCTTAGCAATAGCCATTTGTCTTTATATCCCTAGATATAATTTATTGACATGAAATGACATCTAAAACTATTGTAATTATACAATATTTTTCATGGTGAAATGTAGCTCGTTGATGACTTGGGTAATAGTATACTCCTTGGATTTGGTCGCGTCATATTTCAACATCAGTTATTTGAATCTAACTATATATTGTTTCATGGATATACCTTTTTGTTGGAAAATTTATATTCAATAAAAGCATCTTGTTTGAAATGAGAAGGCTAGTAACTTCTCTTTTATTCTCTTACTTATTTTATAAAAAAATAAATAGCTATGCTAAGATAGTTGTGTGGCAGCTGAGTATCATTTATGGATATCTATTGGGTCGAAACTTTGGACAAGTTTTGATTTGTGGTTGAACATCCTTGAAGAATTCTCCTAATAGCAACCCTAATCAGATCAGTGAGTGCATTGGACAAATGGTTAAGTTCAATCGATAGATATCCTTTGATATGTAGGTGACGTAGAGAGTCCTCTTAGACTGAGTTCCTTAGACAAATGGTCATTCAATCGACAAATATTCTTCAATATGTAGG
>NW_018164478.1:5131431-5132041 GCF_001263595.1 Phalaenopsis equestris | reverse complement strand
CTACAAAGATTTATAATCAATTAAAACTATTAATCATGAAAATAGAATAAAAATATTAAATTAGATTCAAATGATGTTTTAAATCTTGCTCCAATCCTTAACATCTTATGGCTACGTGATTAGGGTTGTCAAAATGACTTTTTTGTTTGTGAACGGCTCGTGTTCGGCTCACTAAGAAAACGAGTCGAACACGAACACACTTTTTGAGCTCGAAATATAAACGAGCCGAACACGAGCTTAGGCTCATTCATTAAGTTAACGAGCCAAACACGAACAACAAGAACAAATATTTGTTCGTTCGTGGTAGGCTCATTTTGGCTCGAAATACTACTAATCAATAATATATGTATCTTTGAAGATTAGTATTTTTTAAAAAATTAATTGACTACAAGGCTACGAAGATTTATAATCAATTAAAACTATTAATGATGAAAATAGAATAAAAAAATATCTAATTAGATTCAAATGATATTTTAAATCTTGTTCTAATCCTTAACATCTTATGACTACGTGATTAGAGTTGTCAAAATGACTCTTTGTTCGTGAACGGCTCGTGTTCGGCTCGCTAAGCAAACGAGCCGAACACGAACACACTTTTTGAGCTCGAAAT
>NW_018164478.1:5125153-5131085 GCF_001263595.1 Phalaenopsis equestris | reverse complement strand
GTTTGCCTACTCCTTGACAGCGGCATCTACGATAAAGATGGGGAAATTATTAATAGTTACTGGAAGTAAAATCAAGAAAATTAATTCAGCGACTAACTTCCCTTTTGGATTTTGTATTAAGCCCGCTCTATAAATACAATCATGGGCATGGCAAGGTTTCCGTTGCCGTGATTTTCTCCTCCACAATGAAGTTCGTAATGGCTGATAGTTTGAGTCGGATAACCGTGGACTCCAACATTCTAGCCAAAGCAGGCTATCGGGTCTCAAACCCAACAAAGAAATAAAAAAAGATTAATACAGAGAGGCAGCCGAGATCCAAACCTGTGTCGGCAGATTGCTTCGATTCGTTAAGGGATCCTGAGGGACTGATGTCAAAAGTCCCTCGTAAGGAGGCCAATTTCCCTAAGCCTAGACTAGATGTAAGCACTGATGGCAAGCAAGCTCTACTTGTTGAATGTGTCAAGGCAAGTGGAATGGAACAGGACGAAGCGGCAATCATCGTCTTTCCTCAGCCGCTACCGTAGGAAGGTGGGGGCACCTCGGTGCAAAAGGGAGAGAAGCCCTTTAGGACCCTTTCTTCCATAGATAAATTTATAATTACTAAGAACTTCTTTCGTCCGTCGATAGTTTTTAAAATATATACATATATTTTTTTTAATTCCAATACAGGTGAATCAGTCGAGTCGGAGGATCACTTGGACAGTGGGCCATCGAAGGATGCTGTGGAGTTCGTCCCTATTGCGGCGGCTGGTTTTCAGGCCAAATATGCGGAAATTTTACCAGCAATTACATCGGAGAAGCGCAAGTCGCCCGACCCTTTGCCAACTACCAACTCTAAATGGGTGTGGACAAAGTTGCAGCAACCTTCTCCTGGAGCCATGTAGCAGTGGGTAGAAAGGATTTGGCCCTTAACGGTGTTGGTTGACTCTTTGGAGGGAGCAATTGGAGGTTCGATCATGAACTCAGAGTAGGAGCCATCAATACCCCTGGCTACCAAGGCCTCAAAGGTGGCTAGGCAAGTTCCTTTGCAAGGCTGGTCGACAAATAGATGGTCCCCTAAAGGTTGACTAAAAATGGGTATATTCCGACTAAGGCCTTATAGGACTCGCACATAAAGAACTTTGTTCTAGGTCTGTGATAATATTATTTGAAATTAAACAATGCTTAAATAAATTTCAAAAGATATTTGGTGTGACACTTATCATTATGTGACACCTCGTTTATGCGCCCTACATATAAATAGGGTAAGGGATCGCTTCTTCTTTTTACTTTACGTCTTCTGGTTTCTCTTTGTCTTCTCTCGACTTTTTTTCACCTTTTGGTTGTTGACCGCCTCTTGTTTCTTGAGATGGCTCTAAAATATTCTCCTACCCTCTTTGGCTCTGTCAAGGCTGATCCTTCATTTCTGAAGAAGAATGAGATAAAGGAGTTGTAGAGAAGGTACGTTCTACATGACAACGTCGCTCTTCGGAAGTTGCCGAGGTCAGTGCGAATGACGGACATCATGGGTAAGGATCTGGTTTTCTATTGATACCAGCTCAAATACGACCTCTGGTTACCTCTATGTGACGAGCTCTGAAGTGTCTTCAATATGTACAGGGCTATTTCGACTCCAGTACTGCCAAACTTCGTAGCCACAATAATGACTTTCGTTCTCTTTTGTCAGTGGGATTATATTGCATTGTTGATCAACCTCTTTAAGCATCTTTTTATATTTAAGGTTGATAAGGAGAGCTTTTCCATGTTTTTGGCGGGCATGGAACTCCACTTGCTGGGAGTGGAGAATAAAATAAAGGACTGGAAGATGAAGATTTTTGTCGGTTCTTGTTATGAAGTCGGGGGATTTGGACCTAGCCAACAGAGCGTGTGGTGCACAAGCTGAAGTTTTTACTAGAATGTATGAATATTGCTAGGGAGATGCTAACCGACTGTCATCTCTTGGTCCCACAATACATCCCCGAGATGACAATTGCCCATATGAGCAGTGGTGTCTCCCGGATATCAAAGAGACGACCAGAGAAAAGGCAGCAAAAAAAAAACTAGTCACCAAGCACGATAGTAAAATTGTTCCTCAAGATTAGGTAATCCTATAGAAGATGAGGACCTGCCCCCTTATGTCATGGCCTTAAGATACCTTGTCTCGGTGTCTAATCATAGTGTTGTTATTCATGATAAGTGGATGACAAGGTTTCTGTTATTGCTCAAAAAAATGTCTCTCATTTTGTTGGTGTAGGGGAAGGTGACGGGGGAATACTCATTTCTGAAAAAGACTTCGGGTAGAGCCACGACCGCAATGCCTCTTCTTTGAATGTTGGTTCACCGTCGGGCACATCACTAACCGTCGTCACTTTACCGGATTCACAGGTCATAGATCCTTCCTATGTTGCTTCTTCTGAGAGGGATGAAGCTATCTTGGCCACTCATGTTGTCTCGTTCAGTTTACCCAACAAAGAATCAACCTTATCTTCTAGCTATAAGGCTACATCATCCCGAAAGAGAGTGGGGGTACGTTGGAGAGCAAAGGAGCCATTAGAGGAAATGGAAATCTCACGTCCTCCTCCCTTAAAAAAAAGCAAGGAGGCTTTCATGTGGGAGTCCACAAGCAAGAGTGACAGAAGGATATGGATTGTGGCTGACAAGAGAAATGGTATGTTGAATCTTTAGATTTCTTCCAATCGATGGATGAGAACAGGAATATGCCCCTAGTTTTCCTGGACATGTTGTGTTATAAGGAGCTCGACAGCACCCTGAGAGACTTTAGCCGCTAGGAACTTCTCTGGAACATAGTTTTGTGGCAATTTAAAGGCAGCACAGGGTTTCCATTTTTTGAGGCTAGTTGTGCTTGAGCTAGAAGGATCGTTGGATGGGGCTCGAAAGAAGGAGGCCTCATTGAAAACCAATCTTAAGAGACTTCGTGACGATCAAGACTTTCTGGAGCTTAAGCTTGCCAGCTCTGGAAGGCTAATCAGGAAGTTGTCAGCTTAAGCTTGCCAGCTCTGGAAGGCTAATCAGGAATTGATCGACACCATAGGTGCCTTGAGGAAGGAAGTTGTCGAGCTTAAGGAGAAGGCGGCCTTGTCGATCTCCAAGGAGGAGCATGAGGATGTTCAAGCAAGTCAACTTGAGTGTGGGGTTAAATATTTCATCCAAAGGTTCATCCACCATGGTCTAATTGACCCCAAATACTTTGACTAAAAAGAGTTCTCCTCTCTAATTCCAGATAAGTTGGAGGAATCCTCCTAGGAGATGGACGGCTTAAGCAATGAAGAGGGGTTGACCACCTGCTAGGGCTCTTCAATATGAGAACTTCCTTTCCCTTTATCCCACTTTTTTTAATCAAAAAAACATTCGTAATTATGGTTAGGAAAAATGAGAAAGATTTTTTAGGTTTTATATTTACTTTAAATTATTGCGATTTGAATGATTGTGCACTCATCTTGTGGATAAATTCATCACACGAGTCGATTTGTGACTACTATTTACTTTAACGACATATCTAGTGATTTATGGTTTAAATATTATAATTTTAAAGTTTTATTTTATAACTTTAATAACTTAATTTTCCACAATCCATCACTACTCACCAGATATAAATGCAAGTGCACGTATATTTTAAGTAATATAGGGTTTTCTTTAAGCCTAGAGTATCGATCCCACAGAGAAGTGAGGTAAGAAATGTCTTAGGCTAAGTTCTAGTATACTACTATCAGATCTTAGTTTGGAATGTCGACTAGGGATATTTTCCTAACAACTACTCCTAAATACAAACCTAAATCTAAAGATAAACCTAACTAGAAAAATTAGTTATGTAAATTTTGAGATGTAAGAACTACCTTTATATTGTGGTGATTTAGATAATGATTAGAATCTAACATGGATAGTGACAATAGGAGCAAAAATCTATGTTACCCTCTTCCGAGTGAATAACATAGTTTAGTTAACCTAGGGTCAATTCTTTAAAATACTAGATTGTCACGACAAAACTTCTACTCCGTCACCCTCCTAATAGCCCTCTAATTGGCTCAACCTTAGATTTAAGGAATGAAGCCCTATATCAAATTGGTAGGAATCTAGTTTATCACCATAGAAACACCAATTTACACCCAATCGATGAATATCTCCCTAACATTGCATTGAATCTATGGACTACTATTTTTTCACCCATAGATTCAATGTGGTTCCTCTATGCATTGAATCTTTGGACTACCAATTCCTTAAAATTTGTTGTAAACCATAATGGTTTGAATCTAATATGGACTACTATTCCTTCACCCAGGTCATTATGGTTTACAACAAATTTTAACATACCAATTGGTCAGATTAAATATGTAAATGAAGCATGAAGTATGAACTATCACTTTGATATGAAAAAAATATTCTAATATGCTTCCAAACAGCATGAAGTATGAACTATCACTTTGATATGAAAAAATTATTCTAATATGCTTCCAAACATCCTAAACATTCATCAAATTCATTGCAAAAGAAAATTACAAAAATTCTAGTTCACAAAGTATGTGTCACACACAACAGAAAACTTCATTAAATCACAACAAATTTAATATAAGTGTATACAAAAAGTATAGGATTATGAAGAACACCATACTTAGATTTTTTCCCTCTTAAAGAAAGATGAAAATTTCTCAAATAAAGTCTCTTGTTGATCCATGTGATGCTAATACGATCCTTACAAATATCTCTCAAAATGCCCTCTCCAATCTCTCAAGAAAATGTAGAAATCTGCATTTCTTCTCCCATTTCTTCTTGTCTTGGCAGAGTTCTCATCAACAGATGTTCATGTCATGATCTGACTCTTACATGGTGATAGAGGAGCTAAAAAAAATAAGAGTTATCCTCAAGCATCATGTAGGTGAAGATCCTTACCCCTTCACTTATCATCATTTTAATGCCCCAAGAGTGATGTCATGAGCTTAAGTCTAGGAGATAATTAGGGTAAAACACTAAGTTAGGTGCCTTCTTGTTCTCCTCTCAATTTATTGAGCAAAACGTGTGTTTTTTCCTCTTTAATTTTTAGTTATAGGGTCGCGACACTCCACTCAAGATGCCATGATGTTATACCCATTTTTGTCTTAGCACCTCAGCATCACATTCCAGGGTTGTGGTGTTGTCATTTTGCTTGAATAGTGTTACGAAGTTGCATTTGTAATATCATCATGCATCTTTATTTCAAGTAACCTGGAGCCATGAAATTGCCTTAAAATATTGTGGTGTCAAGTTTAGTGATCCCGAACGGGTTAGTCCTTAACCCTTATGGTTTGAGGAACTTTGGGATTTTTATCCCATAATCATTTGTTTAGCCCCTTTATGATGGTTACAATTCCTTGCATATCTGACTATATCAGCCAAGTTTATATTAATTTCATCATTAATGGTTTAGTTCATTATAAGTCGATCTTTTTTTTTTATTTTAATCCCTCTATAGCTTACCAATTGATATGTGTAGGAATCAAACCCAAGCCTTGCCTAAGTTAGACTAAAAATTACATATTTTTAGTGTGTCAGCAATGTCTCATATTACATATGTTGTACAAGATAAAAAATGTCTATTACCAAAACATTGACCCTTGGCACCGACCCTTTTTTATCTCGTGTCGACATTCCTACACTTTTGCCTATCAGTATAGTATTGCTTGTTCCATTATTGCAATCCCCTTTTGATAATGTTTATGTGGCATTTTGCACATTTGTGTTGTATTTGCTTTCCATGTGTTTTGTATGTTCATTTTTTTTGAGTTATTTTTTATAAAATTGATCTCCAGCATTAATGTTTTGTGGCAAGTATGTAAACTAACACATTTTCTGTAAGTGCTATTTAGCTCTCCTCCCACTTGATATGATTCAATATTACATTACATGTGCTAACTTCTTTACTTACAAATCACACACACACACACACACACAGATATATATA
>NW_018164478.1:5112134-5123539 GCF_001263595.1 Phalaenopsis equestris | reverse complement strand
GCCAAAGTTAACGAGCCGAACACGAACAAAGATTTGCTTGCTCGTGATCGGCTCGTTTTGGCTCGAAATACTACTCATCAATTATATATATTATATATATATATATATAGTGATGAGTAGTATTTAAAAAAAATATTAACTAAAAGGCTACCAAGAATTATAATCCGGATGTATTTCGGTGGGCCCCACCGATTTAAAAAAAAATAGAAATAATCTAGACCGTAGATCACCGTGATCTACGGCCAGGATCGGACACCGCATGCTGCATGCGATGTCCGCACGCAATTATCCCTCGTTAAAATGCCTCTTTGTTCGTGAATAGCTCATGTTCGACTCGTTAAACAAACGAGCCGAAATAAACACATTTTTTGAGCTCGAGCTATAAACGAGCCGAACACTAGCTGAGCCTGTTCGGCTCGCTTACACCCCTAGTAAAAACAAAAATATATAATTAATGTAATAAATGAAAATTACATAAAAATAAGCAAAATTCATAAATCATGAAATTAAAAAAACGGTTAAATATTTTAATTTGAGATTTCACAAAAGTAATCTTATATATACTACGAAAATAGAAAAAAAAATAAAAAAGTGAATTTACTATATGATGGCCAAAGTGGAAAGTAGCTAATTTGCCAAAATATCGGGCACAAAGTGGAAAGTAGCTAATTTGCCAAAATATCGGGGCAATTCGAGTCGGCATCAACCTCGGCAGTGTTGCCTGTGTCCCGTGTACCAAATTTTACCCCTTTGTATGGTCTATAATTTTCTTAATCTAACATTCTAATTCAATTTTATTAACTAAATTATTATAAGATGAAACGCCAGAATGTTGACCATGATTTACTTTTCAGGAGGACCCTCGGCAGTGTTGCCTGTGTCCCGTGTACCAAATTTTACCCCCTTGTATGGTCTATAATTTTCTTAATCCCAATGTTTAATAGTTCTAATTCAATTTTATTAACTAAATTATTATGAGATGAAACGCCAGAATGTTGACCATGATGTACTTTTCAGGAGGACTAGCAGGTACATGACATGGACAACGTGCTAAGAATTTAATTTTCAAGAATATATTTTCTTCTAATATATATGTAATTTAATATGCAGATGACATAATCTTATGACTAAGATCTAAATCTCTAACGATTCCATTCACAATGGACCACTGCCATAGACTGAACTCTATATTACAGAAGAATACGTTGCAGAGTCTGAACTGGTCGTCTTAGTCCTACCAGCAGCCTTCTAAGCTCAATTTCAAGCTTTAATTGATTTATCCAAGAACATGATCTTGTTGTGGCTCAGTTTAGGGGGCCAACTAGATGGAGGATCCATTGAGGAAGTGATTTTAGAGCTCATTGAAGCTTGTGGGAGCTTTAGATTGAAGAATCGATTGGTGATTTGTGGAATCGGGTTTCATTTTGGTTCGGGTGTCCGAAATGTAGTGAAGGGAATTGAAGAAATTGAGTGGCTATAAAATGAAGAAATTTTAGGAGGAAAATATGGGGAATTGAGGCTCTAGAGTTAGTATTGTAGGTAGCTCTAATGTAAATGGAATAGGCTCTTTTAGGCGCTTAATGGGTTACCTGAAGGCTTGCTCAAATAGCTTTCTACTTTACCTTAACAATAATCAACTCAACAAAAAATCATGGGTTAAGAATTAAAAGACTAAGCATATGTCAAACCAACTAGAGTAGAGATTTGGTTTAGATTTCTAATTTGGGTTTGAACCATCCTATAGTCCTCTAGAGTAACCTATAAGGAAATCCTAAAGGCTAGAAGCTAAACTCTAAGAGAGCGCGAAAAGAAAAAATTAAGACCTCACAAAAGTGAGGTCAACACAACTTCATCAATTCTCTCGTGGTTTATTATACGATGGTCTCCTATATGTCAGCACCTCTTAGTGTTGTCATCCATCTCTTCTAGCTTTTAAATGAATTCTCATAAGTGTCATTCGTCATCCTCATAACAAGATCCTACCACCATTGCCTACTCGACGTCTCTCCCACGTGGTTCTATTTTCACTATCTTTAGGGGTTGGTCATCACCTCAATGAGATCAATCAAAGGCGTGGCACCCTCTACATTTTTCTCATTCCAATCATCAACTTATTATCTGTACTTATCACCAGGTAAACTCACTCTACTCTTTTCTATAATGTGTTTTAAATATTATTAGATTCTCTAAAACTATCAGAATAGAGCATGAAAAAGGAGGGAGAGGAAAAGAGAGAAAGAGAGAGAGAAAAAAAAAGATAGAGAATCAGAGTGTGATTATGTTAGACAAGAGGATGCATTACAACCAACTTAGGTCCCTGATTGAAAGGTCGGAATCTGTTTTTATAAATTTTCTCTCCAAAGTCAATTAGCTATTTGGTACACGGGCGGGTCTCTTCCTTTATATTTGCATTCCTTCATGCTTTTCATTCGCTCGTTCGCATCCGGCCACTCATACCTGGCCAACGCATCAGGGCTTGCGATATTCTGGACTAGGACAAAGGCCCATTTAAACGAATTCCTGCTTCCACTTTTGTTGGTTTGCCTAACAACTACTTCTCGTACTCTACAATCAATTAAGGTTGACTTCCAAACTCCAGAATTCTTAGGAAGTTTATGTGTAAATTTAGACTTAACTAAAGTTTAAGTTGATTTAAGCATAATGTAAGTAAGGTTTAAAGTTTAATTAAGGGTCTGTTTGGGGCAGCTGCAGCTTATTGAATAATCCGTTGATAAGCTGATTAAAAATAATATGCTGATAAGTTAGGTGCGGTGACTATTTTAATTTTTTATTTTTTCAGAAAATTCAAACCGCTGTCAGAAAGGTGCCACCGCACCTAGACAGGTGCGATATGAAAATGTTGTTTTTAGCGTTTTGAAAACGCATAAGCTGCCAAAACGCAGTTTATCCAAACAGGCCAGGTGTCTTTTCAAAATACCACCGCAACAAATAATCTGTCCCAAACGGACCCTAAGGTTTTTTTAAAAGTATTATTATAAAGATTTTTAATTAGCTGTCATACTTCTTTTTTTTTTTTTTTTCAACCATCATATCTATGTATGAAAATGTATATTTCACTTTTTTAAAACTAAAAATGGTGGGTTTTTTTTTAATGTGATATGAAATAACTGGGTAGCATAAATGTAAAAAGCTAATTCTATATGGTAGATTTGTAAATACATAAGAATCGAGTGATATGTACGCAAATACCTTTTTTTTAATGAATCCTAAATATTCCTATGTGAACTGCAACCCCCATTTTTTAGGGAAAATGGAAAGGAACTTGAATTTTTAAAATCCAACATTTAAAAGATTATTACTTTTTTCCATCTAGCAAGTTGTAAGTTAAATCCAGCTTAAATGTTTTACCAAACAACCCCCAAGTTTCACCTATTTTACAAATCCAACCTATTCTCATTGGATTATGTATTTGACAGCTTTCTCTTAGCCTGGAATGTTTTGCTATTTTTATATTTGTCAATGATTGTTAGTTTATTAATGAAGATTGATGAATCCAAATGTCAATTAGATGACATTTAAATTTTCTCTAAGAAGAGATTGGCAAAGGGAAATACTTGAGAATAGGCTGAGCTTCTATTCTCATTGCCTCTTGGTTAAGCATGATATCTAAATTTGGTTGCAGGGTATTGCAGTGTTGTTTTAAATATACAGACTCATCATAGGGATAAATTTGTACTTTAAAATACTCCCAAGTGTTACAAAACACTCAAATCATTCAAAAAAAATGTTATTTCATAACACTTGAAAATAGCTTTATATGTTTCATTTGAATTAGTTTCAATTTCATTGCTTTTATCATTTAAGAAGCTTTTTTGAATTATTTATTAGTGGACTGTTATTTTTGGATTCAGGTTCAAAGGACACGTAAACTTTATAAAATTAATTTCTACAATAAAAAATGATTGCATGAAGATGCCAAAAAAATTTGAGATTTTGTTGAATTAATTTAAATTATTAATTATTTTTAAATATTAATTATTATTTTACATTTAAAAGATTATTAAAAAGTTGGGTGATCTTTAAAATTGATCAAAATTTACACGGGTTTATTGTGGCATTCCACACATTATATAAAAATTTCAAGTGATGTTGAGGTCAAATAAAATTTCTACTAGTTACAGAAATTATTTGAATTTAAAAACCTTAAAATTTAATATATATTTTTGTGTAACACTATTTTTTGTTTGGTTTATGTAGGTAAAATTTGAGAAATATTATAATTTTCTATGATTTACTAAAAATTTTAAAAGGTTCATAATTTTTTATTGAATTATTTAATTCAATAAATGGTTTGAAGTAATTCATTAAAGGTCAGAATTTAAAGATAAGATCAAATGCAGGTGTTCGCTGCCGGACTCATAATATTCTTGAGATCATTTTGAAGAATTTAAGCTTCCTTCAAGTTATTATTATTTGAAACATTAAGAAACTCAATTAGAAAAACTAAATACCATCTGATTTACTAAAAGAAATAATTTGATGAAAATTATCATAAGGCACAAATGACCTAAATATTATTTAATATTTATTAATATTTTCATTTTCATATTTGAAGCAGCTCGAAATGATGAATCAAAAACATGTTTTATTTTATTTTTACATTTTTTTTATTTTTCAATGATTTTTTTCAAGTTACACATTTTCTTCTGATTTTCATTAGTTAACTGTCTACTATATACACTCTTAGGTGGCGCCTTTCAATTGAGCCATAATCAAGTAGTTAGGCTCAACTGTTTACTATGGAGTGCTATAAGATTTTGGTATAACCCAATCAAGCCCATCCATTAAAAATACAGGGAATAGATGGTCCTGATTATGTCTTCAAGCTCCAGCAAAGGAACCTAAATTGTTCAAGAAATGAGACCTAATTCAAGCAATTCAAAGCAAATCCTTGAATACCTTCCATGGTGAAGGATCAAGTGTTTAAGGTAAGACTGTAAGATTATTTGACCGCTTGATCATCCTAGTTCTATGTTTCACTTAACAAAGTATCATACTCAAATGAATATGAGGCTATGCATTGCAAATTACCTGATTTTGTGAGTCTTCCTTACATTTTATAGTTTAAAACGAGTAGTTGGAAGATTTAAGGGATATGGTGAAGTTTCTTGGGGTATGGGCAGTGTTTAAATGAAGTGAGCTAAACTCTGAGTTATTGATTTGGGGGGTACATATAAGGTGAGTTCGGTTAAGAATAATGGCAAATATAGTAATGATTGATCCTATGTTGTTTAGATGTTGAGAAATGTACAATATGGATTGGGCAGGTGTTCAAGGCAGTTAAAGGATGGAGTGGCTCACAACGTTTTGCAGTTATGGATAAATTGAACCAAGTTCTTTCTTGACTTGGTTTATTTGTGTCTAAGTGTAAATAACAATTGGGTTGGATTTGGGATTTTAGATCACTAAGGATATGTCATTAGGATAGTATTTAGGTAGTTTAAGAGATTTGAGTTCAATATGGTCATTAGTTTTGTTGTATGAGTCAACTGCATGTAGAGTTCTCTATGAAAATTTTTTTATTTTGAGTTGGTTGGGTAGTCGAGCAATTATAATTATAGTTGGTTAAGAAAACTTGGCAAAGTTTTGGAGTCTTTATTAATTACAATCGCCAAGTACTAGTTTGAAATATTCTAACTAACTTATGGATTGACTCATTCAAACATAAATTGGTCTCGAAATTAGTGTGAAATAGTTTGCTTAGGTTGAAAATTTAGGAAGATTTGAGTAGGATGATTGAATGAGTTTAGAAGACTAGTTTTATTTAAGATTTGGTTAAAGTGGTTTATGGGTCTATCTCTTAGATATCAATAAATGTATCTCAAATCTAATTGTTTTTTTTAGGAATTGGCTATTAGAAAGCATTTAATAATTCAACAAGTTTGGCATGATTGTATTTACTAATTTTGTTTTTTTTAAATGAGTTTCATGTTTATTATCTTTCCTTTTTATTAATTAGTTCATTAGGTAACTGTGATTTATGAGGTTATTTAAGTATATTTTGATTATTTTGATTGGATTTAATGTTTAAAATTAGGCGTTGAATTATCCAATTTAATTATATAGATTTTAATTGGGTTTTAATTGTTGTGAAAAAAAGAGAAATTCACATAACAGAGAAGCACAACGGAAGCACACAGATTTATGTGGTTCGACAAATTGTCTATGTCCACGAAGTTGTAGAGGATTTTATTATCATTGACGATTACACCCGTCGATCTCCTCGACGATTACAAGAAAGAATTCTCTCTGTCTCGCTCCTAATTCTTCTTCTCTGCGTGGTGGGTTTTTTTCACAACATTAATTAGCTCAAATTATTTTGTTTATATTTATTCTATTGAGCTTATTTTCATTTAAACTTGGCATGGGTGAATTTATTTGATGTTTTGGACTTTTGTTTGATTCATTTAAGTCTTCACTACGCAATATAATTTATCATCCCAAATATGACTTAATCAGTCTTAATTTTGGTTTAACTAGACTGATTTTGAGCTTTTAAAATGGTCCAAAGGTATTTTATTAAGCAAAGTCAAACACATTAATCCAAGTTTACTCAAATAAGGTTCTTAATAATCTACCACATGCCAAATTCTTAATTTTTGGAGTCACCAAGTTGTATATGGACAAAACTCGACTGTCCATTTTTGTTTTTCTTCCACAGTGCATGGTGAAGCCAAGCTACCTTATCCTATTTTTTATTATGTTTACTTGTTTTGTTCTATTTGCCTTCTTTTCAGGGTTGTTTATATATGGATTGCATATCAGATATACCTGCTTATTTTTAGGCTTATTTCTGTGATGTGTGCCTCGGATAGTAAGGAGATGTGTCCGTAAAAGCCCAAGTTTAAAATGCATAAGAATTGGGTGCTACGTTATGTAAAGTTTTGAAAAATAAAAACAAAAACCCATATAATAGTTTATAATAAAATCAATTACAACTCATAAAAGTAAATGAAACATATGTAAACACATCAACTCCTTTCTTATTTTTGGCACTTCGCTCATTGCACGAAAGAGAAGGATTTGACTAGTGAATAGCTAGCAGGCAATAGCTTCCTATAATTTTAATATATATTCCCATCACTAAGTTACTTGGGACCTCAAGTTGTGGGGGAAAAAATTGCGTACATATGTAAAAGCCACTTTTGTAGGCATGTTTCTTTCTTTGCAGTGGAGAGAACTAGAAGAGAAAAATTTCTTTAGATTGGCATATTTCAAATCTACAAGCCCATGTTTGATAAGCTTATCGGTGAAAAATGCCATGCCCTTGCGAAATTGCTGAGAAATTCTAGCAACAAGTTCTTCTTGAGTAATTGACTTGGCCAAGTTATTTCTTATTTTTGGTTCATCAGAAAGGCCAACTTTTCATTAAATTCTAGCTAATCATTTTTCTTCCCTTCAAGAGAAAGTCCGAGCAAACCCTCTGTAATTTTCCTACCCTGATTCTCCTCCTTCAACGGATTCTCTTAAGTCACTGCCTTATACTCGGCTTTGGCTAATGACCACTCAGTTTTAGTAAAAGCCAGAGATTTAAGGTGGGCGACATTCATTGTCATCAAGTGGTATTCAAGAGAATGCTGTTGAAGTACCTCAATATTAAGATTCCTCAAAGCTTCTACAATTTTGTTTACCACATGATCTCAAAAAGCAATTCTGAAATGTTCTCAAACTTAGGAGTATCGGGAAATTAGTCCTTCTCTAAATCGAGCATAAAAAAATGGTGTTTGAAGATGATGAATATTTTTCCAGACTTGCTATGTGTCAGATGCCACTCAAAAGGCACACCTTTTCTATTCAAAGAAGGGATGAGGGGTAGAGGGGTGGAGCATTAAAAACTTCTATTATTGTCTTTCCTTTCCTCCATTCTCTAGGAGGACATGATGCTTTATCAATGGGTGGTGGAGGATTTGACCCAAGGGCGGGCTTGATCCCCTTCTTAGATGAAGATTCAAACAAATTAATAGAAGAATGGTGGTTGGCTTCAACCCACACAAGCAGATCACGATAAGAGGGGTTGGTAGGGAGAGAATTAGTCAATTGCGAGGAGGATGGATGTGCACCGATCGGTGATGGAATGTTTGATGTTCTCACTTAATTCTCAAAAACCTCACCTTTATAGGCATCATATCCCAGTAGAGACGATGTTCAAATTGTCTCACCTACATATAATAGCAAATTTTTGGGGTTTTGTGCAACAATGATAATTTCCCATTATGACACATTTTATATCATGAAGGTCATTTGAGATTTAGAAAAAAAATATAAAATCTACACATGTGGTATCCCCACCAGCGACAACAATCTTTTCATGTTCCCCTTAAATCTATCCCCTTTTTGAAAGAGCAAGCTTACCTCTTAGTTTTCCCTTGGAAGCTCTCTTCCCAACTTCCTTCATGAGAGTATCCTATTTAACATACGAGGCCTTCCATTGACCCTTTGTCATGCGGCCAAACTTATCTAGTTGGATAATCTGATCGACAACTTTTCAATTGATATACTGGGGAATATAAAATGGTCGCCTTTCAATCTTCTCTCTATTAGCAACTAGATGCTTCAAAAACATTTTGGTTCTACAAACTGACATGTTCTAAGGGGTGACGTTGATTCCCCAACCACCAAAGCAAGAACCAATCAGAAATTGCATTCTGAAATCAATTATTTTGTTCTCTAACCCAATAGTCAGAGTTTGTAACATGTAGAAAATTGAGTAAGACCATCCTTGTTGATCTTAAATAAGAGGTGGTAATAAACCAAGCCACTAAGCCATGGTATGCCAAAATGATGGAAAAAGTGACAAATTTCTTCATCACGACAATCAATTTTGGCATGATTTGAGCAGGAATTTGTCCATACTGCTTGAAAACACTCTTTAGCTTGGTTCATAATGAGAGCCTCAGACTATATCAAAATTGATCCTGATAAGACACCAGATCATCTCCAAACCTACTTATTGCCCGATCGAAACTTCTAACTGCTTGAAGCTTTGCAGTATCATTGAACACATACTCCATCAACTTCTGCACATCCTCAGTTGAAACAAAGGAGTCAATCGTCGGGTAAGGGCCAAAAACCTATGAAGAATATATATGAGGAATATATATGGGAAAGGATCAGAGAGGTTTAGAAAAGTCCCAGGTGTGGTACCCTTTAATCTATTTATAAGAAGGATGAGAAAGTCAAAATGTCCAAAGGTCATCATTTCAAATATCTCGATGTTCAAAAAAAGGTCACATCATTTCAACAAAATAAATAAATAAATAAAAATAAAATCCTTTTTTATTAAAAAAAAACAATCACATGGTATATTCAGAAAGAAAATAATTAACAAAAGATTCTTCGACCACTTAAGCTGAGGCATGTCGTCTGTTAAGAAACCACTTAAACAATAATCCTCCACCTAACATAAAATAATTCCCCCGATCTACCCCTTGTTGTGTTTGACCGACTCGTAGCTCTGTATAAAAAGCTACCGCCTCATCACAGAGAGAGTGCATTCTTTTTCCCAACCATTCGACCTGAAGCTGAAAATCTTGAATAATGTTATTTTCTGATCCTCGGGCCTCACTTCCAAAAGAATCCACCATTTCATTCACTCTACGCTCCAATGACCCTAAAGAATGTTGTTGATTGTCATCCATCCCTTGGGAAATAGTAAAAAGATCGACTAACTGATTGACCACATCACCAATTTGATATGGTGTTGAAGCACAATCATTGGAATTGAAGTAGGATCAGGAGCAACATCAGTCGATTGCATACCTTAACTGCTAGGAAGCCAACATCCAGACTTACATCAAGGTCAGTGTGAAAGAAGAGAAATTTATACTACAAGTAACTAGTTAATCATACCTGACAACCTACCTAATTCAGAGGAAGTTATGGGTAAAACTTAGATGAAAGCATTATTCTACTACAATTCGAGCGAGGAAACGTTGGAAATTACCATTGTACAAAGTTGCTCCAAAACACCAGCCACCTCCTGGGTGATCGGATCAACCTGACAAAACTCTTCCTCAACGATCATAATAGAATCCATGAGAGAAGCCGAAGACCCTTAAATTTTTGTCACTCTCGATACCTTTTCTGGTCAAGCAGCATCGGGGCCAGTAGAAGATGCAACATGATTATTTAAATCAATGGCTTGTTTCTTGAGTTTTTTCCTCCTCACAACCACCACCTTCTTCTTCATTTTTTTGTTCACAAAAAAAGGAAGAGGCTAAGGAGGGAGCTGGAACTCTTCAAGAGTTATTCAGGGAGCATCATCATCAAAATGATCAGGATCTCTTGCATCAAACATGATGGCATTTGAAATTCAATACGTTAGTGAGGAGGGAAGACTCCTTTGACCCTATTTATAGAGATTTTATGGGCATAAAAAACTAGAGAGTAATCATTATGTTTTGATGAAATTTAATTAACTATTTTCTTGTCCTCATTGTAATTATAGTTAACAAGAGGCAAGAAAATTGGAAAACTAATATGTATACATGAAAATTATCATCACAAATCTTAAAGGGATCAAACAATGAAAAAGAACACCCTTATTGTCGATCAAAATTTCACACGGTAAATCATTAAGAGACTGACTAACTCAATACATCCGTTCAATCGATCACTTAATCCATCGAACATAAATGATCGGTTGAATCGACTGACCGATCTAATCAATCAAGGCTTAAGTGACGGACAACTGGAAATAAAAATTAGCTATACCTAGCCATGTATTATATCCAATGGCCACAAGTGCTCATGAGAGATGCATTCATTTAGTTATTTAAGAGGTGGTTATATTAACCACTCTAGAGTAGGAAAAAGACTAGACATACCCACTAACTGATGAGGGAGAAATGATGCAAATGTAATTGTAAACTTAAGCCACCTATGAATATAAATAAGGGTTATTTTTTGAATAAATGGTCACACACTCATATTCTGAAATTATTAATTTCTTGCTGTCTCTCCTTTTTCTCTTTTCTAATTTCACGCTCTAACTCTAGAGGCATGCCTACTCAAAAAAAATTTGGGATCTAACATTTATGAATAGTGAAAATAAAGTATACACTTGATTTGAGAGTAGGAAAATGAAAAACAATTTAGTTCAAGGAAGAATCAAGGGCAAGGGCATCGGTCGGTTTGGAATAGACACATGAGAGAGAACGAATAAATGAGGGGCTTTCATCATCAGCCTGATATATTAATAGTAACTGACAACTTTCTGATAGGGTCTAACAATTGATTTTTAATAAATTAGTAACGGACATGTAGTTCATTAGTTACCCGTTAGTTTTAGTCCCCAACGAATCCCATCAGTAATGCCATCGAGAAAAATTGATGCTATATGACCTTGAATTTTCCCACCATTTTTATTAGATATTCTCGCAGAG
>NW_018164478.1:5111790-5112034 GCF_001263595.1 Phalaenopsis equestris | reverse complement strand
CAAATCTGAGTTTTGAATATCTCACATACACTTATTGATCCATCATGCATGATGCATGTCAAAAAACTTTAATCGAAATAATTCTTAAAAGTCGCAACACTTGAGATGTAATTAACTATGAAAGCTTTTCCTAATAGGAATTTCTAGAACTTGAGATAAAATAAAACTAATATTACGCCTATAGGTACAGCAGAGACTTTGTCTGATTTTACATGTTGTTGAATTCCATAGAGATCGTCTGTTA
>NW_018164478.1:5106398-5111690 GCF_001263595.1 Phalaenopsis equestris | reverse complement strand
ATATATATATATATATATATATATATATAACTATAACCATTCAAGGCATTGAATTTTGGAGTCATGGAAAATCTTGAATTAGTAGAATTTATGGAATGTAATTTTAGTAGTAGTAGTTTAGTAGTAGAGTTGTAATTTTGGGTGATTAAATCACTAAAAGTTTTGAATAATTTAGATATCTCGGGTTCTATTGTTCAAAGTGATGGTGATATAGGTGGGGATGTAAGCGGTAGAATTCAAGTTGTTTGGCTGAAGTGGAGGAATGTACTGAGCCTATTGTGTGATAAAAATGTACCACTTAGCTTGCGAAGGAAAATTTTAAAGATGGTGAAGAGAATTGTAATGTTTTATCGTGCAAAATATGGGAAGCGTCAAATAAAGTTAAGTGTTGTTGAGATGAGAATGTTGAGGTGGATGAGTGGCATGACACTTGGAGATAAAATGTGAAATGAATATATTCATGATAGGGTTGGTGTAGCTGTAGTGACGAATAAGATTAGAAATAGTTGCCTTAGTTGGTTTGTCAGATGAAATGTCAATCATCTGATGATGTGGTTATGAGGTTAGTTTTTTTAGATTCGACTTATGTTAAGAAAGATAGAGGTAGACCTAAAAAGACTTGGGTTTATTGTATAAAAACTCATCTTAATCTATGAAATATGATCCTCAAAAGTACACACCGGAAAAAAATGATACCTATAGCCGACCCCATTTAGTGGGATAAAAGTTTGTCCTTGCTACTGTTGTTGTATTCAAAGCATTGAATTTTTCTTTATATTACTAAAAAAGAATCAGAAGATGAGCTCAATTTAATTTTATTATAAGGGGCAATCTCATTTTGTATGGAAGGCAGAAGATGATTTCATTCAACTTAATAAAATGGGTAAAATATAAAAATCAAAATTTAGGTGTTCCGTATGTAAATATGTAAAAATGGGATGGTATTTATGCAAAACCTCTCTTAAAAAATAAAATTAGAAAAGAGAAACTAAACGGAATATGATTTGAGTTAAAAAGAGATAATTTTTAAAAATTGTTTGCTAACGCCGTACTTAAAATTTTGATTTTTAGCATACTTTAAATTAATCTTTTTTTTAAATGACAGCATAGAGCGGGCCGATAGCGGCGATTAGCTCAAGCTTCGCCCACTCAATATTAAATTAGACTTTTAAATTTTTTTTTTTGTCGGTTTATGAATAGACTTTATTTAATTACACTCTAACAACTCTCTAAAAAAATTGCATTCAATAAATTTAATTTTTAAAATAGCCGAAATTAAAATAATTTGTTAGAAGGCCCATCACTTGCCGACAAATCACGAATATACAATTAGCAGTATAAATTAAACAAAAAAAAAAAAATCAGAAAAGTTGAGCTTAAAGAATAGGAAATATGAGAAAAATTTGTGTACGTAACTAGTACGCATGGCTGTGTACATTTGAGTTATAGGGAGTTTATAGGGAGGTTATATGGAGGTCACATGGATATAACATACCACAAATATACGCAGCCCTATGTACTTGTTACGTTCTCAGGAAATATACCCAAATTGAATTTGTAAAAATAGTACTCTCAATCATTATTATATCACGATAAAAGTGCTACTTACAAGAACATTTATTACCTTTTTTTATCTGAAAATTTATACATAGAGCCCCCAAGTCTTATACAGTTACTTATCTCGCACTAAAACGTTGATTTTTACGCTTCTAGCATATTTTTCTATGTATGAAAGGTAAGGCGCCAACAAATTTTCATCATCCGGCATGAATCGCGAGGCAATATTTTGAGCAAGTAATATTAAAATATTGATAAAAAGTCATCCAAAGCTCTTATTTCAGCAAACTTATAGTCAAACTGACCGACTCGATGAGATGGACCTAATGATATCAAACTTAGTCCAATGTGAGTTAGTTCAAACCCAGATTAAATCATTAAACCACTTTTGGAGGATTTCCATACACATTTTAGAGATCAAACATATGTCAAATTTAGCGATATTATAGCCGAATCGAGCATCTTCACAAGTCAAATTCAACGAGCCAAAGATTGCACAATTTAGACATCGTTAAGGCACTCAAATGTCTATCAAACACTATCTGATCGAGGAAAGCTCTCTAGACCGTCCGATCAAAATGGTTCATCTTTCTGCATTAATTGCACTCAAAACACTATAAATAGAGCATCACCCCTCACATGAGGAGGAGGCGGGGGAGAGAACTTGAGGAGAAGGAGCTCAAGTCCAACATCATTTCTGCAATCGTTGATCGCCGTTAACCATCACTACCGTCAGCGACCAACACCGACTTCCGACGACCACCGTCGTCACAGCTGACCAGACGCCATCAGTCGACGTTGTTACTTGGAAAATCTAGTAACCATTTCACGTCTTTAGGACAAGGGTCATCCGTAATCATCAACTTATAAGTTATAACAAACTGGTAAAAAATTAAGACTCAAACTCAAACAGAACCAGACTTGAACCCGACCTTGACCCATTATCCCAAACCCGACATGAAATTTTGTGCTTTTTCGGAGCATGTTTGGGATTTCAGGTTCAAATCGAATTCGACCCGAACTCGACTTGAACTCGGGCTTGACTCACTAACCCGAACCTGACCTGAAATTTTGTGATTTTTTGAATCATGTTTGGGTTTTCAGGTTCAACTCGAAAGCAACCCAAACTTGACCTGAACCAGAGCTTGACCCACTAACCCAAACCCGAACTTCAACTTTGTGTTTTTTCATATCATGTTTGGGTTTTCAGGTTCAACTCGAACCCGACCAGAATAATAAAATGGTCGAACTCTTTAACTCAATCCCAACTCAAATAATATTCGGGTCAACCCTAACTTAGACTTTTCTAGTCGAGTTCGAGTCTTATTGGCCCTGGTAGTCCATAACACCCGGCTTCATGTCTTTGTGACATATAAATGTGGTCAAATATCACCACTACAACCTACCTAACCAACTACAACATATGTGGTTTACAACGCAACTCCAGACAACGACAACTACGACTTATTGACGTTATCACAACTCACCATTATGGCTAACTTGACTAATTATGACCTATGTGGCTCACAACTCATGCAACTCTTAATTCTGAACTCTGTGGTCAAACGACACACCTGAATAAACCATTTAAGGTCCACACAACCAACTACTACCATGGCCTTCAACTAAGACATACAAAAAACTGACGCTACGTCTACAATCTCTACGATGAACCACAATCTCCATAATAATCGATTATGGTTCTCACAGCCTGCTATCACTTAGAACCACAACTAGACTACATCTATTATCAATGAACAATCATTGTATGTTTACAACAACCAACTTTATAACTCCATTTTCTCTAATTCAGAAGAAAAATAAACATTTATACTCACCATACATAACAAAATATTTCAACTGGGCAAAAAGATGAGATTTTTTCCATTTTCTAGGGTTTTCCTTGTAAACATAGAAGTGTCTCCACTTGCTTACTTCTCTTTAATTACCTAAGTGTGTGCTATGTTTTCGTGTAACTTTAAGATGATAATTCATTACTCTACCGTCATAGACCTTCTCGCATACATCACAAATATATATAAAAATTTAGTTATTAGAACAATAAATGTGAAAATGTATAAGAATTATATGGTACATGCGTGCATGCTCACCCATTTTTTAAATAATTAACATTGTCAAATTTAGAGGTCACATTTATGCAATTAAATCATTTCCCTCACACTTAGGATGTATAGGATGCATGAAACAACATTAGCCCAGCTTAAGCAAGCTCAGAATATGTTCAAGTTTGACCCGTGCTTTTATTTATTTGAATTCGCCTATTAACGTGTGGCTCAACCCATACTTAACTTGAATTATTTTAATTTCTTATGATAAAATATAAATCATTCAACATAATAAAATATAAAGAAAGATTTATTTCAAATTCATGATTTATAATTAATATAAAAATATTGAATTAATAATTTAATTTCTCAGGACTCTATTATTTTTAATTTTTAGGGGATTGATTTGTAAAACACCAATTTGTTAATGAGACTGACAACAATACTAAATGTTTTTGACAGCCCTGCTAACATGTGCCTTGATGTGTACATAGAACATATTATAAAGAGGCAAATTAATTAATGTGATAGTATGTCAGTTTACTTGCATTAGTATGATATCTTGGTGCTAAGTGTACTTAAAAATAATTTAGTGAAATAGACTCGGTCACAGAATACATTAAAATGCTACAATAAAGTTATATAAAATTATTATCGTGTGAGCTTAGATGAACGATAATCTCTAAGAACACCGCCATGCAGAAATGGGCTGAAAGTCGGCTCGATAGCTGTGGGTCAATGGGACTCGTCCAATCGGTGAAATTCTACAGATTGGTAGGTAAGGTCCGATTTTCGACCTTTGATCTTTACCAAGGAGTTCATGTCAATAAGGTGAAGTCATGTCATCAAAGATTGAGTAAATCACTATAATTTGACGAGTTGTCTTCCCTAAAGTGAGAGAATGTTGGTGGCTCGGTTGAGACCTATTTTATTATTTTGATAGTATTGGGGAGACGACTGAGTGATCATGATATGAGAGGGTCCTGTTGGTGCCAGGTTTCGCGATAAAAGAGAGCCGCTCTTCTTCATATTTTGCACGTCCCCCTTTTTTGTGTTTTTTTTCGACAGTTCTGCTTCCACAGAACATAGAAAGATAAGTGCAAGCAGTAGTTCCTTGCGGCAGAAGAAAGAAGAAAGAAGAAAAAATAAATAGAAGATTGCTCTCCCTTGACTTCTTCTTGCTGGCTTGCAGTAGAAGAAAAATATGATTTATTTTATACGTTTATCTTCTTCGGTGTATATCTCAGTGTAGAGAGAAAGAGAAGAAGAGAGAGTGAGGAAGCGAGAGACTTTCTCTTGAAAGTTGAGATGATCGACTGACGTATATTTCTAAAGTAATAAAATCCTCCGCAACTCCGTGGACGTAGTCAATTTGCTGAACCACTCAAATCTGTGTGTTCCGCTGTGTTACTGTTTTCTGATGTGAATTTTCTCATTTCAATTTTTTCACTTTCTTCGTAGATCGTTCTTCTATTTTTCTATATACATACCATAACACCTTCTCCCATGAATTGACTAGGAAGTCTCTTTGCCCATCGTATTATATTTTGACGATAAGTGTACTCAGAATAATTTAGTAAAAAAAAAAAAAAAAAACTGCTTTCTCAGTCACAGAATACCAAAAAATGCAACCTTAAAATTACAACAACAACAACAACAACAACAACAA
>NW_018164478.1:5100507-5106298 GCF_001263595.1 Phalaenopsis equestris | reverse complement strand
GTCATTCAATCGACAAATATTCTTCAATATGTAGGTGACTTCCAGAGTCCTCTTAAAGCAAGTTCAACAATACTAAAAGCTATGCAATCTCCAAGCGACATGGTGAGTATCACCTCTAGATGAGTAGAGGGTTTAGGTGACTCAAAATCATTTAGGCAACATCAATTTGGTGAATTTTGAATTACATGCGACTTGAGATTGCTCACGATAAATAACTAGCTAAACTCAGTTCAAACTTGTAATAGCTTGATCAACCAAAAATGTGTACAATTAGTTCCAACAAATATCTACTCAATAGCATATCTCTTAAAAATATCTTTGCAAAATTTTCAATTTTTTTTTGGCAGTCAACAGTTCAGTTGGATTATTGATAGTGCAACTGTAACCATAATGGCATCAATCCAACCCTTGAAATTCATCATAAAACAAGGAGGTCAAATCTCAATATCTCCCACTAAATGAATAATCATGATGCCATTGAAAAGTCTTAATGCTCTTTAAGCCAAGCCTAACTTGGATCAGTTGGATACTCCACTTTGTGATTTAGAAACTTCATACTTCACCCAACCCCCAAATAGCTATAGGAAACCTATCATCTTCCATACCAACTATTCTACTTGGAATTGAGCAGGTGGACAACTATTACAAGTAACTTTTAGCTTGTAAGTTAAAAAATACACATCGAACTCCTAAATCTTTTGGATTCATAAGCTAACTTGCTGGCGAAAGCAATTCCACAACTCTTTCGGATATTATTCTTTTAATAGGCATGATCCCACACCTTAGATCAAAAGATGTGTGAAAGTGAAGGGCATGCCTTTCCAACAATTCCCGCAGCCTAATGACGGCTGCTTATCTTTATAAAAATGAAATAAAAAAGGGTTTTTCCACAATCATTACGTAACTGCATTTTTTTAATCATTGTCATCATCACGTTAAGGCAACTTTTCCCTTAAATTTTAGGCTTAATTAGAGAAAGACTAAGGTGCCTTTCAACCAAGAAATTATTTCGTGTGGAGATGCATGCGATATCGATATTCACCGTCGATTACCGCGATCAAATTCTTTTTTTTTAAAAAAAAATTAAAAATGAAACCCACCGAAATACATTTTTGCAGTGATCGACGATGGAGATCAGATATTGCATGAATCTCTGCATATGAAATAGTTTTTACTTTCAACCAGAATAAATCTTTTGTCAGTATACAGAATATAAAAATTCCAGCCGCTAATTGATAAAAATTCCAGCCGCTAATTGATAAGGTAAATTTACATATCTACCTCACAATTCTTATCCATTTATACCTCCAAGGCATTGAAAATCTATGCAAGGAAAGATTTTCTTTACTTTTAAAAAGATAATAATTGTAGTATTTTTTATTTGATGTTAAAAATTTGAGTGATATGCATGCAAATATGAATGTTTAGATGTCAAATATGTTGATACATATAAGATGTGTGGCATGTATGTAAATGCCCCACACCCCCAATTACTTCGCCATAAGGAATGCAGATAAGGAAGAGATATGAAAATACACTATGCAAACATTGAACTTGAAACATATCAAGAGGGAATCAAATCTTTGTCCAGGAACCTGTTCCCAAATCTGACCATTGAACTTGAAACATATCAATTGGGGAATCGAATCTTTGTCCAGGAACCTGTTCCCAAATCTGAACATTAACTGTTGATATTTACATATTTATCCACAAGGAATTTAAACAGATAATAAGAAGCAGCGAACATCATATCCATCCATGGAAGCTCAGCTCCTCACTGCGGCCATTATGGTAGTGAGACATAGCAGAAGCTTTTTGTATAAAGGTTTAGGTACATTCTGAAAGAGGCTAGCTGAGGTCAATGTCGACGCGTTCCGGAATTTCTCTCTCATTCTGTTGATCGACCAGCTCGATGCCAAGCTGTCCCTTATCGCCCGCCCCGAAAGCATACAGCTTACCTGACTCTGTGAGAGCGAATGTGTGTGCATTCCAATATAGGGAGTTGGTCAGGCTGATCTGCACAACCCTTTCATTGATGTTTTTGAGTGAGGTCACTAGTTCTGGTCTGTACAAGTTTTTGTGCCTGTTTATTACCTTTTACATCAGAGGAAATTAGAATATCAGAGCTTGTCAAAGGAAACTGATAAACGAACATATATTAATTTCAACAAAGATGCAATTTTTATCTCATATTTTTGAATCCAAACATTTCTTTATGGGCATTTGAGATTTTTTTTTTTGTTTATTTTTAATTTATTTTGCTTTGAAACAAAAAATGTTTAGTTATTTGTTTAGGGTAGATTTTGCAACAAGTCAGAGAGAATTAAGTAAAATCATTTTGAAGGAAGCCAGGTGTCCAATATATGGTTGGGAAAAACAATATCATGAATCCAAAAGGGGAAATTAAGATTATTTTCAAGCAAGGAAGCGTTGAGGAAAATCTAACTCAGAATGTATGTGATGATATTGAATTTGGCCACAAGCAACAAAAAACTTCAAGAAATTGAAACTTAATATTCAATCCTTGGAATTACACAAAAATAAAAATTTATTTGTCTCAAATTTCTGCATTAAAGAAACTAAATTATGATAAAAAAAATTACGTCAAAACTCAAGAAGAAATGCTAAGGATTTGTTTGAGATCACTTTTATTTTTACTTTTTTTTTATATTAAAAATATGTTTGCTTAGCGTATTTTTTGCGTGCTTTCATTTTTTTTTAATACAAATTATTTTTTTTATAAATTAGTTTGTTTTTAAAAGCACTAAAAACATTTAAAAGTTGATAATTATTTTGTTCTTAAAATAAAATAATGTATAGGACTATCAAACATATTTTTGTTTTATTGTAAAGCACAAACAAAGCAAAAAATTAAACAAAAGCAAAAACAAAAAATAAGAAGTGATTCCAAATGACCCCTAAGAAACAAGGGAAGGGCATAGGCAGTGGGTGGCACTTGCCCCCTAGATTCGAGAAAATTCAAACTTAATAATATATAGAAAGATTTACATGCATACCTTAATACTAATGTATTTACATATCTAGCACCTAAAAAGTTCAATTTTTACATGTATGTCACCTTACCTATGCATGAAAAAGTGCATTTCATATCTTAAAAGTTAAAATACTGGTATTTTTTATGTGATCTGAAATATTTAGATGGTATAAATATAAGAAATAAAGTTTAGGTGTTAGATATTTAAATACATAGGAAATGGGTGGTATGCAATCATGCATATATTACACAACCTCTGCCTCCCTATATTTTGGGTAACCCCTTTCACCACTCTCACTCAAAATCTTAATTTCTCTACAGGGCTAAAGTAAGTCAACACAACATAAAAAAGACAGCTAAACAAGGAAGAACATGCCATACCTGTCCGGCAATGCCTGCAGAATGCCCAAGACTTGAGGATTCTCCACAGCCAAACGAGTAGACATCCCCATCTGCCGAGACAACAAACGTGGTGTAATCACCAGTAGCCACCTGCACAGCTTTTACATGACTCAAGGACTCCACCACCTTGGGGACTGGTTCACAATCCTCAGATCCATGTCCCAAGCAACCATACCTCCCCCATCCCCAAGTGCACACCCTTCCATCCTGGCCTACAACAGCAGCATGCCAAGCTCCTGCAGCAACAGCCTTCGGCTGGAGATTCAAAGCTTGAAACTGCTCGATCAACCTTGGATGCCTCTCATCCGTTCTCGAACCATGCCCCAGCTTCCCTCCCAATCCACAACCAAGAGAGTAGACAGACCTAGAGAACATTAAAGTAGAATATAACTTTGATAACCGTGAGAGTTTGAGGTAAACTCTAAGTAGTATCATATAAAGAATTAAAGCTTCTGATTCAAAAAAGAGTTTTTCTATTTGTGATGAAGCTGCATTTGAGGTAAACTTTCTGATAATGAAATTACTAAAAACACAACATTTTGTTATCAAGGCATAGCAATCGAACAGAATGAAAGGGATACTGCAAGAGGAAGACCAAAAAAACTAGGTATTCCATCTTAAATTTTATTTGAGAATAGGAATTGGACTAGTGGGGGAACAACTTGAATTTCCATATCCGGGAAAAGATGGGTTGAGTTTCAAAAACACCACAGAAAATTTGCACAAAATAGGCAATGGAACACCCCTATATCCTTAACCCTTCAATAGAAGTAGCACCATACAAATATGAAATTTTAACAAGATAATTACGCTTAAGGAAAAAACGGCAAGTATATCAAAGAATATAGATGGTCAGAGAAGCTTACATGCCACTTGGCTGGCATGTTAAAGCAAGAAGATAGCAATAACCAGCAGCAATCTGCACGACTGGAATGTTCTCAAGCGTGCTACCAAGAAGATGCGGCTCAACATCATTGGGCTCGGTCTGATGACCAAGGTTGGCATCCTTGCCCCATGAAAAGGTATAAACTTTACCCTCTCTGGAAAGAACAGCTGTGAAGAAGTTCCCAATGGCTGCTTGAACTATGAATACCCCTTTCAAGGACTCCACCAGCTGAGGTTTGGTAACGAACTTGAAGCCCTGAATTCCAAACTCAGCATCCCCAAAAGAATCCTTTCCAAAGGCATACACCATTCCAGCATCACTGATCAGCATAGTACGTCCAGCTCCGGTAGCTGCTTGGATTATTCGAATACCTTGCAGAGTCCTGTGAATTATTTCATGTTCTGAATTATTATGTTAATGATACATACAATGAAAAGATAATGAAGTTTGGAAACAACTTGATGAGGCGAGGCCTCCACTCCTCTTCCTGGGTGCCATGGCCGAGCTGGCCTGAGTTATTTGAACCGAAGGAGTAGACAGCTCCACGTGAAGTGACAGCAATGCTGTGACCAGGACCAGCAATTGCCAGGGATTTCTCCCTTCGGCAGCATGCTTCACCTGCCAGCAAATAGCGAAGGACTAACTTCCATGAACCACCACATATTTGTTTGAACATCTCCCTCTCTTCTGTTGTCATTGGCTTAAATATAGCCCTCTTCTGGCACATGTCGAGAGCCGCAAGCTCTGTTATTGACAGTTCGAAGTCTGGAAGGAAATTGGCGGGTTGCTTGAAGAATGTGCAAGTTGCCTGCCATAATCAGCAATACCAATAAGCAGCATTACCAATTCTAACGTTTAAATTTTATAAAAGATGACAACTTGCCTCAAGGTGAGCGAGATCCTCGGGATCCAAATCACATGAGGTTAGAACATGGAGAACAATGGAGGGGCTTGTTGCTAGGGGGAACTCTCCAGGATGGGCATTACCAAAGCAATGGCGTTGGCAGCGTTGAAGGCTCTGCTGTAGTGGTGTGACCAGTGAGAGAGGTTGGTCAATGAGGTTGATATAGGGGATTGAAGGAGAGGCTCCACTAGCTGTGGCGTCCATCGGGCACAGCCTGGAGTTATCTGCAATGCCCAAGTTTGAGCAGAAGAGGTAGTACAAGCTGTGTTTCATTTTTAGATATAACCAATTAATTTCAAAACCCATCGTGGTGGAATCAGTCACTAGCACATTGCATTACTGTAACTTACTATAAATCACCACAGAATGGCTTCAATGGAGAGTTTCCACGATGCCCACATCAGTTCCTCTAGATATCAGGACCTAGAGAGATAGAAGAACAATCAATATTATCGAGAAGGAATTTGTGCAGGGAAGATAGCAAAACAATGGCAGCAGAAATTATTAAATGATGCCTGGCATCTTATATAATATTAGAATTTTAGATTTAGAATGAATGCAACAATACCACAAACATCCACAATTTTTTATAGAAATAATAACA
>NW_018164478.1:5097046-5100407 GCF_001263595.1 Phalaenopsis equestris | reverse complement strand
AGATGATGAATATTTTTCCAGACTTGCTATGTGTCAGATGCCACTCAAAAGGCACACCTTTTCTATTCAAAGAAGGGATGAGGGGTAGAGGGGTGGAGCATTAAAAACTTCTATTATTGTCTTTCCTTTCCTCCATTCTCTAGGAGGACATGATGCTTTATCAATGGGTGGTGGAGGATTTGACCCAAGGGCGGGCTTGATCCCCTTCTTAGATGAAGATTCAAACAAATTAATAGAAGAATGGTGGTTGGCTTCAACCCACACAAGCAGATCACGATAAGAGGGGTTGGTAGGGAGAGAATTAGTCAATTGCGAGGAGGATGGATGTGCACCGATCGGTGATGGAATGTTTGATGTTCTCACTTAATTCTCAAAAACCTCACCTTTATAGGCATCATATCCCAGTAGAGACGATGTTCAAATTGTCTCACCTACATATAATAGCAAATTTTTGGGGTTTTGTGCAACAATGATAATTTCCCATTATGACACATTTTATATCATGAAGGTCATTTGAGATTTAGAAAAAAAATATAAAATCTACACATGTGGTATCCCCACCAGCGACAACAATCTTTTCATGTTCCCCTTAAATCTATCCCCTTTTTGAAAGAGCAAGCTTACCTCTTAGTTTTCCCTTGGAAGCTCTCTTCCCAACTTCCTTCATGAGAGTATCCTATTTAACATACGAGGCCTTCCATTGACCCTTTGTCATGCGGCCAAACTTATCTAGTTGGATAATCTGATCGACAACTTTTCAATTGATATACTGGGGAATATAAAATGGTCGCCTTTCAATCTTCTCTCTATTAGCAACTAGATGCTTCAAAAACATTTTGGTTCTACAAACTGACATGTTCTAAGGGGTGACGTTGATTCCCCAACCACCAAAGCAAGAACCAATCAGAAATTGCATTCTGAAATCAATTATTTTGTTCTCTAACCCAATAGTCAGAGTTTGTAACATGTAGAAAATTGAGTAAGACCATCCTTGTTGATCTTAAATAAGAGGTGGTAATAAACCAAGCCACTAAGCCATGGTATGCCAAAATGATGGAAAAAGTGACAAATTTCTTCATCACGACAATCAATTTTGGCATGATTTGAGCAGGAATTTGTCCATACTGCTTGAAAACACTCTTTAGCTTGGTTCATAATGAGAGCCTCAGACTATATCAAAATTGATCCTGATAAGACACCAGATCATCTCCAAACCTACTTATTGCCCGATCGAAACTTCTAACTGCTTGAAGCTTTGCAGTATCATTGAACACATACTCCATCAACTTCTGCACATCCTCAGTTGAAACAAAGGAGTCAATCATCGGGTAAGGGCCAAAAACCTATGAAGAATATATATGAGGAATATATATGGGAAAGGATCAGAGAGGTTTAGAAAAGTCCCAGGTGTGGTACCCTTTAATCTATTTATAAGAAGGATGAGAAAGTCAAAATGTCCAAAGGTCATCATTTCAAATATCTCGATGTTCAAAAAAAGGTCACATCATTTCAACAAAATAAATAAATAAATAAAAATAAAATCCTTTTTTATTAAAAAAAAACAATTACATGGTATATTCAGAAAGAAATTAATTAACAAAAGATTCTTCGACCACTTAAGCTAAGGCATGCCGTCTGCTAAGAAACCACTTAAACAATAATCCTCCACCTAACATAAAATAATTCCCCCGATCTACCCCTTGTTGTGTTTGACCGACTCGTAGCTCTGTATAAAAAGCTACCGCCTCATCACAGAGAGAGTGCATTCTTTTTCCCAACCATTCGACCTGAAGCTGAAAATCTTGAATAATGTTATTTTCTGATCCTCGGGCCTCACTTCCAAAAGAATCCACCATTTCATTCACTCTACGCTCCAATGACCCTAAAGAATGTTGTTGATTGTCATCCATCCCTTGGGAAATAGTAAAAAGATCGACTAACTGATTGACCACATCACCAATTTGATATGGTGTTGAAGCACAATCATTGGAATTGAAGTAGGATCAGGAGCAACATCAGTCGATTGCATACCTTAACTGCTAGGAAGCCAACATCCAGACTTACATCAAGGTCAGTGTGAAAGAAGAGAAATTTATACTACAAGTAACTAGTTAATCATACCTGACAACCTACCTAATTCAGAGGAAGTTATGGGTAAAGCTTAGATGAAAGCATTATTCTACTACAATTCGAGCGAGGAAACGTTGGAAATTACCATTGTACAAAGTTGCTCCAAAACACCAGCCACCTCCTGGGTGATCGGATCAACCTGACAAAACTCTTCCTCAACGATCATAATAGAATCCATGAGAGAAGCCGAAGACCCTTAAATTTTTGTCACTCTCGATACCTTTTCTGGTCAAGCAGCATCGGGGCCAGTAGAAGATGCAACATGATTATTTAAATCAATGGCTTGTTTCTTGAGTTTTTTCCTCCTCACAACCACCATCTTCTTCTTCATTTTTTTGTTCACAAAAAAAGGAAGAGGCTAAGGAGGGAGCTGGAACTCTTCAAGAGTTATTCAGGGAGCATCATCATCAAAATGATCAAGATCTCTTGCATCAAACATGATGGCATTTGAAATTCAATACGTTAGTGAGGAGGGAAGACTCCTTTGACCCTATTTATAGAGATTTTATGGGCATAAAAAACTAGAGAGTAATCATTATGTTTTGATGAAATTTAATTAACTATTTTCTTGTCCTCATTGTAATTATAGTTAACAAGAGGCAAGAAAATTGGAAAACTAATATGTATACATGAAAATTATCATCACAAATCTTAAAGGGATCAAACAATGAAAAAGAACACCCTTATTGTCGATCAAAATTTCACACGGTAAATCATTAAGAGACTGACTAACTCAATACATCCGTTCAATCGATCACTTAATCCATCGAACATAAATGATCGATTGAATCGACTGACCGATCTAATCAACCAAGGCTTAAGTGACGGACAGCTGGAACTAAAAATTAGTTATACCTAGCCATGTATTATATCCAATGGCCACAAGTGCTCATGAGAGATGCATTCATTTAGTTATTTAAGAGGTGGTTATATTAACCACTCTAGAGTAGGAAAAAAACTAGACATACCCACTAACTGATGAGGGAGAAATGATGCAAATGTAATTGTAAACTTAAGCCACCTATGAATATAAATAAGGGTTGTTTTTTGAATAAATGGTTACACACTCATATTCTGAAATTATTACTGTCTTGCTATCTCTCCTTTTTATCTTTTCTAATTTCACGCTCTAACTCTAGAGGCATGCCTACTCAAAAAAAATTTGGGATCTAACATTTATGAATAGTGAAAATAAAGTATACACTTGATTTGAGAGTAGGAAAATGAAAAA
>NW_018164478.1:5059614-5094414 GCF_001263595.1 Phalaenopsis equestris | reverse complement strand
CCAAGACGTAGATTATTTTACTATCATTGACGATTACACCCGTCGATCTCCTCGACGATTACAAGAAAGAATTCTCTCTGTCTCGCTCCTAATTCTTCTTCTCGGCATGGTGGGTTTTTTCACAACATTAATTAGCTCAAATTATTTTGTTTATATTTATTCTATTGAGCTTATTTTCATTTAAACTTGGCATGGGTGAATTTATTTGATGTTTTGGACTTTTGTTTGATTCATTTAAGTCTTCACTACGCAATATAATTTATCATCCCAAATATGACTTAATCAGTCTTAATTTTGGTTTAACTAGACTGATTTTGAGCTTTTAAAATGGTCCAAAGGTATTTTATTAAGCAAAGTCAAACACATTAATCCAAGTTTACTCAAATAAGGTTCTTAATAATCTACCACATGCCAAATTCTTAATTTTTGGAGTCACCAAGTTGTATATGGACAAAACTCGACTGTCCATTTTTGTTTTTCTTCCACAGTGCATGGTGAAGCCAAGCTACCTTATCCTATTTTTTATTATGTTTACTTGTTTTGTTCTATTTGCCTTCTTTTGGGTTGTTTATCTTTGGATTGCATATAAGATATACCTGCTTATTTTTAGGCTTATATCTGTGATGTGTGCCTCGGATAGTAAGGAGATGTGTCCGTAAAAGCCCAAGTTTAAAATGCATAAGAATTGGGTGCTACGTTATGTAAAGTTTTGAAAAATAAAAACAAAAACCCATATAATAGTTTATAATAAAATCAATTACAACTCATAAAAGTAAATGAAACATATGTAAACACATCAACTCCTTTCTTATTTTTGGCACTTCGCTCATTGCACGAAAGAGAAGGATTTGACTAGTGAATAGCTAGCAGGCAATAGCTTCCTATAATTTTAATATATATTCCCATCACTAAGTTACTTGGGACCTCAAGTTGTGGGGGAAAAAATTGCGTACATATGTAAAAGCCACTTTTGTAGGCATGTTTCTTTCTTTGCAGTGGAGAGAACTAGAAGAGAAAAATTTCTTTAGATTGGCATATTTCAAATCTACAAGCCCATGTTTGATAAGCTTATCGGTGAAAAATGCCATGCCCTTGCGAAATTGCTGAGAAATTCTAGCAACAAGTTCTTCTTGAGTAATTGACTTGGCCAAGTTATTTCTTATTTTTGGTTCATCAGAAAGGCCAACTTTTCATTAAATTCTAGCTAATCATTTTTCTTCCCTTCAAGAGAAAGTCCGAGCAAACCCTCTGTAATTTTCCTACCCTGATTCTCCTCCTTCAACGGATTCTCTTAAGTCACTGCCTTATACTCGGCTTTGGCTAATGACCACTCAGTTTTAGTAAAAGCCAGAGATTTGAGGTGGGCGGCATTCATTGTCATCAAGTGGTATTCAACAGAATGCTGTTGAAGTACCTCAATATTAAGATTCCTCAAAGCTTCTACAATTTTGTTTACCACATGATCTCAAAAAGCAATTCTGAAATGTTCTCAAACTTAGGAGTATCGGGAAATTAGTCCTTCTCTAAATCGAGCATAAAAAAATGGTGTTTGAAGATGATGAATATTTTTCCAGACTTGCTATGTGTCAGATGCCACTCAAAAGGCACACCTTTTCTATTCAAAGAAGGGATGAGGGGTAGAGGGGTGGAGCATTAAAAACTTCTATTATTGTCTTTCCTTTCCTCCATTCTCTAGGAGGACATGATGCTTTATCAATGGGTGGTGGAGGATTTGACCCAAGGGCGGGCTTGATCCCCTTCTTAGATGAAGATTCAAACAAATTAATAGAAGAATGGTGGTTGGATTCAACCCACACAAGCAGATCACGATAAGAGGGGTTGGTAGGGAGAGAATTAGTCAATTGTGAGGAGGATGGATGTGCACCAATCGGTGATGGAATGTTTGATGTTCTCACTTAATTCTTAGAAACCTCACCTTTATAGGCATCATATCCCAGTAGAGACGATGTTCAAATTGTCTCACCTACATATAATAGCAAATTTTTGGGGTTTTGTGCAACAATGATAATTTCCCATTATGACACATTTTATATCATGAAGGTCATTTGAGATTTAGAAAAAAATATAAAATCTACACATGTGGTATCCCCACCAGCGACAACAATCTTTTCATGTTCCCCTTAAATCTATCCCCTTTTTGAAAGAGCAAGCTTACCTCTTAGTTTTCCCTTGGAAGCTCTCTTCCCAACTTCCTTCATGAGAGTATCCTATTTAACATACGAGGCCTTCCATTGACCCTTTGTCATGCGGCCAAACTTATCTAGTTGGATAATCTGATCGACAACTTTTCAATTGATATACTGGGGAATATAAAATGGTTGCCTTTCAATCTTCTCTCTATTTGCAACTAGATGCTTCAAAAACATTTTGGTTCTACAAACTGACATGTTCTAAGGGGTGACGTTGATTCCCCAACCACCAAAGCAAGAACCAATCAGAAATTGCATTCTGAAATCAATTATTTTGTTCTCTAACCCAATAGTCGGAGTTTGTAACATGTAGAAAATTGAGTAAGACCATCCTTGTTGATCTTAAATAAGAAGTAGTAATTAAACAAGCCACTAAGCCATGGTATGTCAAAACAATGGAAAAAGTGACAAATTTCTTAATCACGACAATCAATTTTGGCATGATTTGAGCAGGAATTTGTCCATACTGCTTGAAAACACTCTTTAGCTTGGTTCATAATGAGAGCCTCAGACTATATCAAAATTGATCCTGATAAGACACCAGATCATCTCCAAACCTACTTATTGCCCGATCGAAACTTCTAACTGCTTGAAGCTTTGCAGTATCATTGAACACATACTCCATCAACTTCTGCACATCCTCAGTTGAAACAAAGGAGTCAATCATCGGGTAAGGGCCAAAAACCTATGAAGAATATATATGAGAAATATATATGGGAAAGGATCAGAGAGGTTTAGAAAAGTCTCAGGTGTGATACCCTTTAATCTATTTATAAGAAGGATGAGAAAGTCAAAATGTCCAAAGGTCATCATTTCAAATATCTCGATGTTCAAAAAAAGGTCACATCATTTCAACAAAATAAATAAATAAATAAAAATAAAATCCTTTTTTATTAAAAAAAAACAATCACATGGTATATTCAGAAAGAAAATAATTAACAAAAGATTCTTCGACCACTTAAGCTGAGGCATGTCGTCTGTTAAGAAACCACTTAAACAATAATCCTCCACCTAACATAAAATAATTCCCTCGATCTACCCCTTGTTGTGTCTGACCGACTCGTAGCTCTGTATAAAAAGCTACCGCCTCATCACAGAGAGAGTGCATTCCTTTTCCCAACCATTCGACCTGAACTTGAAAATCTTGAATAATTTTATTTTCTGATCCTCGGGCCTCACTTCCAAAAGAATCCACCATTTCATTCACTCTACGCTCCAATGACCCTAAAGAATGTTGTTGATTGTCATCCATCCCTTGGGAAATAGTAAAAAGATCGACTAACTGATTGACCACATCACCAATTTGATATGGTGTTGAAGCACAATCATTGGAATTGAAGTAGGATCAGGAGCAACATCAGTCGATTGCATACCTTAACTGCTAGGAAGCCAACATCCAGACTTACATCAAGGTCAGTGTGAAAGAAGAGAAATTTATACTACAAGTAACTAGTTAATCATACCTGACAACCTACCTAATTCAGAGGAAGTTATGGGTAAAACTTAGATGAAAGCATTATTCTACTACAATTCGAGCGAGGAAACGTTGGAAATTACCATTGTACAAAGTTGCTCCAAAACACCAGCCACCTCCTGGGTGATCGGATCAACCTGACAAAACTCTTCCTCAACGATCATAATAGAATCCATGAGAGAAGCCGAAGACCCTTAAATTTTTGTCACTCTCGATACCTTTTCTGGTCAAGCAGCATCGGGGCCAGTAGAAGATGCAACATGATTATTTAAATCAATGGCTTGTTTCTTGAGTTTTTTCCTCCTCACAACCACCACCTTCTTCTTCATTTTTTTGTTCACAAAAAAAGGAAGAGGCTGAGGAGGGAGCTGGAACTCTTCAAGAGTCATTCAGGGAGCATCATCATCAAAATGATCAAGATCTCTTGCATCAAACATGATGGCATTTGAAAATCAATATGTTAGTGAGGAGGGAACACTCCTTTGACCCTATTTATAAGATTTTAAGGGCATGATGGGCATAAAAAACTAGAGAGTAATCATTATGTTTTGATGAAATTTAATTAACTATTTTCTTGTCCTCATTGTAATTATAGTTAACAAGAGGCAAGAAAATTGGAAAACTAATATGTATACAGGAAAATTATCATCACAAATCTTAAAGGGATCAAACAATGAAAAAGAACACCCTTATTGTCGATCAAAATTTCACACGGTAAATCATTAAGAGACTGACTAACTCAATACATCCGTTCAATCGATCACTTAATCCATCGAACATAAATGATCGGTTGAATCGACTGACCGATCTAATCAATCAAGGCTTAAGTGACGGACAACTGGAAATAAAAATTAGCTATACCTAGCCATGTATTATATCCAATGGCCACAAGTGCTCATGAGAGATGCATTCATTTAGTTATTTAAGAGGTGGTTATATTAACCACTCTAGAGTAGGAAAAAAACTAGACATACCCACTAACTGATGAGGGAGAAATGATGCAAATGTAATTGTAAACTTAAGCCACCTATGAATATAAATAAGGGTTGTTTTTTGAATAAATGGTTACACACTCATATTCTGAAATTATTACTGTCTTGCTATCTCTCCTTTTTATCTTTTCTAATTTCACGCTCTAACTCTAGAGGCATGCCTACTCAAAAAAAATTTGGGATCTAACATTTATGAATAGTGAAAATAAAGTATACACTTGATTTGAGAGTAGGAAAATGAAAAAAAATTTAGTTCAAGGAAGAATCAAGGGAAGGGCATCAGTCGGTTTGGAACAGACACATGAGAGAGAAGGAATAAATGAGGGGCTTTCATCATCAGCCTGATATATTAATAGTAACTGACAACTTCATGATAGGGTCCAACAATTGATTTTTAATAAATTAGTAACCGACATCTAGTTCATCAGCTACCTGTTAGTTTTAGTCCCCAATGAATCCCATCAGTAATGCCTTCGATAAAAATTGATGCTATATGACCTTGAATTTTCCCACAATTTTTATTAGATATTCCTCGCAGAGGCGACTATTATAGTAAATTAAAAGAAATGTTTATTCTAAACTACGAGAACCTTTTTAAGCTTCTACAATCTTTAAATAGCCAGAGAATTCAAGCAAGTTGTTGCCTTGAACTTACTCCAATAATAATAATAACAATAATAATAAATTTCTCATAACTAAGAAAATATACTACTACCACTACTACCATTATTAATCTTTAAAATAGTATTTTTATTCTTTTTCTATAGAGAAAAAGGAATTTCCTTGGTAAAAGAGTGAGGCTCTTGTATAGATCTATCGATGTCAATGACTTTTGTGGTTTTGTTTAGCAAGTTTTGCTTGTTGTTTAGAGGATACTTTATGACCTATAATTTGAGTTCTCTAATCAATAGGAAAAATAATTATATTCATCTAATATACTTATTAATATGTGTAAATTATTATAGGCATTTTTAAACCTTATTATTTATCTTTTTTTCCTTAATCTTTTTTTTTTCTACTTAAGAAAAAAGTAAGACAAAAATGTCTTATGAACTATTTAAGATAGGGAATTGCGTAGAAGAGAAATAATAACTCTTTAAAAAATTTAATGCTTGAAAGGTGTATATCATTAAACGACATCTTTTTTTAGTCCTTAAATGTGGAGTTGAAGATGCATCGACTAATAACATCATAAATAATTTATTAAAATAAATTTGTTTTAATGTGTCATGATGATCGGTAAAGCCAATAGTGCCCTTCTAGATCTTTATAGGAAAAAATTTAATTTTAGTAAGATAAGCACTTCTTAGATTTTTAGAGTGGAAGGCTAATTATACAAGCTACTCACTACACGAGTTATCGAAGTAGGAATGCCATGAATTATAATCCCCTTTCCTTTATTTTGTATTTGTATATGCTAAGAAATGGGAGTTGGTTGATAAGTGAGAATTATATTGATTTATGCAAAGATAGTACTCAATTATTGACATAGATCCATAAATTGGCCATTAAGATGCTACTAAGTAAGAATATTATTATCTTTAGAAGGATTTCTAACATGATACTTTAAATGCATAATAACAATCTTCACACGAGACTTAGATTGGACTCCATTATTGTTCTTAAATTTTTATTTCTTACTTTTTTTTTTAATATATAGTGTTTTTTTTTAATATGATGCCAAAAAAACATGAATCATATAATCACATTCTTTCTAGAGATGATAAGAGATCACAAACGTTGAGTTCATATATTCTTGTTGAGAGAGATGTTACTCGATAAGGAGTTAAAACGATATTAGTAATATTTAATAAAGTATATAAAATCATTTTAAGTGGATCAATATTGTGATCAATATCTAGAAGGTCAACCAATACAATGAACTCAATAATAAAATAAAATAAAATGCTAAAAAGATTTATGTTATGAATATAATGTAATTTATAGAGATATGTGCTTGTAAATAAGTAAAAAACTATAATATTCTTAGAACTGTTAAGATCCATTACCCACTAGAATTCAAGAATACTATATTTATAGTAGTGCCTAGTTTATAAGGTCAATTATAGATCCATTAAATAATGAATAAATCCTATTGTAAGCAAATAACCAATGTTGTTATGGAGAATTAAAATATATGTTGCTATATATGTTGATTGATTTCTTTGGTATATAATGTGTTTCTTCAATGACTCAAAATATTTTTGAGTTTAAATTTTTATGAAAAGTGATGTTCAAGATTTTCTTTTAAGGATATTAATAACCCTATGCATTTCTTGAAAGAATTTGAATTGTGAGAGGAAGCCTAGGATAAGTTCCTTAGTGCATTCATAGGAGAATCTAAAAGGTTTGTTTCTTGACAGTTGTGAAAGTTGAAACATCTCAACATCCTTAATTCTACAATGTTGTTCTCATGTGTACTATATAGACGACTTTTGATACTTAAATGAATTTGAGAATTTTAGCAGGCAATTAAACAAGAATGCTCTCCTTATATAACCGCTTGAGTATTATATATTAAAAAGTTACATTCTCTCTCTTATCCTTCCCTTCCTCTTACATTATTTCTTGATAAAAAAGTACAATATCTTTTCCACCACATGTCTCCACATTCCATAACTTGCACACTTAATGGAAGTCTTAAGATAACTTGTCTTCTTATTAATTTACTTCGAAACAAGGGTAGAAATAATTTGACTTGATTTTAAATAAAACTATGTTAGGAATTTAATTAAACCACTTGGTATGTATAGATTGACATGCACAAAAGAAAAAAAATTGTACAAACTTCTTTTGAGCAGTCATCCTTCAACTCGAGGAACAAGTTGAGAACAGAGCTTTTCAGTCATTATTCCGAACATCGACTCTTTGATGTATGGATTTCTTTCCTTATTCTTGTGCAAATTTAATGTCATGTGCTCAAAGCTCAAATGCTCATTTACAATAAAAGAAAAATTGACTGAAATACAATAAAAAAATGCTCGTTATGCTATAACCATTCTTAAATCAATATAATAAGAATACTTATAACTACTTCTTTTAACTCACACATACACAAACACAAGCATAAATAGTAGATAAAGTTGGCAGATGAATGAGAAATGAGAGATGCTTATTTTATATTCTTTGATAACCTATTATTTTCCAGTTAAATTAATTTTGATCCTTTTTGCTCGTTTGGTGGAAAAATTATTTCATACGGACACCGCATGCAGAGATGCATGCGGTGTTCGATCCCCACCGTTTATCACCACAAAGATGTATTTTGATGAGCCCCACTTTCAACTTAAAAAAAAAAATTTTTTTTTGATTGCGGTGATGGATGGATGGATGGATGGCATGCATCTTAACTAATTCAATAACCTTTTTCACTTTAGTCCAAAATTTTTAGCTAATTTATTATCCACTGTCAATCTCTAGTCAAAGGTTCACATTTTATTGCTTTTGTAATTTTCTTTTTCAGTATTTAGATCTGGCTCGGCGCTTGCTTGCATTTCTTAAGCGCAGACCAACTCCATAAATTATTTTTCTAATTCCATCACAGCCGTCCACACGCTACGACACATGCAAGAATCGCGGAGAAAATGGAAGACATGGCTTTTATTAAACGTAAAAGCAAGAACTCAAATTCCTTTCCCCGTCCAAAACAACGGAAGGTCGCAAAGCGGACAGCGGGTCCCACTTCGCTGTATCGAGCGATCCACGTGCTCATCCTCGAACCCGAGGCCGATACCAAACCAACGACACCTTTAAATCCCCGAATCGGAACAAAATCCGACTCGAAATCGATCCAGCGATCTCAATTTCCCCCCAAAATCTTCCTCGCGCCACGATCTGAGATGGAAGACCTTGCGTTTGGCGACCACATCCGAGCCCCCTTGCTGTCCGAGGGAGGTCGAGAGGGCGAGGTTGTAGTAGGCATCGATGGCGATGCGGATGATGATCGCTGGAGTGAGAGTGGCGGAGCGGTGACGACGGTGGTGGAGGAGGAGAATCCGTTCGAATTTCTCGGAGCGCCGTCGTTTTCTCTGCCTCCGCCTAGCCCTATCGACCCGTTCCGGAACCACTCGCCGCGGATGGGCGTCTACGGGTGGTTCAAGTTAGTGGTCTGTTTGCCGATCGCGCTTGCTCGGCTGGTGCTATTCGGTCTCGCGCTTGCGTTGGGTTATCTGGCTACGAAGCTCGCGCTGACGGGTTGGAAGGATAGGCAGATGCCAATGCCGCGGTGGAGATGCAGACTCATGTGGGTTACGAGAATCTGCGCACGGTGCATTCTCTTCTCATTCGGGTAATGGATTAGTTTCCTTGACCCCCCTCCCTGGTTTTAACTTCTATTGTTTCGGAATGGCATTTTGCAGAAACAACCTTATTGAATTAGTTTTTTTTTTTTTTTTTTTGGTTAAACCTTCAGGCATGGAATAAGTAGAATTTTATTTTAGTTTTGTGAGATTGGGTGATCCGAGTTCGGCGATTCCCTAATGGTCGTGTTGCAATCGTCTCAATCATGCATTTATGAACCTGCTCAATAATGGGGAAAATTATTGGATTGGTAATTTGTAAAGACCGCATGACAAGAGTAATACGCTTGCGTTGTGCAAATCTGTGCGATTATTATTTTCTTTTTCTTACATAAGCAATTGTGTTATTGTACTTGCTTTTGGCAGGTACTAAACTTTGTAGCGTATCCAAGAAGGTATACCCTTAAAAAGTATATGCATAAGTATATTTGAGTGTGAGAAACTTATCCAAAAGTGTACAGTATCCAAAGTTTTGCTGGAATTGTAATCTCCGTTTAGGTTTTATTTATTCATAGTTTCTTACTTGGGAAAAGAATCAAGTATATAAAATCATATAAGTTACAGCTGACCAGATCAGTTCTTTAGAGAGCTTGATATAGTTATCAACTGGTTAAAATATGTCAAGAAACAAATAATTGGTAAGTTAAATCAGATTTCAGTTATTAATAGGAGGTCAATAGATGTAAACCGCTTGCTTGATGAATGCTGAAAAATTTTCACCTTAACTTAATTGATTTATTTATTTTGCAGATATGGAGATTTATTACTCTTACTTGACTTTATTGATTCTAATTAATTTATAGAATTACTCTCTATGAGTGAATTTTTAAGGATGAACAGGATCAAGCAGAAGTCGATCCTATGTTTGATGCTTTGGCTAGTACATCATTGGGTTCATGTAGTTGAGAATTATTCCATCATTTTGGTGTTCCATTCTCTAGTCAGGAGGAAGCCATGATTAGGTGAGGATGTCAACTTGCCAAGACCGTCTGAGAGCTTAGAGGACGTATTTGTTGAACTCTTTTATATGTTTGATGCCCCTAGTTGTCAACCTTGTGGATCGGCCGCTCTCCTTTTCTACAAGCTGATAAGATGTGGATTCAATCATGGTGGCAGAGTTGCTATGCTGACTTGAAGACAAGGATAGCTTTGCTAACAATGTTGTTGGCTACTTAGCAATATTGGTATCTAGTCACCAAAGTTGGTTTTCTAGGATTAGATATTGCTTTGGAAACCAAAATGGAGGCGACCCTAGAGAGGGTGGTCATCTTGGAGAATGAATAGAGGGGATGGATGTCATTGGCCTTAGTGAGGAGGTCTAGGAACTGAAGGTAAAAGTCATCCTCCTTCAAAATATTTTGGATTCCTTGATGATGAACCAATTTCATGCGGGTGACGAGTTCATACCGCACCACATGGTGAGAACCAGATTCCTCCCAACCAATACCTGGCAAACCTTATTTTTAATTTGTTTAATATTTTTTGTAAGAGAAACTTAGGTGAAGGGATGAGTCGACGTAATATCTAATTTTTATTTTTTTCTAAAATTATATATTTGAATGTATTGTAATTTTTTTATGGTTGTAATAAAGTTTGCAGATCTCTATTAGCCTCATAATTTTTTTTTACCCACTTTTTGTTATAATCATGCTATCTTTTAATATCTATTTAGTAGATGGATTTAATGATGACAAATTCTTATGCTTGATCTCGTAATGAGGACTTAGTCAACTGAATGATTCATAGTGGGTGTGTTTGATAGCTGAATAAGTATTTTAGTTGGCCATCCAAATTGAGTACTAACTTATACTCCAGTTGCCTTTGACTAGGTGCCATGCGTGAGAGGGTTAGGGCGCTTTGATTTCCCTCCTCTCAAAGTGCCATGGAGTCCTACTCATCTGAATACAATTCCATATTGATTATTTTATTGGGCATTTAATGCCATTGTTTATAGCTAGAAGTCCTTTAATGCCTTCGTTTTGATAAATATAGCAAAGATAGGAGGCTTGACTATAAATATCAAATCCCCCTTTCCAGCGATTTTTATTTTCATTTTGCTCTCTTTCTAAGATTCATAAAACTTTTCTCTTTAACTTCCTTGCCTCTCTCTCTCTCCTTATATTCGTTTATCCTTCCTCGTCGAAATGTCGAAGGACTTGAACAAAAGCGGCAAGCTTTTCAACGAGTACAACTTCAAGAAGCATTTCATAGTCTCCTTATAGAGGGTGAGTTGTTTCAAGATATTCTACGTTTATGATGATTCCCATCTCATCTGAGCTCTAAAGGAGAGTATCCTAGTGCTTTATTAGAATACGAGATTTGCATGTATTAAGATCAATTTTTTATCGTCCATAGATTTCCCCTGTGAGTTCAAATGGTCTATGTCATTAACTGTTATGTGGTCATGCTCACCCAAGTTTTGTTGAACTCAATGGTGAGTATAATAACCATTATTATTCATCTCCATGAGTTGCAGTTGTTGTGATGTGTTGTTATCTTTCACCATTTTTTTATAATGAAAGGCTTTAGCATTGGGTGTATCATTTTCATCCATCCACAACCAAATGAACGACTTGAGCAAAAAAAAAAAAAGGAATTTGATTGCTTTGTCTAGATGAGAATGATTATGTGGATGAGTGGCTTTACACTTAGAGACAAAATGCGAAATGAATATATCCGTGATAGGGTTGATGTAGCTCTTGTGACAGACAAAATTAGAGAAAGTCATCTGAGATGGTTTGGTCACATTAAGCGTCGACCATCTGCTGACCTGATTATGAGAGTAGATATTTTAGATTTGACTTAGGTTAAGAAAAGCAGAGGTAGACCTTGGAAAACTTGGGCTTATTGTATAAAAAATGTTCTTAATTTATTAGAACTAAATGAAAATATGAAATTAAATAGGACGCAATGGAGAAAAAAAGATTCATGTAGCCGACCCCACGTAGCGGGATTAAGGCTTTGTTGTTGTGTATTGCTTTGTCTAGTGCCTTCGCCTGATCAACAATATGAAATGGTGGAGATCCAAAGACCTCAACTCAACCTTAACTAGGTTAAACATGTTTTGCTCACAAAGCTGTAGCCGTTTAAACTAGCACGAGAAGTTCTTAGTGCTTAGTAGTGTGAAGCATTTAATGTTTTGTTGGTTGTGCATTTAGAATGAATTAATTAATTATGTTTTCTTTATAGATTATATTTAACTTAATGTTTTTAATTCATGTCTAGCTTACATAGATGCCTCACTCTTGATGACCTCAAAGTCTTTTTGTTCTTAGTAGGCACAAAATGGTGGAGATCCAAAAACCTCAACTCAACCTTAACAAGGTAGAGCATGTTTTGCTCACAACGCTGTAGTCGCTTCAGCTAGCATGAGAAGTTTTTAGTGCTTAGTAGTGCGAAGAATTTAATTTTCTATTTGGTTGTACATTTAGAATGAATTAATTTATGTTTTCTTTATGGCTCATATTTAACTTAATGTTTTTAATTCATTTCTAGTTGACTCGAATGCCTTTCTCACTTTTGATGACCTCAAAGTCTTTGTGTTCTTAAAGTTAAAGATAAAAAAAGAATGGAGGTGCAAGGAGAGAAGTACTAAGGTCGCGACGAGTCAATCCTCGGAGGCCGGCTCATCTTTTCTTATGAGGAGTTTGAGTTACCGTTAAGGAGCCCATTTCTCCAGTTGAGATCTCTACAAAAGTGGGTCCTATAGTAAAAATTGCCTTGTCCCCACAAACGGTTGGTGCGACGATATCAAGCCTTAAGCGGTCAACTGGGATAGTCTTCAGTCTGGAGGGTATGGCTACAACGGTTAATGAAGAGGGTGGGAATAAAAAAAACGAGGAGATCCTTGTAGTAAGAGAAAAATGCATTGTTGGGGCACCACAAAAGGTGCGGTATGTACGCCCTACATGTTCGAGGAGACCAGCCTTTTAGCATGACAAGGCAACAAACATAGAAAAGGCTGATTACAACATTGATTCTTGTGATATGGGGAATCACATTGTTGTACTCAACATGAGGCCAAGCATATTCTCCAAGATATTTCACAAAAGGAGCCCCCTCCTTCACTAGTGCGACTTGCATGTGAAGCCATAATGGCAATGGCCATTCACTTGCAATATATTAGCTTATTGGCTACTGATATGACAAAAAACTCGAGATGATTGAGAAGTTGAGTTTAGAATATATTAAGAAAAACAAGGCTTTGGAAAGCTAGAAGTCGGTTTATAATTTGCTTGAAAGCGAAAGGGATCTTATTTTAAGGAATAAAACTTATATGTTGTAGCTTTCATTTGATAACTTATTATATGAGATGCTTGAGGGGGAAAGGGAACTTAATAGGCTGTAGATAAAAGATCTTAGATCTTTGAGTTGGCCTTTGTACCCTAGTAGGCACAGTTGGCACAAAAAAAAATTTAAATAGCAATTAGGCACTTAGGTTGAATAAGAAATCCACTCTTCAAGTAGATCCTTTGGCTAATTAAGAAAATTTCAACCTTCGAATTGGCTTGTAGGTTGAAAAAGAAGAATTTCATTACATGAGTAGGCTCTTAGACTGAGTTATGTATTTTCTCCCATGGGAAGTTATTCAAAATCCTAGTAAGTCAACTTTTTTGTTTAATTAAGTTTATATTAGTGTATACACTTTTTCAGCCGATTAAGCTTACTAAACTTTTGGGTCAAGTTATATAGGATTCTTTTGTGGGTGAGGAATCTCTTTCAGCTGGTTAAACTCTATTAATAAAGTTTATTATTGTAATTATATATATTTTTTAAGATTACAAGAAATGAAAGCGAGAAATAAAGGAGTATAATAATGTTTTTAAAGGAAGAAAAGGTTTTAAGATTGTCACCACTTCATATTATGGGAATTATTTTTCCTATATAAGCGTGGAGTTTGTATGCTCTTAGGCTGACTTGTTCATTAACGTTATGAGGGCCATTCCTTGTTGATCTGAGTTTTCTGAGTGGTGTTTGAAGAGCAAGTGTGGCAGCTTTTTTTATCACCAAGTTGTGGCCTTTGAACTTTTTCTCCGACATCGGTGCTGTTTTATCAAGCTAGTGTAAAATCTAGTTTCACTACTCTTGACTTCTGGCCTCATAACTGATTGAATCCTATGTTCTTCCAACAATTTGAGTAATTTTCTCAAACCTTCTTTGCTCACTTCTCATCATTCCTTCAATTTAATATACTTCATATTTGTTGGTGGTTGGCAAAGTGTGTTCGACTGGTAGCAAGACCTTGGTGTTGAGTGGTAGTATGAAATTAGTTTACCGATTTATTGAAGATGAAGCCTTGCTTTGAGCCCATAGAACATGGGCGTAGACGTCAACCCATTTTCCTCTAGTGCCTTCATTTTTCTTCTATTAATGGTTTAGGATTTGTTTGTTTGCCACTTTGACTTAGTTATTTATCTTCAGATGGTGGGTTTAGGCGAATCCTTGTGCTCTGACAAATATTTTTGATCATCTTATTGGAGATATGTGGGCCATTCATGTGCTACTCCATCTGATATATGTGTTGATCCATACAAAATTATGAATGATGTTTATGACCATCTTTGCAATTGTATTAGTTCGTAACCATTTTGTGAATTAATCAATCATGAATATAATGAATTCTTTGTACCTTCACTAGTGAGAATGGGTTAAGTCCAAATCCCATATGGTGAACAGTCATAGATTTGAAATTGGCTACAACTTATGTGTTGTTTGAAGTTTCATAAGGGCAAAACTGACTTTATAGGCGCCTCTTATAGATGTTCTCCACATTTTTGTGAATGATTGGTTAAAAATATTATTGTATTAGTAATTGATTTGCCAATGTCCGAATGCTTGATTGAATTCCACACTTTCTGGAATGAACCTCTTCCAGTGATTGGCTTATTTACATGGATATACCTTAAATATGGCGAACTATCGGACTTTTTGTATAGCTCACGTATTATCATATATAAGATCACCTTTTTTCTGGAAATGTATGTGGTCCTTAATGCTTTGATAGGATTGTATCCATCTTCAAGTATTCTATAACACATCTACACAGCTTGGTTCACCTAGGGTGTCCATTTCCATAGCTTTTTTCACTTTGATCAAAGGTTGGGTAAGTTCCAAGATAGATTCACCATTTTAAAGAGCATGCCAACTAATTGGTTTTGCTTTGTCGGTATTTTCTCAATCCTAAAGTACACGATCTAATCAATTTTTGTCATTATCTTAAAAAAAATATCTCCTTGGCATATCCTCCCTAGTTTCATAAGGCTTATCCTTTTGATTGGTCATTAGGTTTGAGTCCGAGTAAATGTGCAAGTACTTAGCTCCTGAGTCTGCTCTAAACGTTAGGCAGATCATTAGTGCCTTATATTCGGTTTGGCTATTGACGACATAAAACTTAATCAAAATCGTGTTGGTGAAAATGAACTTTGTTGGGCTCTTAATGGCTACGACTATTTCTTTTTCTTTGTTGGAGACCCCGTCCATGTAGAGTGTCCATATCTGCTCGTCTAGAGTGGTAGCTACTTTGACCTGCCAATGAGATGTTAGCCTGGAAATCTACTAAAGTTTTGCTTTGATTGCATTCTGTGGATAAATGAGTTTTGAAATTTACTCATTTCTATTAACCATTTAATAATTCATCTGGAATGGTATGGCTTCGCCAAAACCAACTTCAATGAATGGTGAGTGATGATCTAAATGGAATGTGCTTCGAAGTATGGTCGCAGTCTTAGCTGAAGTGATGAGGGTGAAGGTGAGTTTCTCCATGATAGGTTGCATAACTAGGCTCCATGAAGTGTTTTTCTTGCTTGGTATATTGGCATTTGCTTCTTTTCTTTTTTCCTAGTGAGAACAAAAATGATAGCCTCATTGACAACACCGGTATAACAATAAGTCCTTGGCATGCCCCGGGCTTTAGAGTACGGTTGGTGACAAAAGTTGCTACTGTTGCTTCTTGAAAGCTCTATTATTGTCCTAGATCGACTTGATCTTCTATGCGCTTCTAGGCTTTTTGAGGAAGGGCAAGTACTTCTTGCTAAACTTTGAGATGAACTAACTGAGCCCAACTATTCAACCAATCAATTTTTGCAGTTTTTTAATATTCCCCCAACCATCTTTAGTATAGTTTAAATTTTGTTTGGGTTCATTTTAATTCCTTCTGGGGTGAGCAAGAATATCAAGAATTTGCATGATCCATCTTTAGAATATACTTCAGTGGATTGAGTCTCGTATTTAATTTGTCGAAGTTGTGAAAGCCTCCATAGGTTAAGTATGTGATGTGCTGAGGTCTTACTTTTTGCTTGTAAATTGTCTACACACACGTCAACATTCATTTCTTTTTTATTCTTGAAGTAGATGTTAATCACTCATTAGTAGGTCACCTCATCTTCTTGAGCCTAAATGTTATGATATTGTAGCTATATAATTCTTCTCTAGTTCTGAAAATTGTTTTCTCGATATATGTTGAGTGCATTTTTTGATGATAGCTGTAGAGAATGTTAAGGAAAATGACAGTCATTGAGTCAACTAGAGCATCTGTGCATGACAAAAAGTCACTATCCTTTTGGTCGGCCGAATTTAAATTGGCTACGTTTGCGTACATTCGCTACTTTTTGTTCTACTTCTGCATCATTATTGCGTTTAATACCCCATCCAAGTATGTACTTTTCTGATAAATATGATGTTTAGCAACAACTTAATTTTGCTGGCTAAAGTCGTGGTGATTGGTCTTATTTTTTATTTAATGGCCCTTATTTTCTTTTCTAAATTTAATATGTGGCAGGTCACACTGATGTCAATACCCGACATTTTGTTTGACTAGCAAATACGTCTATATGTTTCTTGAGGGTGTAGCTTCTAGTTCGCCCTTGTACTCACCATTGAAGAATGAACCAACATGACATGTTCAACCAGGGGCTTTTATATCTTGTATCTCCTAAATTGAGTTCTTTTGGACTTCCAAGTTCAATACTTCCTCTTGTACATTGCCCGCAACTTTTAAATAGCAAGTTCTAGACTAATACAAATTGCCTTTCATCATTAATTTTTGGCCCTCTACTAGGAACTTCAGTGCATGCAAAGTGGTATGTGGAGAATAATGCTTAGAATGTATTAAGGTGTGGCTGACCAAAAGTTGCATTATAAGTTGTCAGGACATCAACTATAATGAGTCATTGATGTTATTGACAACCTCCTTCAACTATGTAATTGGCAGAGTTATTATCCTTTCTATTTCTCTCCTTTTTTTAGAAAATGCATACAGAGGGTTTATGTTCTAAGGTAGTCAGGTTCTCTTGATTTTTATCTTCTCAAACATAGTTTTACAAATTATATTTGCCGAGTTTCTGTATTGGTTAATACACTCCTCGTCTAATAGTTTGCAATCATTGTGGCGGCCACAATGTTGTTGTAAGGATTCTCATGAAGCAGCCTATCCAACTTTTAAAAATTGTTATGGATGACTCCTATGGTATATTCCTTTAGGATAGTTATTACTTTCTATGTTTTATATTTGCTTGATTTGATTTTTTTTAATAAATTTATGTTTTTTCTTATGATTATCCCATGTAGCTGCGATTTCATGTATCTTCACTAACTAGTCATAAGATATCACTATTTGAAAAATTAATGATCCTATCTGTTCAAATTAGCACTCTCAAGCAATCATATACATATACGCAAACTTTTTGTTTTAATTTTAAGACACATTTACATAGGATCTTAACTGAGACAGTTTTTTTCTTTCACTTTCTTTGATCAAATGATTTAAGTGCAACATTACTTAGCTGCTAGCTAATTAGCACACGTTTGCATGAATAATTTGGCAGCGCCATAAAAAATGGAAGGCATCAGTCACTTGTTCTTTACAAGTAGAAGTGTATTGTAGTTGCAACTGATCATCTAACTAATTTTTTTTTTCTTGTTTTTAAGCGTGCTGCAAATTTCTTTCTACTTATGCATGCATTTTTGTTCTGCGGTGTCTGGATTTATCCCAAAATACTTCAGTTTCAATGACTAACCATTTGAATGATTGCATTTTGACAACTTACTCAATTTTTTTGAACTTGATGTTTCTGTTGGATCTCCATCAGGTATCACTGGATTAATCGAATTGGAAGACCTGCTTCCCGAGAGGTTGCTCCTATTGTTGTTTCTAATCATGTCTCATATGTTGAACCCATATTCTTTTTCTATGAACTATTCCCGACGATAGTTGCTTCTGAGTCACATGATAGCCTCCCCTTTGTTGGCACTATTATTAGAGCCATGCAGGTAAGCTTTTGTTATCAGGATGCAGATTTTTATGGCAAAAAGATTTTTTCTCTGTTTTGGTTTTGGGCATAATAAACTTGGTGGAAGCCAGTAACTTTAGTTAATTATAGGGATTTGGCATTTGATATTTTCTTTGTACATTTAGGTTATATATGTTGATCGGTTCTCACCATCATCCAGAAAGAATGCTGTGAATGAGATAAAGGTATAACATTTTTATTCATAGAATACTTTTTTTTTTCATTTACTTTAGGATAATGCTTCATTTATAATGCTACCATAATTTAGCTCTACTGTTTCTTGAAATCTGATCCTGATTTTGTTATTTTTATATATTTTCAAATCTAAATTTCAATTCTCATTGTCCAATGGTTTTTTTGTATGCCTGAAACTCTTCACTTATAGCATACAACGAACCCAAATTAAGAAATTACACAAAAGTTGTCATGATTCACTCCAAAAAGCAATTGTTTCTTCATCTAATGAATTCTGATGGCAAATTTCTTTCCAATAAGTTTAATTTTTCCATAAAATTTAATTCCTGAATTGCTTAAAGACTCGAAAAGGAAGCCATGCCAATCATATAACTGAGGTGGAGATGGAGTAGAATGCAAAACTGTATTATGGACAAGTAGAGGGAATAGAAGCTGGCGTGGTAACCATGCAGAAATCAGGACAGAGCAAGCAACATAAGGTATAACAGTTGCATAGTAGTGGCGTAACAGGGGAGTAGTGGTAGTTAAGCAGGTAGGAAAGTAATTAACGAGTAGTAGGGAAACAAAAATATGAGCATTATAAACTTTAGGGGCCGTTTGTGACCACTTTTTGTTTTAATTTTTTTTTAAACATAAAATGAAAAACATATTTTGTATTCTTATGTTTTTTTTTGGTTTTTAAAAACAAAAAATAAAAATAAAAATATGATTGGTATTCATGTACATTTGTTGTTTTTAAAAATAAAGAACATCTGGGCAGTCTAATTTCTAAAAAGACCGGATCATGATGATGACAACATCGTCTCCTCCCAGACCACCGATCTCAAAGTAGACAACCGGCCAAGAACAACAAACCAAAATAGCCAGCCAACATCGCTGAAATATGGGTTTTGCTGGTTGCAGAAAAGTGGTAGGTTGTGGTGGAGCGGGTGGTAGTCGAAGGGGAGTAGAGGATTGGAATGAAGAGGAGACAGCGACGGTGACTGGGAGCTTCATGCCACCGATGCAATGGTCGGGGACTCTGTAGACAAAGTAATGGGTTCCAGCGATTTGAGAGTGATCATCGTCTAGCCCCCTCTTTTCCACCTCCGCCTCCTTCGCTTGCAGCAAAGGCTGCAGCAGCAAGCAGTAGAGCAGAAAAAAAATGCACGCAAAGGCAGAAGCGGCAATCGGCAGAGTGAAAAAAGAAACATGTCAACGATGGAGAACTGCCGACAAAACTTGAAAAATCAACAACGGAAAACCGGATTTTCATTGATGAAGAAGTCGATGGGAAGAACGAGACATTCCATGATGACGAGGCAGCAATTGTGTCAGAGAGGATGTGTGTACGGGATTGCTCCATTGCTGGATCGTTGAGGGATGCTGCTGCCATCTCAGAAAGCGGGAAGAGATGAAGTCGTATCGTGTCATATGGAGCGGGGAAAGGTGTTTTAAAAACAACAAAAATAACATTTTCGTGTTTTTCTGGAAAGCGTTGAAACAGCCCCATAGCAATTCACTCAGCATTATTGATTTTGAACGCTAGATGCGTTGATTTAGAATTCAATTAACTGAATTCTAACCTTTTAATAATGAATAATGCTCGATAAAATACTTCAAAACATTTCCCTTTCGTATGAAAGTAGTTATCATAGGCAACTTTTTCTACTTCAATGAATTAGAAAATGAAAACTAAGAATCAAGACAAATGAACTGCATTTGTTATGAAAAGAAACTTACAAATTTGTATCATACTGATTTGCTTTAAAAAATTTGACTACAACTAATTAATTTTTTGTTAATTTTTTTTTAAATTTTGGCAAGAAGTTCTGCTTTGGCAAGTTAATTCAAGAACCATCATAAATAAATATGCCATCTCACTGCATATGAAACTTATGTTATCCAACATTAATATTGGACCAACATTAATATTGGACCGTCATGCTTGTTTGTTTCAAGAATAAGACAAGTTGATCCACCTATCAAAGTACTTGATGTGAATTCACAAATTTGCAATGGAAAGAGATGGGGATCCATGTGATTGATAGTAAGTTCATGAAAGAAAGCCATTTTAAAGCCTTCATAGAATATTTAATTCATAATTATTTATCCCAATGCCTTGTATCATTTCATGTTGCCCCATCTTTCTTGTACACGTTAGCTTAACATCTTGTTTAAATTCCACATCTTCTATTCACATTAAAAACATACTTATAATTGTCATTGTCAACATTTAGCTTTTTTTGGCAGATCTCTATATAGAAATTAGATAAGTTAGAAGTCATGCAAATGGTATGAAACAGTAAAAAGCGTTCTAATGAATGCTAATAATAATTTATAACTCATCACTCGATGATGAGATATTTGAAAAAAATTAAGAAGATGCAACCTAACAATAATGGGGTTAACTCAAATAGTGCAAATATTAATGGTGATGCTTTACAAACTTTCAATTCTAACCATACTTCCAAGATTTGGTTTCTTTTAGAGTTGTTTTTATTATCAAATTCATCAAACCATTGATGGAATTTCACTCTCCCCAAGTCTTTTGTTTTAGAATTCACATGTTGAAAAACTAATAATCAAATGCCAAGTCAATCTTAATTTAATTGTCGGAATTAACTTTGTTAAAACTCTTATGAGGAGTTAGATTTATGCATAATTTATTGACTTTCATATTCAAGAATCACATTAGTTTGTTAAATGTTAATTTCACATTCAAGATCTATTGTAGGTTTAGACTATAAGTTTATCTTCCATTTATATAGTTTTCAATTGGGACTTTTAAATCTTGTTCAGAAATAAGTTCAGTTTCAAAAAAAGAGGTTGCTTGATTTGTAAATAACAATGTTTTGGGCACTCTTTATGTAATTGTCCCATATAAAAATTGTCCGGAGCATAAAAGAGCAATCTAATTTTATAAATTTAATTTACAAATATTTTTTCCAATTTATAACTTTTATAATTGATAGAAATATAAAAACTAAAATTTTGTACCTATCTCATTGAGCTTCTGGATGTGTGTGTAAACATAATCTTTAGGATCCATCTATTCTAAACGAGATTTTTTTGAAAAATTGTAGCAACTTGATGTATGAGTTAAACAATTTAATGGATAAAATATCTCTAAATTATAAGAATTCATATATTATGATATTTTATAAAGTGAAGCAGAAAATTCACACTTCGATAAAAGCAAAGAAAAAATAGTAAAAAGTGAAAATAAATAAAATAATTTTATTGTTACTTTTATTTATTTCATTTAAAACATTTGTTAATGGGAATCATTGTCTAAATATGTATTAAAAGTACACGTTTCAAAATATTTTTTCAAAACCTATTGAAAAGACAAGTAATCATTTTCATTTTTATTTTATGTGCACGGGTATATTTTTTCTCTAACTAATACTATATGGAAGTGACTTCACATATGCATATGCATATATTATATTATATTATATTATATTTTTTATTTAGCATTTGCTTTAACTAATTTCAACACATGTAAAATATAACATTTGTATTTAAAATAAAATACTAAAAATAATGAAAATATTTGCATTTGATTTTAGGGAAAAAAATAATATTATAAAATCACCAATTAATTGTGCTTTCTCAAATCAAACAATTCATTCGGTGTACTATAGTAACAAATTAGACTCGATCCGCATTTATCAATTTTTTTGCTTCGTTCATATTAATTCAAAATTAGCTATTTTTATTATGATTATTATTTTTGATTAGATATATTCATTTGTAATTTATCTAATTAATTGGATATTTGTTTCTTGATATTTGTGTGTGTGTATATATATATATATATTAAAAAGAATGACCATATACTATTATATGAGCCTCCAACCACCCCTAATGTGTCTAATAATTCAAGTATCACCTTCTTAAGGCCAACTGTGTCAGAGGGGATTCGAAACCCCAATCTGAGGTGTCTTAGATCGTGGATGCCAACCAACAGGCTAGGGTATGCGACACATATGTATATGTATATGTATATGTATATATTTGAATATTTAAATTACTTTTTCTCCTCTGAAGTTTTCAATTAAGTACTTTACCAATACCTATAGCTTAAGGTGATGTTATTTCATTTATTAATATTATTATAATAATAAATAAATAGATTTAACTTTTAAATTTTTGTTAAATCTTAAAATTTTTTTTTTGGCATGCTTAAGCCTTAAGGCTCTTCAGTTTACTTTAATGTCACCGAAACTAACCAGCAATTATAAAATAAATAGATATTTGTGGTTGTGCAAGGATTCACACCTGCAAATTTCCTTTTGCCTTTTTTGTTATTAGTCTCCTTACAACAATTTCAAAAATTAGACTAGGATTTTCTGAAATTTTTAATCCAATTAGGTTTGGCATTAAGAAAACGATAATAAAAATCTAGGTTTTAGTTTAGATTTTTTTACCTAAAGTAGTAGAGCCCCATTGTTTCCTCTTTGCCTTGCCCTTACCTATGCCTAGAGCTTTTAGGTGCTTGGTTGATGGTCTTCCACGAGTTAGGGCTCGCCTTCTTCTTTCTTCAGTTAGGGAAACTACTCGGTTTGGCCCTTTACCAGCACACAAGCTCTCTTTCTCGTTCTCTTCGTGCCAAGAGGTTCACCTCTTCTTTCTCTTCTTCTGCTTGTGGTTTGTCAAGTGCACACGAGGAAGCCTCGTTGAAGTTAGAATTTCTTGCGTGAAGGTATGCACGCGGGATTGTCGCTACTCTCCTTCCCTCTCTTTCTCTCGATCATGCTCCCTCTGTCTCTCACTCTCTTAACTCTCTCACTTATTATCTTTAGTTTGTATCGGATTTATAACTGATAGGAGATTATTCCATTAGGCTCATTGATATCCATCATGCCATCATAAAGATTTTTTTAGATTCAGCTTGCATCAGATATTCTCTAGACAATACTACCATATTAATTGGTTTTTGATACTCATGTTAAAATGATTCACCCATTTTGATTGTTATATGGAGCCTCCCGTTGCTCCATTTCAAATCCATTTTTTGCAACTTTGGCTACATTATTCCAACTATTCTACAGTATTATCTTTGGCTTCAATCTTTGAAAAACCTTAAATATGGATGCTACAATAGCTTTGGGTGCTAGGCCCTTTATGACTTAAATGATGGTGGAAATAGATTTCGTGACCCTATCCCATAAGGAAGTGTGGATTGGATCTTCATCATTTGGATATTAGAAGTTAGAATTTTAAAATATTCATCCATACTGCTTTCTTAATTATATTTTTGATCCTAAATACTCTGAATTCTGTAAAACTCATTCTGAGCTTTAAATTCTCAATTTCAGTCAATATTCTGCACCTATGACCTTTTAGTGGAAGGTTACCCTTCTTTTGTTCGTATCTATTCTTGAAACTCATGCCTAGTTGATTTTCTCTTATGGAGAAAGTGGTTGATGATCCTGTTCTATTAGATACTTGGCGTTGATCCCTTCATGCACTCCTGAATTATACCCAGAAATTCTCTTCAATTTTTTGAAAAATTGCAACCTTTGCTAATTTTTAGCAAAATGATAACTACTTTACACGACACACGTCTGATTTTGAGTGGAGCATTCATAATATAGACTCCCTATTGGATCGAGTATTTCATATTGTTTTTTTTACTAGAAAGGGCAACAACTAGAATAAAATCTATCATTGTTCTCCCATATTTACTAGGTTTCAAGCTAGAATATTACAAATGATTTATTTGTAGCTTTTTCTGTCTTACTGTACTTTTAATCTCTGGCATTTCTGAGTAAATGCTTTTGTTGTGTTGATATCATTATGTACATAATATATTTTTCTTTAAAAAATTCTTATTACATTGCAAACTAATTTAAAATTTAAAATCAGAAAACGTATCTTATTGTCTGAATTGCTTTGTCTAAACAGTCATAACATGCTAACCATATTGCAGCAAATAATCATCAAGTGCTGATGTAAAATATAATCAAATACCTTTAGGTGAAATTCTTATTTTTTAGTTAACTAATCTTCTTTTGTTGATTTATAATTTACAGGATAGATGCTCCTCAATTAATCTTGTTATTAGTGTGTTATATTTGCTTAGAAAATTTAGGTAATCAATCATGTACTTGCTGTTGGAGTGTTCATATTGAATCATTATGTTACACTACAAAAACATTTGGTATTCTTCGAATGTTCCTTTTGATTTTAATCCCATTGGCCAAAATTTTTTTATTCTTCATTGTCATTCTTATCTCTGTCGTCAAATCTTAAATACTTCTATGTAATACCTAATTTATTTTCTACTTCATTTTTTTGCTTCGAATTTATTTATAAAGAAAATAGTGGTACCGTAGTTAACTCAAATCACAAAAGGAAAAACAAATATTATTACTTAAAAACAAATAATCGATTACAACTCGCACACTAAAACGGGAATTACAACAAGTACGACACAAAAACTCACACTACGGCAGATTTAAGTTGGTGGTGGTGGCTGTTAGGCGTTTGGAAGTGTTGGTAGATGGTTGTGATGGTTGGAAGTAACAGGAAAGAGATTTTGGGTGGCTGTTTTGAGGGTGGCAGCAAGCATGGGATGGCTGGACAGTGATATGAGAGCAAGGGGAAGGGCTTGTGGGGCTGCAACAATGATGCCAATGGCGGGACAGTGGTAAAACAGCAAAAGGAAGGATTGGTGGGCTGCGACAGCAAAGGAGAGGGTCGGGGACAACGAAAACAACAAAGCAAGTGGTTGGGACAGTGAGGGACAGCTAGGAAGAAGGGCGCTGGAATGCGGGCAGCAAAGTGGCTGGAAAGGTTGTGGAGGAGTTTGGTAAGAATAAATATCCTTGTGGTATCGAAATACAGCCGGAGACCAGTCGATTCTTGGGGGATCGGTCACCACCTCAGACGAATTATAGCAGGAGCATCTTCTCATCTTCAAATATAGACAATTTGAAGTCGGAAACAATTAAAATCTGAATTCTATCAAAGCACACAACATTCATGTAATAGAAGTTAGTATATAGGAATATAAGGTTATAGGAAAGAAAAGAAAATAAAAAAGAAAGGTAAAATAATAGGAAAATACTTGGATAGGAAAGGGAGGTAGGCAAAGAAAGTGATAAAAAAGGCAAGGAATTAAATAGAAAAAAAAAACCCGCGACATTGTAGCAGCTACATACCGCTCACGTCAAATCGAAGATGAACTTTCACCATTGAGTTGAATCATCAATGAATCTGACATAATAGAGCAGGCCTCCAAATCGAATAGTGGAGAGATTCCTTACATCTATGTGTACAAGTTCCAATTTTCTTAACATGCATCTTTCAAATTTTGGGAAGTGCATTTTTTTCTACCCAAAAAATGTATTATTCACAAAGTAAATATCAAAATAGTCCCTTAATTATCCATGTGTATTGAATCTGCTCAAAGAGTATCACATTTCTTCAATTTTATCCTTCGATTATACGATATTGATTCAAAATATTGTTACGTAGAAATTGTGCTACTAAATTGATTCCAATTTTGTCCCTCAATAATCACTAATGGACTATTTTTCATCATTTTTAGAAAAATGATATTTTGGGACTCAATTGATTACATACAATTAGCTGAGGAACTATTTTGAAATTTAACCCTTTATAGAAACCAATTTTTATGGACGCTAAGCAAAAAAAAAAAGTTTCCTTTTGACGCGAGAATCTTCATTCTTCCTTCGCTTGTGCTATAATGCTGATGTAATGAATTAATTCTTAAATCAACCATTACTAATGTATCTATGGCACTTTTGGTTATGTATAGGATGCTGACTTTATATCTCTATACTTTTAAACTGTAAAATAATCCTTTTTTTTAATTTTTATAAACCTCTAAGAAATGCTGTGGAATGCCCTCATCATCAAGCTGCATTATTGATGTCATGTATCTAACATTTTGATACTTCTAAATAACAACATCCTTCTTTAGAATATTCAAAGGTTCTTCATCAACAGAGTGAACATTGGTTGAATTTGATAGATACTAAATTCTATTTATAATATTTTTGTATGGTTGGGCAAAACAAAACCTTAGAGCCTTGAATTCAGAGCAGTTAAATTATTGAAACTAGAAATTTAACTTGAGATTATGCCGACTTTGTTTAAAATTTTCTCCCAATCACTTGAATATGGATTTCGTCGGTTTTAAATGTAACTTGAAATGGATATTTATATAAAATGAAATATATAATGTGTATAATATATTATAATATTTATATTTATTTATATAATTAACTAAAAAATCAATTTTAAGAGCTCAGTATTAATTTTAATTTAATTTCCCGCTGAGTCAACTCAATTGAAGTTGCTTTAATTTTAAATTTTTGAGGAGAAGTTACACTTCAAATTTTATTGTGAATTGTGCCAAAATTCATTTTGATCTCAAGTGAATATCAACCTTACTAGAATTCATGATTCAACAACACTAGCAGCATTTTCAAGCATATATGCTTTTGTAACATTAGTCTTTTCTTTATTTTTTGTTTGTTTGTTTTACTAATGGTCCCTTTTTAAGTGTTCGTTATTATCTTACTTCTAGTGATGAACATCAACAGTTCTGAGTTTACTGCTTTTCTTCAACTTTGATCTGCTTAGATATTTTCCACGGTGATTCATTCTTAAACTGCTTTCAATAGCAAGGCATATCGTGAATTTTTAACATTTTGTTTCTTCAAATATCCTCACATGGTTTGAAATCAACTAAAATCAACTTTATTGATTCAAAATTACTCGCATGGTTTAACTTTACTAATAAAACTATTTATAAAGAAGAATTGAAAAGCAGTGTCCAAATTTCTTCATTAAAAATTACTCGCTACAATATTTAATTGATTAGTTATCAAGTTCATCACCTCGATGTGAATTGTATTAGAGGAACCCTAACACATCATCAAATTGAAGAGCTGTGTCATGTTGTTTACCTTTTTTAAAGTAAGATATTTTTCATACGCTTGATGGCATCTTCATCAATCCCTATTTTAATCTTTTTAATTTTGATATTGGATGTGGCTGTCGGTTTGATCATTATAAGAATCATTTCTAGGGCTTGTTTGAATAAGATATTCAGTCTTTATTTCTCATCCACTGTGTCTTCTTTCTGAGATGAGATTGATGATCCTTTTTAGTAATCTTTGAGTTACATTATACAAAAATATAAAATCACTCTTTAAATTTGTCAGTTTCTGCTTTTACTGTTATAACTCTAATTGCATTTTAAGAAATAGGATTTCATATCAGTTGTAAGGAATGAATTGAAAGAAAATACAAAAATATCTTGACACTGAATTTTTGTGATTTGGATATTAATTTTCATACAACTGAGGTCAACACGCCAACATGGATTTTACCATTTTTCTTATATAACAAGTAGAGAATTAGGCACCTTTCAAATGTTAGAATGTTTAGTGCATTCAGGAAGAATAAAAGCAATCTATATTTAGCTTCAAAAATTTCTTATAAAATTTATCTCTAAAATATTCTATATTTGAATCCGTTTCAGCATAAAAATCTTCATTAGAATAAGACTTCAAGGTGGATCTTGCTTGGTAAATATTAGACATAATGTCAGCACTCTCCAACAATGTGATTGCTAAATATGCATGCACCATGCACCAACAATTCTTTTTGCCCCTCCAAATTTTCACATTGTACTTCTTCGTTAACTCTTCATATGATGTTTTCTTTTGAAAAGCTACTTTTTAATTTGATGTTTTATGGAGAACCTTATTTTTTTATTGGTTTTATTAGAAGAATTCCTTTATATTTTGCCAAAATTATCTTAAAACTTCACAAATATGTGCTTATGTCAAAAAATAATAGATCTGAAGATCTGATAGCTAGGTTCCTGTTGATATAAACTTGCAGATGAAACTTTAGATATCAAAGAATTGCTATAATTTTTTTTTTTTTTGGAAATTTACATACAGACCACACAAATCTTATGTATTTATATATGTAACACTAAACATTTGACATTTACATTTATAACACTTTGGTGTCATAGCCTATGGATCAAAATGTGTATTTCTCCTTTAAAATACTAATAATAGTGATTTGAGTGTTATGTATATAAATAAGAAAGTTTAAGTGTTAGATATGTAAATACATAAGAATTATGTGGTATTTATGTAATGCCCCAAATTGTTTTGGTTTAGGAGTAGAACATGGATCCGTGCAAGAAAATTTTTTTTATTTATAGTTTGTTATTGTGGTTGTTATAAAATCTCATTTGGGATGATTAGGAGTGGTTTTTTTGGAAAGCGAGGTCAGAATGATAGATGCAGAAACGAAGCCTGTAGAAAAATAATAGATGATTCTCTCTCTGTTTTTTTTTCCTTGATACTGAAATTGAAATGCAACGTGATGTTACAGAGATGTAACGTAAAATGCAGTTCTTCTATTAGAAATTTTAGATTGTGCTGCAACTTCTAATAGAAACAAATGACATGATGTAATACATTTAACTTGGTTCTTGCTGAAGCAGTATTCTTTTCCTGTGTTCAATCTCTCGTATCAGCAAACCTTCCATTAAAGAAATGTTTTAATGACCAAGTATAATGGTTCGATGTTTTCATCTGAGTTCGGCATTAATTGATTCTTGTACCACTTGCAAAATTTTGAAGTTACAGTTTATGGGGGTCTGGATGACCATAGTAAACGTTTCTGTTTAGGTTTCTAAATGGATTTTTTTTTTTGGTTGTATGAATGTGAAAATTTTTCACGTATGGACTTTTCAATCTTCTCTCAAATTATAGCTGCACTCTGAATAATAGCCAACATCACTGTTTCAACTGAATTTGAACTAATGCTAAAAGTAACAGATTAATTATTCTTTCAGTGGAACAGTAGGCTGTCTCATATAGCTGGAGTAAACATAAGCCGTCTTATATAAAGAAAAAATTGTTTCCACTTTTATCTATCTGATACAGAAACATGTTTTTAAGGGCTTAAATTCAGAGAAAGGCTTCAAGCAACAGCTTCCCTCATCTTCTGTTGTTTCCTGAGGGTACCACTACAAATGGGAGGTTTCTTATCTCATTTCAGCATGGTGCTTTCATACCTTCTCTTCCTATCCAGCCAGTGGTGGTCCGATATCCTTTTGTACATTTTGATCAGTCATGGTAAGAACTAAGAACCAAACAAATTTGTCCCAATTTGATCCTTTCATTCATTTTTAGTTCCTTTAATTTAATTTAGGGGACACATTTCTCTTGCCAAGCTGATGTTCAAGATGTTCACTCAATTTCAGAACTTTATGGAGGTACATGTGCTGCTTGTATTTTAAGTACTTTTTTTTGAGTTATCTGCAGTCATATCTTTGATAACTTATTGAATAATTTCATTCTAGCATTGGCAGGGCATCTTAATGGTGCTGTGCTGGCAAACAACTTCTATTACTCTTCCATTTTTTTTCCCCCATTCTATCAATCATGAATGTGACTTAGATGTACGAGAGGGAAAATTGGGATTTGAAAAGATTTTGAGATGTGTAATATAAATATAATAGGATGGAATGCGGTAAAGAATTCATATAATTTGTGTGGAGGTGCCAGCTGGTCCAAGCTAGTAATGACCTTAGTTGTTACTATGTTCTTATGTTTGATCCCCACCCACGTGATAATGATTCTTATTATGCATTTTTGTGTGGTGGGTGTGTTGGGGGAAGAGGCATTAAAATTCATTTGATTTTCCAATTTTTTGCTTTTTGATCAAGCATGATCATAATTATCATTAATGAATGAGGCAAATATTGTGCTATTATGTTATGTTCTTAATGGTTACTTAAAATGGCTGAAATTTTATGAACATGCCTTACTTTACATTTTGAATAAGATAGATAACTTTTATTTGCAAAAATTATCCAAAATTTTATTTTTTAGCTTAGTTAAGCGCACATTTTTTTATGTATGATAATTACTTAAGTTATTATAAAATTTATTATTTTTTTAATCATTTTTAATATGGTATATCAATATTATTTAAGAAAATGATATTATTTTATTAAATGATTGTTTATGAATATATATATATATATAGAAAAAGCCCAAGGACAAATATATTAATACGAAAAAGATACAACAATGTTGCATGAGAGGACCTAAAAAACCTAACTCGTACAACAAAACACACACAAACTCAATTAAAGAAAAGATACTTAAAGGAAAAAAAAAGAAAACCAAAAAGCTACAAAAGGGCACAAAAGTGCTAGGGATGTCCCATTTTAGTCCTCCCGCCTCTAGTTCTCGGAAGTGAGATCTCTTTCAACAAATACTCTGGCTTCAGAAGGACGAGACAAATTAAAGGTAGGAATGTACGTCTTGAGTGGCTTCCCATAAGCTGAAGCAATAAAGTACAATATTTTTTGAGAAAAAAAATGAAATTTCAGACGAAAGAGACGAATCCAAACCAGAATGATTGGCGGTTCCGTCTGTGGGTCAAAATCCACAGACCATTTCAGAATCTTCATTGCTCTGTTATCAATCCATATTATCCTTCTAGCAAATAAACGCATGTAATCTTCTTCATTGCTAATTTTTTGAATAAGAATGTGTCAAGAATGTGTCTCCCATCTAATAGTCTAATTTTTCATTCTCCAACAAGGTGCATAAGTTCAAATTCTTTGCGAATGAGTTCCATTTTGGGATGACCATATCGAAATTTTCCAATCAAATTCAGACAACAGGAGGAAGCAAGTTGAATACCTTCAGCTTCTGTAAAAAAGATACTTCTCATTCTTTCTACCAGGTTTCTTGATGTCCTTCACCCACTCAAACGAAGGAGGGAAAGATGATTTATGTGTGCCTGAGGCGTGGACATCGGGAAAGGCAGTTGCATACGATTTGTCCGAAGCCATCCTCAAAGATAGGTGCGACGTTTAGAGAAGAAAGCAGACAAGTTGAATACCTTCAGCTTTTGTAAAAAAGATTGCAGACTTCCCATTCTTTCTACCAGGTTTCTTGATGTTCTTCTATCACTCAAACGAAGGAGAGAAAGATGATTTTGGTGTGCCTGAGGTGTGGATACCGGGAAGGGCAGCTGTATACGATTTGTCTGAAGCCATCCTCAAAGATTGGTGCGACGTTTAGAGAAGAAAGCAGCCGAGGGAAAAACCGCGTCGAAATAGCCGAAGCTACAAAAAGGACGACGCGGTGAGACGGGACGAGCGCAGAGAACGCAAAAATCGCTATCACGAGCAGTCCCCGCAAGAATGAGCCGCGGAACACGCGAGCGGCGAGACGGGCCGCAGAGGAGCAGAATCGAGCGCAGAGCACTCGAGCGGGAGATGAGCCTCGTTTCAGAGTCGGAGAAGCAGGGGAGACGAACAAAATCGAGCACGAAGATGCCGAGAGGAAACAACATTAAACTGGCCTATGAGAAGGAATTAGTGGGGGTTTTGGGGGGAAAGCTTGAATGTGTTTTGTTAGGGTTAAACACCTAGGATTTGTGTTTATGCTTTGATTCATGTAGTTTCTTTTGGTCTTTTTGTTTCTAGAGGAGTCTAGGATTTGTAGAGGGACGATCTAATGCACATCATCCATTGTATGATGTTTTGTTTTTTTTTTTTTTTTGATATTAATCAAATTAGCCCTAATTTGGGCTTTCCCACCTTTTGCTTGAAATTTGTTTGTTGATTTTGGCTCCAATTTGTATTAAATTGATATCTGGGTAAGATCTTGGAGAGATGTCAACAAGGAAAGTGGATGCTTGGAAGCGAGATTGGAAGGAGAAGTAAAACAACTTAAATATAAGATGGAAAAAAGGTTCTCGACCATAGAAATAAAAATTTCTTTCATGAAAAATCGATCTGAGGGCCAATGCAAGAGGTTAAAGAAGTTGATGATGAGACTTGTTGAGTTGCAATTCAAAATTCTATCGGCGCCTCTAATTGCAACCCTAAACACGGGTTGACCAGAGAATTTTTAGCCAAATTGAAAGGGAAACATATCAGACAAGAGGAATACGAGGAAAGTGTCCATAATCAAGAACCCCTTTCTTGGGCTCTGATGGGTGGTGGATTAGAGATTTTCGATGGAGGGGTTATGTCGAAATAATAGGAAGAGATTATGCAAGGGGTGGAGGAGCACGAAAAAGAAAGAAGAGAAGTTGGAATGGGGTATGATTGCGCTCAAAAGAGTGATTTTCACCTAGATACATGGTGGGAACCATTGGAAGGAGAGGAATTTGGGGTAGAGATGTCATGATTAGGAAGTTGGAAATGTTGATCTTCAAGGGGAAAGAGGCGCATGGTTGGGTATGTTGGGTGGAGCAATATTTCATTGCGAATGGACTAAATGGGGAGGAGAAGCTCATGACCTCAGTGTTATGTTTGGAGGAAAATACCCTAGCATTGTTTCAATGGAGGGAGGCTAGATATATGATCCACTCGTGGGAGAAATTTAATAATGGTTTGTTAGAACATTTAGGAGCCTTTCGAGAAGGATACCTACACGAGCAATATTTTACTTTGACTCAAGAGAGAATTTTCTTAGAGTATGAGAAACAATTTAAGTAATTTTCGGGATGACTGAAAGGGATTACTATATTGGAGAGAAACTTCATGAAACTTCTAGACCCCGATAGACGTGCAACCCTTAGACTTTTGAGGTTGTTGGGATTGGGAGATACGATGGGGCTAGTCCATATGGTGGAAGACAAGAACCGGCTGGAGAAGGCCATCAAAAGTACCATGAAAAGATTCCACAAGTGTACCCTGACAACCATGAAACCGAGGATCTAGACGGTGACTTTTCAAAATAAGGCGCCGAAGGAGAGGAATATGGGCGTCCATCCCGAGGTCAATTATAGATGCCTTAGAGAGGCAGATGTGCATGACAATAATGCAAAAAGATTATGTTTGTGCTGTTAGGAGAAGTATGCACCAGGCCATCTGTGCAATGTTCGTACACTCCAGGTCCTTACAATTTATTGTGGGAAGGAGGCAGTGGTGAAGAGTTGGAGGAAAAAAACGGTGAAGAGAGAGGATCACTTACGCTTGGATGTAGCGGAGGTTTTCCTCAACTTAATAGTGGGGTTTGCTCCAAATCACACCGTTAATGTGAGGGGACAAATTGGGGAGAAGTCTGTAGTGGTGTTGGTGGATAGGTACGCTCAGAACTTCATCCTAAATCAGATTGTAAACTAATTGGGTTGAAGTTGGTAGATACGGTAAGTTTTGAGGTCATGATGGGGATAGGGAAGGTGGAGACAAGCCAGGGAATTTGTAGCAGATTGGTGTTGACAATATAGGGCATACAGGTGATGGAGGACTGCCTTTCCTTGGGCCTGGGAAGTACTGATGTGATTTTGGGGATGAAGTGACTACAACTGATTGGAGAGACGAAGGTGGATTGGAAATCTCTAACTGGGGAGGAAGGTGGTGTTGAAAGGGGATGCTTTCTTGTGTAGAACCATGGCCTCCCTCAAAACCATGGTCAAGACAATACTAGGAGTAGGATTGAGTTATTTGGTGGAGTTGCAGAGTCTAGAGGAGTTTCGGGATCCAAAGTCAGATGAGTTCCTCAAGTGTGTTCAACAACTTCTTCTATTGGTTTCTAAAATATTTCAATAGTGGTGGGTTACATCCAATGAGGGAGCGCGAGCATACCATTACATAGAAGGAAGTGGTTCCTTCTATTAGTGTCAAACCATTTTGATATCCCCATATTCAAAAGGATGAGATAGAGATATTGATCAGGGAGATGCTCGAGACGGGGATTATCTCGCTCAGTGTGAGCCCTTTTTCCAAACTAGTTTTATTTGTAAAGAACAAGGATGATAGCTATCAGTTTTGTGTTGATTATAGTACTCTGAACGAGGAAATCGTATTTGACAAGTTTGCTATTCTGGTGATTGATGAATTAGATGAGATTTTTTTAGCAGTGGGCAGTCATTTTCTCGAAGATTGCTCTAAATCGGAATACCATTAAATTAGGATGAAGCCAGCTGATGTGCACAAGACAACTTTTAGGACTCTTGAAGGATATTATGGGATTTGGGTGATGTCATTCGACTTTACTAACCCTCTTTAAGGATCACTTACACTTGGATGTAGCGGAGGTTTTCCTCAATTTAATAGTGGGGTTTGCTCCAAATCACACCGTGAATGTGAGGGGACAAATTGGGGAGAATTCTGTAGTGGTGTTGGTGGATAGGTATGCTCACAACCTCATCCCAAATCAGATTGTAAACTAATTGGGTTGAAGTTGGTAGATACGATACGGTAAGTTTTGAGGTCATGATTGGGATAGGGAATGTGGAGACAAGCCAGAGAATTTGCAACGGATTAGTGTTGATAATTGTCGGCGCTTAAAAGGGGGAAAAGAGAGTTTTTTTTTT
>NW_018164478.1:5043343-5052250 GCF_001263595.1 Phalaenopsis equestris | reverse complement strand
AGGAATACTAGACCTCACGAAAATTGAGGTCAACAATAATATAGGGCATACAGGTGATGGAGGACTGTCTTTCCTTGGACCTCGGAAGTACTGATGTGATTTTGGGGTTGAAGTAGCTATAACTGATTGGAGAGGCGAATGTGGATTTGAAATTGCTGACTAGGGAGGAAGGTGGTGTTGAAAGGGGATGCTATCTTTTGTAGAACCATGGCATCCCTCAAACCCATGGTTAAGACAATACTAGGAGTAGGATTGAGTTATTTGGTGGAGTTGCAGAGCCTAGAGGAGTTTCGGGATCCAAAGTCAGATGAGTTCCTAAAGTGTGTTCAACAGCTTCTTCTATTGGTTTCTAAAATTTTTCAACAGTAGTGGGTTAAATCCACTGAGGGAGCGCGGGCATACCATTACATTGAAGGAAGTAGTTCCTTCTATTAGTGTCAGACCATTTTGATATCCCTATATTCAAAAGGATGAGATAGAGATATTGATCAGGGAGATGCTTGAGGTGGAGATTATCTCGCTTAGTGTGAACCCTTTTTCCAAACTAGTTTTATTTGTAAAGAAGAAGGATGGTAGCTATCGGTTTTGTGTTGATTATAGTACTCTTAACAAGGAAACCGTATTTGACAAGTTTGCTATTCTGGTGATTGATGAATTAGATGAGATTTTTTTAGCAGTGGGCAGTCATTTTCTCGAAGATTGCTCTAAATCGGAATACCATTAAATTAGGATGAAGCCAGCTGATGTGCACAAGACAACTTTTAGGACTCTTGAAGGATATTATGAGATTTGGGTGATGTCATTCGACTTTACAAACGCTCCAGCCACATTTCAGTCTCTCATGAACATGCTCTTTCAGTTTTACCTCAGGAAGTTCATGTACGTTTTTTAATGACATGATGATCTACAGTCGTACAAAGGCATAACATATGGGGCACCTTAGGACAGTATTTGAGACTTTGAGAAAACACCAGAGTTACACCAACATGAAGAAATGTTCTTTTTCGCAGTCATAGGTGGAGTACCTAGGGCATGTGGTAACTAGAGCAGAGGTAGCAACTGACTGGTCCAAGATTGAGGCTATGTTAGACTGGTCTTCGCCTGGAAGCTTTAATGTGTTTAGAGGGTTCTTAAGTTTTACCGGGCACTACCAAAATTTTGTGAGAGGGTGTTGACATGATTGCATGGTCGCTGACAAAATCGACTGAAAAAAGATAGTTTCAAGAGGCGGAAGCAGCGACATAGGTCTTCGAACAACTGAAGTGGGCCATGACCAACATTCCAATATTAGCATTCCCAGACTTCAACAGACCATTTTTGGTAGAGGACCATTTTTGTTAGAGAAGGATGCGTCAGGATGTGGATTGGGGGCAATACTCATGCAGAACTAGCGGTCTATTGCCTATTTCAGTCAACTGCATGTTGTAAGGGCGAATCTCAAATCCGTTTATGAGTGGGAGTTGGTGGCTGTCTTGGCCATTTAGAAGTGGCGTCCCTGTCTGTTGGGGCGATACTTTATAGTTAGGGTAGATTAGATTAGTTTGAAGTATTTGTTGGAGCAGAGGATGGTGCCTGAGGAGTGTCAGAGGTGCCTTACCATATTGATTTTTTGTTGTTTGTTCACTTGCAATTATTTTATCATCTTATCTTTAGGGAATTTATTATGGGTCCTTAATTATCAGTATTTTAGTATTTTTTTCTACTTGCTTTTAACATATTAGATTTTTTGCATGGTTGGTTTGATTTGTATGAATATATTTGCAATAAATTGTCTATTAGTTATGATAACCACATACTTCTTTGTTGGTTTGAACTTAAGTTGTAGAGTTGAAGTTGTTGGTAAGGGAAAGATACATTTGAATCTTGAATGATTCACTTCAATGCCCCTTTATAAAAGAATTAAATACAATAAAGACGAGGGCAGTTAAAATCACCATTTGCATTCTAGAAATGTTTAGAAATTATAAATTAGAATTTCTGAAAGTTTTGGTATTAATCTAGTTTTCAATGTTTTTTATTTCACTTTATTTCGCGAAACATACAATCATTGTAAAGGATTTTTTTTTTCTGATCTTGTTTTAGATTTTAATTATGTTAAGAAAGGCAGACTTAGACTTCAAAAAATTTGGGCATATTTTATAAAAAAATGATCTTAATTTATTAGAATTAAATGAAAATATGACAATCAATAGGACACATGGAGAAAAAGGATTCATGCAGCCGACCCCACTTAGTGCGATAAAGGCTTTTTGTTGTGAAAATTCACATCCAACACCTTGCGAACCAGTTCTATTCTTCTTATTCCTGAAGCTATCTTAAATGATGAAATTGTATCCTCTATGAATGGTGGATTCCAATGATGCATCAACATGATAAACTTTTGTATTTTGGTTCATGTATTACGTTATAGGAAGTGCAACAATTATGCTTAGATTCACATTATAAATATCACTTGCTTAATTTATTCCAAGCTGAGCATATTCATTTGACACTCATAAAGGCAATTCTATAACTGCTTCTAATCTTGTAACTGCCCCCTATCCTCAAAACCACTCTCACGATCGTGCTACATCAATCAATATATCTGTGTGTGTGTACATATGTAAACAAGCTTTATTCGCAGTTTTTAAGAGTTCTTTTGGGTGCATCTTATTCATCATTTTTCTTTTGAATGTGAATATGAAAGTATTGATCTTTAAAGATTTGTTGCTAAGGTGAATTTGCTCCATGTATTGTTTGGGATGTTTAACCAAAAACTTCATTTTGCACATTTTGTAGGTGGAGTACCTTCCTGTCATTTTCCCTTATGAAGAAGAAACTGCATCTCATCTTTCTAAAAGAGTGAGTATAAGAAAGATAGAGTTCTTGGAAAGTATAACTCAGATTATTATGCCAATATAAATCTTACGCCTAACTTTGAATTGTAAACTAAAACTATTGTGACACTTGCTAATCTTTATGCTGTGAGTGTTAAACTCATCCGTTTTTCTTGTTCTTGATTGAACTACAAGGTTAGTGATTTTCTATTCATTTTGCAAACTTTAAATGCTTTTATTCGTTATCCAATGAATTGGGATAATGTTGATGATGTTTAGTTTTATAGTTGTTACTTTTGTGAGTAAATTAATTTAGTTAATCTAATATTTCTGAAGAATTTGCATTCAAATGAATTTGTGACTTTTATTTTATGTGTTATTGTTGCTGGAGCTCTTTGTTATGTTCATTTCACATTAAATGGTTAAGTTGAGCTATGTTGAATGTGGTACATTGATTCAACTTCAACCTTTAGACAGGTGTTTGTGCAATTAGCCAGCTGATTGAAATTTCTCGAATCAAACTGATTAGCATGAAACTGCAGAGAAGATGATTCTAACTTTTATTCTTCTTACATCAACTTTGCAGACCAGCTATGTGATGGGGAAAGCCCTTAATGTTATTCAGACTTCTCATGCTTATGGTGATCTAATGCTCCTTACAAAAGCATCAGATTTCACAAAGGTCGAAGTTCATATGTATTTTATTTACAAAATTTTTCTGTTTATTCCTTTTCATCTTGAGATTTTGTTTTTACTTTCTTTCATAATGATGTTAAAAGCCAATCCTTAATGTATGTAAAAAGTTATAACAAAAGTACGGATACCATACTTTTCAATAGAAAACAACAACATAGTGCAAAAGTCATGGAACCATATTTCATAGCAAGCTTTAAAAATACGAAAAAAAAAATTTAGTTGCTTTGCCTTAGCGTGGTGAGGCATTAGTTTTAAGGTAGTTTGAGGCTTAAACCTCAAACTAGGGAAAAAGACTCATAATGATAAAAAAAATTTCTTAAATATGACATTAATATTCAATATCTTAATTTAGTTTATTATTGTAAAGCTATAAACTACAAACCTCAATCTTAAATATTTTTATAAAAATTAAGTTTTAAATATAATTTTAGGTAAGCATTAACTAAAAATTTTAAAATGTCACGAGAACATTAATCCATAATGGTCTCATCTCTTTTTTCATCATCTTCAACAGATACGTCGTATTTATCATCTAATTCTATTTTATTGGTATCTTTCAAATCTTATTCAATCCCCACAATTGTCTACTTAGTTTCTGTCTTAATTAATATTAGAGCCAATATAATTTAAAATAAAACAATGAGTTAATAACACAATAAAATTATCATACTTAAATTATTGTTTGACATTTTCAATGCATTATATCAGTTATATTAAATATAAATATAATATATTATAATATAATATATATTGATAATATTATATAACTTTATTTATTTATTTATTTATTTATTTTTCATATCCTAGTTAAGGCATTGCCTTAAATATCTCAATGATTTATGGTTTGAGGCGTGCTTTAGACAAAAAAGATGTAAGCCTCATTTGTGACGGTGAAGTTTAAGAGTCGATACTTTTTTTTTTGTACATCTCGAGACATATGTCTCGAACGTCTTTCTAAACAAGTGCACATAGCTTATGGTACAACTTGTGTTATTTTAAACATGGTATAAAATATTAAGAAATAATAATTTAAAGTATAACTAAATTTAATTGATTGAAATATAAACCATCATGATAATGGAAACAATAAAATTTTTGCTTAGATTTAAGTGTTCAACACTTCAATCAAGAGATGAAACTGATGACAAATAAGAAGTTTATTGAACTATTTTAAAGTCGCATTTTAAAGTCATTGGAATATTTGATGAGTATATGTTTAATGTCAAATAGTAGTATTTTTTCTTCTAATCCCTTAACACCTGAAACTCATTAGAAAATTCGATACCTAATTTTTCATATAGCACTTGAGTCTAGTTTCAAGGGAATAATATCAAATTCTATGGCCATTATGATACTGGAGTTAACACAAACCACAATAAAAATGCAAATATTATTGTTAATTTTCAAAAATGGTACAATAAAAGACACTTGACAATTGGAAAATAGCAACACAAACATAAAAGACACTTTAGGGCAAGAACGGACGTGACATATGTTTGTGGGACAGTAGGTAGTGCGTGATTTTGGGAAGTGGCTATTAGGAAAGGATGGTTGAACGTTGATTTGACAGCAGTCTCTCGGCTGTCCCGGTCAAGCAGTCCCAATCGGGAGGGCTGCGATACGTGGCGAAGGGCGTTGTTTTTTTTTTTTTTTGGGGGGGGGAGGGGGTGACTTGGATGGCTGGGGCGATAACTAGAAGGGCTGGGGGATGACACGACAGTAGGCTTGGAAGGAGGGTGAGGGGATGGTTGGTTGGTTGTTGTAAGATGTGTGGGTTGTAGGTGAGAGGTGAAAGGAGGGCAGATGTTGTTGGAGGGGGGAGATCATGACTAGCAGTGCGGCTGAGAGGAGGGGAAGGTGTTACAGGAAGGGACTGGAGAAGAAGTAGAGAGGAGACTTTGTAGTGGAGTCACGGGAATGGGAAAAGGGTGGCGGGAAGGGAAGAAGCCTAGTGGAGGATTTGCTGTGAGGCAAGTGTGTCTGTTTTGGAGGAACAAGTGACGGACAATGAGGTTGGGTGTTGGCTAGGAATAGAGATTACGACAGACAACAGGAGACGAAAGTATGGGGAAGGTAATTACCACCTTTGGAGAGATACAACCTGAGCACTACCCATTCTGTTGGATACATCCCTCATATGGGATAAGTGGACGTTGACAGCTGTCCAAACAGAAGCCTGAAATAACTCACAATTATCTAACCCTGATTCAACAAATACCAATTTATAATAGATGTATAGGTGGGAAAACAGAAAAGATGCTTAGATGGCTGGGGCCATTGCTAGAAGGGCTGGGGGGGATGATACGACAGCGGGCTTGGAAGGAGGGTGGGGGGATGATCGGTTGTTGTAAGATGTGTGGGTTGTAAGTGAGGTGAAAGGAGTGTGGATGTTGTTGGAAGGGGAAGATCACTAGCAGTGTGGCTGAGAGTAGGGGAAGGTGTTACAGGAAGGAGCTGGAGAGGAAGTAGAGAGGAGGCCTTGTAGTGGAGTCACGGGAATAGGAAAAGGGAGGCGGGAAGGGAAGAGTCCCAGCAGAGGATTTGCTGTGAGGCAAAAAACTGTGGTTGTTTTGGAGGAACAAGTGACAGGCAGGGGGGTTGGGTGTCGGCTAGGAACAGAGATTACGACAACCAACAGAAGAGGAAGGTATGGGTAGGTAATTACAACCTTTGGAGAGAGACACAGCCAAAGCACCACCCATTCTGTTGGATATATCCCTAAAATGGGATAAGTGGACGTTGACAGCTGTCCAAACAAAAGCCTGAAATAACTCACAATTATCTAACCCTAATTCAACAAACCCCAATTTATAATAGACGTATAGGTGGAAAAACAGAGATGTGGGGAAAATACCTGCCTAGTGAAAGAGGGAGGGGGTTTCCCTAGCCTCCACAACAATCTCCCGGAATTGGGGAGCTTCCACCCCATTTGTTGAATGACACGATGTTAAGTCCCCTACTAGGTCGATCATGCTGGTGTTGTCATTCAATAACTCATTCTGATAGAATAGACATTCATCCACTTTTGGCACATCATGTGCGGTAGCTGCATATAGAAGTTGGTTCCCGCAATATAACTCTCGAGCCCTAAAGTTTGAAACATTCTCCTTCCACTTTTCGTGCCCAGTGGACTGTAGTTGATGAACAAGTGTGTAAAAAGAAATCAATTATGGAATGAAATCTGTGGTCGATGATGCTACTCTCACTAGCAATCACTTAGGAGTGACTTCTTCTGTGATAGGACTTGAATCTCATTGAAGAATTTTCTTCCCCTTCAAGCTCCTAGGGCATATTTCAAAGCTGAGGTTAATCCCTTCTGTTTGGACATTTTCTGATGGGTACCCCGCTGATCTGAATCTATCATCTGAAATACTCCTCGAAATATTCTAGGCATGGCACAAAATGTCTCCTTTTTGGACATACTGGACCTCCCTCAATAAGGGCCACTCAAGAGGGGATTTATAAATCTGAAATATCTGCATTTCCCTTATCTGTGGCGACTTTGATTTAATGTCGGCTCTTCGAACTCATAACCCTTGTAGACATCCAAAATCGGTCCTACTATTATTCCTCTCAAAGTCTGCAAAGAGCTAGCTAGAGGCACCATAATCTTATACACTGTTGGGCTGCCCATTACCTCAATCAATACATTCTAAAGACGTGACTGTTACTTCAGTTGGAATTTCTATCTCGGGGTGAACTAGAATTGGTGGTGTCTCTTCCTTGTTGGCTGCAAATGGAGAATCCTCTCTAACGTCTTCATCTTCTCCCGAACCAACTATGTCATTGCCCAATTTTTCAACTATACACTGCTCAGTGAAATTGAAAGATTAATCGATGAAAAGTATATCTGAAAAGATCTCTTGATAATAAAAAAAATTGATAATGCAAACAACAAGAAAAACGATAAAAATGATAAATCGAAGTTCCACACTTTGCACTCTCGTAGCACGAATTCCACCTTCCACACGAATCTTTTCACAATCCCCCACGGAGTTTCACACTCTTCACAAAATCCCACAAATCTTTCTACACCATTGTCAATCTTTACATTCCACATTCATAAACTCAGCTCCACAAATTCTCTACACTCTTCTCACAATGCTCTCGGGATCAGTACAGACATTCTGATTCTCAAATCTATAGGAAGCCTTCGTTGAATTCAACGGATCTCCCGTCGTATCTCTTCACGCGAAGGCTCAGGCATGTATCTATTTGATGGTATGATTAACATTTTAGGTTTGAAGGTGAAAGAGGGTGTAGAAGACTCGTTTAAGGTGTAGGAAATGTAATTTATGGTTGCTGATTTTGAAAATCATCAGTGGGGAGTTAGGATTAGGTCTAAATTTGGCTAATGTTTGGAAATAAGAAAGAAAAGTTTTGGTCGAGGTGGTTTGGGTAGGGGCGAATGCTAGAAACCCTAGGATGGAAATAGAGTTGGGCTTGCTCCAATACCACATGATACCAGAGTTAATCCAAACTAGAATAAAAATGCAAATATTATTGTTCAATTTCAAAAAGGTTACAAACAAAGACTTTTGGCAATTGGAAAATAGCAACACAAACATAAAAGACATCCTAGGGTAGAACAGGGGTGACATATGGCTGTGGGACAATAGGTAGTGTGTGATTTTGGGAGGTGGTTGTTAGAATGGGATGGCTGGATGTCGATTTGACAATAGTTTGTCGGCAGTCTTGGTCAGGTAGCGGCAATCTGGAGAGCTGCGTGAAGGCTGACGACAACTGATTGGGGGTGGGTTGGGGGGTGGGGGGTGGAGACTTGAAGGGCTACGACGGTAGCTAGAAGGAAGATACGACAACATGCTTGGAAGGATGGTGAGGGGATGACCGGTTGTTGGAGGATGTGCGGACTGTAGATGAGAGGTGGAAGGAGGGAGGATGTTGTTGGAGGGGGAAGATCATGAGTAGCGGTGTAACTGAGAGGAGGGGATGGTGTTATGGGATGGGGCTGGAGAGGAAGGCTTGTAGTGGAGTCACGGGAATGTGAAAAGGGTGACGGGAAAGGGAGGGGCCCAGCAGAGGATTTGTTGAAAGGCAAAAATTGTGTGGTTGTTTTGGAGGAACAAGTGACAGGTACGGAGTTTGGGGGTCGGTTGGGAGCAAAGATTACAACAGCCAACAGGAGAGTAAGGTATGTGGAAAGTAATCACCACATTTGAAGAGGGATATGACCGAGGCACCATCCAATCTGTCGGATATATCTCTCGAAGGGGAAAAGGGGACGCCGACAATTGTCCAAACTAAAACCCGAAATAACTCTCAGTAATCTAACCCTAATTCAACCAACACACCTATTTATAATAATTGTATAGGCGGGAAAACATAAAAGAAAGCTTTTGGGGGGGGGGGGGGAATTCCCCCCTAAAGAAAAGGA
>NW_018164478.1:5036405-5043317 GCF_001263595.1 Phalaenopsis equestris | reverse complement strand
TGAACCGGTTGAGGGGATGGTCGGTTGTTGTAAGATGTGAGAGTTGTAGGTGAGAGGTGGAAGAAGGGAGGATGTTGTTGGAGGGGAAGATCATGGGTAGCAATGAGACTGAGAGGAGAGGAAGGCGTCACAGGAAGGGGCTGGAGAGGAGTAGAGAGAAGACCTTGTACTGGAGTCACTGGAATGGGAAAAGGGTGGAGGAAAGGGAGGAGGCCTAGCGGAGAATCTACTGGAGGCAAAAATTGTGCGGTTGTTTGAGAGGAACAAGTGACGGGCAGGGAGGTTGGGTGTCGACTGGGAACATAGATTACGACAGTTAGCAGGAGAGGTAGGTAATCACCACATTTGGAGAGGGATATAGTCGGAGCACCACCCATTTTGTCGGATATAGCCCTCGAAGGGGAAAAGGGGACGCTGAAGGCTATCCAAACAAAAACCTGAAATAACTCACAATAATTTTACCTTAATTCAACCAACACACCTATTTATAATAGACATATAGGCGAGAAAACATAAAAGATAGGTTGGGAGGGTTGGGGGAGGGAATTCCTTTGTAGTGAAAAGTAGGAGGATGGGGTCAGTTCGACCCCTATCCCTTGCTAAACCGGGTGAGGGCATGGCCGTTTGTTGTAAGATGTGCGGGTTGTAGGCGAGAGGTGGAAGGAGGGAGGATGTTTTTGGAGGGGAAGATCACGAGTAGCAGTGCGGCTAAAAGGAGGGGAAGGTTTTACAGGAAGGGGCTGGAGAGGAAGTAGAGAGGAGACCTTGTAGCGGAGTCACGGGAATGGGAAAACGGTGGCGAGAAGGGAGGAGTCCTAGCAGAGGATCTGTTGTGAAGCAAAAATTGTTGCTGTCTTGGAGAGGGATACAGTCAGAGTACCGCCCATTCCATTGGATACACCCCTCGAATGGGATAAGGGGACGTTGACGGCTATCCAAATAGAAACCTGAAATAACTCACAATTATCTAACCCTAATTCAAACACCAATTTATAATAGACGCATAGTTGGGAGAACAGAAAAAATGTGGGGAAAATTCCCGCTTAATGAAAAGAGGGAGGGGGTCGGTTCGACCCCTACCCCTTGCTTTGCATCAGTCTCCCAGGGTTGGGGGAGCTTTGACCCTATTTGTTGAAGTTTCTAGCTTCTCATGGCATGATGTCAAGCCCCCTGGTAGGTCGATCATGTCGGTGTTCTCATTCCACAACATATTTTGGTAGAATAGGCATCCATCATCTTTTACACATCATGTGCGGTAGTTGCATATAGAGGTGGGTTCTCGCAATATAACTCTCGAGCCCTTAAGTTTGAAACACTTCTTCCACTTTTCGTGCCCAGTGAACTTAGTTGATGAACAAGTGTGTAAAAAGAAATCAATTCTAGGATGAAATTTGTGGCTGACGGTGCCACTCTCACGAGCTATCACTCAGGAGAGATATCTTCTATGACAGGAATTAGATCTTATTGAAAAATTTTATTCTCTTCTTTGGGAATATTTCAATGCTGTGGTTCATCCCTTATGTCTTGACATTTTTTGATGGGTACCCCGCTGAGCTGAATCTAACATTTGAAATACTTGTACTATTCTAGGCATGGCACAAAATGTCTTCTCTTTGGACATGCTGGACCTCCGTCAATAGGGGCCACTCAGAAGGGGATTTATAAATCTGAAATATCTGCATTTACTTTATCAGTGGTGACTGATGTCGGCTCCTCAAACTTATAACACTTGTATATTTTCTGAACGTTTTCTTCAAATCAACCCAACTTAATCGGTGCAATTTTATTAATGATTTTTTTAGGGTAACTTAGGTTTTAACATTAAGACATCCAACTTAATTAAAGTCTTCTGATATTTTTTTTACCTGCTTTTAATATTTTATGTCTCTTTGCAGCATGCCATATATTTTTCTTATGTCATAAGTATAAATTTAATAGCCAAACTATTGATATTTTCTAAAACTACAAGTAGAAAATCTTACTTCTTTAATTATTTGTTCACTAACTATTTCTTAAATTGTGAGTAATTTTCTATTGATATGATCCCGGGTCATTTTTATTTATAATATTATATTTTTTATGTTTTGGGCCTTGCAAGTTATTCTCTACTTTTCATTACATTTTGACTGATTGTAGTGTCCCTTCCAAGCAAATGTCATGGCCAAACCTTTGCCACTTTTATTCTAACTGGATTAGTTGTAAGCATATTTTATGAATAATGACCTAGCCAAGTCTTACTCACTTCTCACAAGTGAATTAAGTTGCGGCACATCACATTTTAGTAACATCTTAGGATTCTGTATTAATCATTGATTCAAAAACTTTAAATGTTGTGTTTAAAAAATTGGTAATGATCAAAGTCTTATAGAAATCCACCAATTATGTTTAGTTGAACTGTTGGTTTTTATTCATCAAAATCATTAAAATAAATATTATGGATATTTTATGTTTTAAATTCTAATTCATTTTAAGACTACCCTAGAATTTCTTTTGGTGCGATTGATGTCGTTTGCAAAAAAAAAAAATCATTCTGCATCCAATAGATGTTTGAATGATTTAGAAATGCTAGAATTGTGTATGATATTAGTTTAATTATGTTAGAGACGTCCAACGTTTTTTGTTTCTTATATTCCATAGCTATGTTTAAATGTTTAGGTATGAGAATGCTGGACGTTCCCTTACAGGATATATACAAATGTACGCATTCATGTATGTTTGCATGGATGCACCGTAGTTGTTATTCACATTCTTTGAATGTTTCCTTCAAGAAAATGTTTGTATGGTTCAGTTGAGCGGTTTTATGTTTATGCTTGTTATTCCCAATATACTAACTTTCTGAATTAATCTTTTTTTTTCTCTTGGCGTGCTTTGAATGTCTTTCTTCGAGAAAATTTTTGTATGGTTCAATTGAGTGGCTTTATTTTTACGCTTGCAATTCTCAATATACTTTGTAAAATTTTCAATTGTTTCCTTTTGCAGGACGAATGTTCTAATTTCTTGGTAGAAATGGCGTGGGTTGAAAGTGTATGTTATTAATCTCTAGTGTCTACATTATTTACATTTTTGGTATCTTTTCATCAAGAAAGAAAACCTCCAGAATTGTTTGAAATGTTTTTACTTTTTACTTCTTTTTTTTGTTGCCAATTTTCTTTATGGTATTTTTAGGATGCATCAATTTAGGTCTATAAAGTGTGATCATTGCCATTGGTCAGATTAATCAGAACAAAACCTTTCACCAAGGTTCCATATATTACTTAAAAGTTCTCGTGTAATTCTTTCATGTAGATTTTAAAAATTCCTTGATTGTTTATTCACAAAAAGGTACATATATTTATAGGGAAATCAATTCATTCTTTTTTACAAACTTTCCAAATATATCCGATCTAAATTAGGAATGAAATAATTTTGAATAAAAAATAGAAAGACATGAAATAGAAAAGAAATAAACCAATCAAAGGTTTTCTAAGATATTCCTATCAAATCCTCCAAGATACACTGGATAGATTTAATGTCAAGTTTGGTTTGAGTTGAGAATTGAATGTGAACATGGGATACACACACAAACATTTAAAGTGGTATAATACAAGAGAAAATGCTGATGTGTGAATAGGTAACCATCAATACTTGAAGTAGTATTTTAAAGCACTCCATTAGGCATTCATTTGATAAGGTATGTTGCAGTAAGAACTACTTCCCCATAAAAATATTTTGGAATTTGATTAGAAATTTTGATTGAACAAGACAACTCAAGTAAATGTTTGTTTTTTCTTTCTGCTATTTCATTTTATTGTAGGGTAGCAATACATTGATTCACATGGATGATTCACATTGGAATATTATTTTGCATTATCAATTTTGAGGATCTGAATTTTGTATCGAAATTGATTTTGAATCATGTCATGAAAAGTTCAGAAGACTTGGGTTGTTTTAGAATTTTCCTTCATTAGGAGTACCCACAAATGAGACAAACCATCTAGCCTCACTTAGGATTTTTACCTTTGAAGATATCACTGTGGATGATGAAAAGATGTGAGGGTTTATATTGAATTATGTGAAAACTATGTCTAGTATTTTTAGCAAGTTGACAAGTCTCACACTTATAAAAATTATATTTTTTATTGATAAACAAATGTGGATACCAATTAGTAGTATAATTGAAATTAGGATACCCGGATGATAATTCCATCACATGACTTCTTTTTTGAAGGATATAAACTCAGTATACTAAAAAATTTGAGGTACATATAAAGGTCAGATCAGTTGTATGTTTAGAGAGATTTTTCTCGAGTAGGTATAAGTTTTGATATATTTCAACAGCCAATCACCTGTCACGACCCAACCCGGGGTTTGGAGTTAACCAAAATGGGAACGGACAACCAGATAGTGGAAATCAAATTTCTGTTATTTTAATTCTATCACTAACAATTTAATATTCAAATAATAAATTTAATATTCAAAAAATAAATGAAAGAGCCATTAAAGAAAACAATTAAAATTAACAAGTAAAAATTGTACATTTCTTGTCGTTGTTCTCATCTTCTATTCATCTTGTTCAAATGTTTAAAACCTAAAAATAATATTAAAGTAATATAATGAGTTATTTAAAAATATCCCCTGAGTAATCACACTTCTAAACTGCAGTAATTCAATGAGAAGAATTCAATATGTATGCGAGGATAAGAATTTCATATGTATGTGAATCTATAAAAAATCTTATAATATGCTAGTCATTCATCGCTTGATGGCAATTCCCGACGCTGAAACTATCAGATTCACTTCTTTTCTCCCCGACTAAGCTCGCAAATTGTCTCTTCCAACCCGACGACGTCGCTTTGTTCGCTTACCGAAGACGACGACGACGCCTCTGTTCGCACGTCGTCTCTTAATCGACGATGTGTCTTCTTTCGCGACCGACGAAGACGATCCTAAACAACAACGCGCTGCTCGCTTTCGTCTTCCTGCTCGACTAGTTCGCACGTCGCAGATGGACGCCCCTTCCTGGCAGATTTCCTTCTTGCATCTTGTTCTTATCGCGGCCCGCCATCTCTTTTGACCGTGACATCTCGGGAGGGAGATGGCCTTGATGATCCGTTCCTATGCAGATGCCCTTGTCTGCGACTTGTCCTCTCCTGCTAGTGCCCCTCTAGATTCAGCACCTGGTTTTGCTATTAGTAAGTCTTGCAATGTTGCAGAATTTTTCCATGAGGCTTTTTAAGGTGGAAGTGATCACAATTTTATCAGAAAGCTTGAAAAAAAATGGGAAGCTTGCACTTATTATCACAGAGGCTGAAACCAGTACTCTCGCATTCTCTTGGCTTTTTTTTCTAGTGGGGAAATTCCTTTATGGTCACCCAAAACTGAAGATCATTAGGAAGGAGTTTGATGTTATGAAACTATTGGGCAGTTGGAACATTGGGTTGACGGTAGACATGTACTTATTCAGCTATCTCGTGATGCAGATTACACTCGCATTTTCTCTCGTAAAACTATCAAGATTGACAATATTTTTATGAATATTCTGAAGTGGACAGTCGGCTTTGATCCAAAAGCGGAGTCCCCTATTATTCCTTTTTAGATAAAGTTTTTGGGGTTAAAATTACATCTTTTCAACATGAAAATCCTCTACTCTTTAGCAACTGCTTACGGTAAGCCTCTCAAAGTGGATAGTCCTATGCTTGCTGTCACTAGACTCTCTGTGGCTTGTGTGTTAGTAGAGAGAGATATCACTCAACCGGCTGCAGATGAGATATGGATTGACACTATTCACAACGGGTATTGGCAAAAGGTTGAAATGGAACCACATCCTCTCTATTGCTCTCATTGTAGTATGTTTGGACACAACTCTACTATTTGCTATCGACTGCATCCTCATCTAAGGCCAAATATCACAAAAGAACAGCCACCTATTATCCCAACTGAGAAGATGCAACCTGATCCTCTTCCCAACATCGTTGTTCCTAAGGACGAACAATGATATACCGAAAATATATGCATTTTTAGACCCATATTTTATACTCATTTCTGGTGATATTGCACTTTAATAGAAGGTATTTTGATATTTTCTTGCAGGTTGTTGATTTTTAGGGATTAAAGCAAAAAAGAATGCAAAAGGATGAAATTTAGAGTCAAAATTAAGTTTTTGAAAAAATGCTCAGCGCCAGCAGCGCCGACGGCGCAGAACAATTTAACGCTGGAGATTTTTACTCAACGAAGACGGCGCCAGATCAGGTGAGTCAATCTTCGGATGAAGAATGACAGGTCTATTCTAGGGGGAAGAAGAAGAATGGAGGTCGACTCCAGTTCGGAAACATGTTGGATGATACATTGGTCACTATTGAAAATGACAACCATCTCACCAATTTATTAGCTTGCTCCTTTCCTAGAACCATAAGCAGAGGCAAATCCAAATTGAGTGCTCTCTAGCCACCAGATACCTTGTATTTCAATAGTTTTAGGCTTTTTTCTTTTTGTCTCTAATGTACTTTTTAGTAATTTCTAGTTTTGGAACCCCTTTTGGTTTTGGTGTTGGCAGAGAGCTATGTTTTGGGCCCTCCAACACATTGTATCAGTATCTTACTTTTTTAGTTAATATATTAGCCTTTTGGGCTTTCAAAAAAAAAAAAATAATAAAAAGGGAAAAAACATCTCGTGCCTCCCTACGTGTTAATATAAATTAAAAGTACAAAAACAGGGAGGGAATAAGGATCTCCGTCTAAAAATACAATAAAGGAAAAAGTGTAACAAAAAGAATATTAAATCCAGCATACCAAAGTAATCGTATACCCCACAAAAGATGTACACTAAAAAATTAAGAAAGAACACAAAGACTAAGTGGAGTTTCAATTATCGGGGGGAAATAAACCCGCAAATTGGCTTGATATATATATATATATTTATATATATATATATATA
>NW_018164478.1:5030272-5035272 GCF_001263595.1 Phalaenopsis equestris | reverse complement strand
TTCATGATTTGGGTAAAAATTAGGAGATCACTTAAGTAACTTCATTGATTTGCCTTCGATATTAAGATATTTCTTGGAGAAAATCCTGGTGTAGTCTTCAGCCACTGTTAGTTGGATCAACACATGTCTCTTATCCATGAGTCCCACTTTCCACTTGTCTGCTAACTTAAGATCATCAACATTTTTTCTGATAATATCCATAGGAGGGTGTCCCCATTGAAATTCTAATATCATCCATAGGAGGGTGTCTCCACTGAAATTTTTCAATAAGAGCAAACTTGAATTTTTCCTTCAAAGAAATTTTCTGATTCAGAGAAAAAGATTGCTTCTTTTCCACCTTTTCTGCTCCCCTTCTTAATAAAAGGACAATCATCAGTGCCCTCACGAGATTCCTTATAACTTGAGGGGAATCCTACTGCGGACTCCACTTGAGGGTTACTCACTATGTTGGCAAAGGAGACTTTGTCCGACTCCACCATAGAAGAAGGAAATACCATCAGAGGTCAGAGGTTGTCGTTAAACTACTGCCAAGTGCAGAGGAGCTGTCGGGCGGGCGCAGAAGCAGAGCAGTGCCGAAACAGAAAAAAACGGGTGCAGGCGACGAAGCTGCGAGGAGCAATATCGAGCAGGTGTAGCGATATCGAGGGACGACGACACGTGCAGTGGGCAGCGACGTCGACGCTGATGAAGATGCAAACAGATGGAGTGAGAGTCGACGATTCCTCTCCTTCCTGCGGTAGAATCAATTGCGATCGAAATTGCCATTTGAAGCCCTAGCGGAGCTCTCGAGCATAGCCTACATCGTGATATATATATAAACAATCTGATGTATGTTAATGGATGCATTAATGATCTTTTTTAAATGAACATATTTAATATTCTATAAGCATTTATTTTATACTTTGCATACATATTAGTCTCTATAAGGATCACCGTCAACACATTCTTGGCCAATATTGCCCCGTCGGCACAACAATTAGCGATCTATACATCGCAATTATCTAGGGTGGAAATGACCTTGCTTGCCCCTGGCCGATGTTATCTTATCGGCACCGCAGTAGTAATGTAAACATTACAATTGCCTAGGGAGGTAATCTCTGGTCTACTCTCCCCTGGTTGATATTATCTTGTTGGCACAGTGGTTAGTGATCTAACCATCACTATTATTTGGGACGGTAGAAAAACTCTTAAGCCTGTGGGTACACCGACGTCTCTTACATATACCATTAAAGGGTGAAATCCTTTTTTGAACATGCACATAAAAATATTAGTATATAACTATTTTGTTCTTCATAACTTAACATTATTATGAGATGTCTTTATGTATCTACTAACATGTTTTTTTACTATATTGTGCAGCTATTCATCATGCATAACTCTCATATCATGTATATTTCTATCTCATTCATATCTCTTATATCATGTTCTATCTCTTGCATACCTCTTACTCATATCATATTCTATCTTATGTATATATCTTACTTATATCTTATGTATATATCTTACTTATATCATGCATATCATTTTTTTTTATCATGATTATCATACATATATGTTTCCTAACACGTCTATTTTTTATATCATTCGTATCATAAATATCATGCATTTCATACATATCTTCCAGGAATTTCTTCATATCGTACCTTATATATCTTTTCCATTATGCCTATATTTTTTATCTAAAAATATAAAGAATCTGCTGTAATATAAATCTAACCAAACTAAAACATACATATAAATCAACATACAATTTGAAATAAAGATCATTATTGAAATTCAGAAATATAATTATTCACTTTAGTTGCCACACTAAACTCTTCATTTTTTACAGTTAACTGGATGTTGTGGTGATTTTAACGTTGAGATTAGTAACCTATAAAACATAATATTAAATTTTAATGCCCAAGTAATTGTTGTTAATTAAATTTATTTTCTTCACTTGGGATTAGTTTACTTGAAATTTACAGGGTCGCTTTATAGTGAATTCCATAATCACCTTAACTCTGCCACGCCAGACAAATAACTCGGAATCCGCAATTAACTTAGGATTTAAAGATATTTTGATGAAAAATGTAATTTAACCAAAAATATAAATGATTTGCTAAAACATACCTTAAACAACCTTCTTGACAACCAGCTCTTCTCTAAAGCAGCTAAATCTTCTTCTCCCTTCTTATCTTCTCAAGCTTCTCTTTCCTTCCCCGAAGTCATGTCAAAATACCTTACGGAGCTCGCAAAACACATTCGACACTTTTAGCACAAGATCGACGCCTTCGTTAGGTGCGGAAAAGGAAAAATGCATGAAAAACGAGGCAAAACTCCAAATGAAAGTGCGAGGAAGAAAATGAATGTCTCAAATAGTGTGAACTAGGGATTCATACTTAAAGAAATTGTTCCGGAGTCCTAAATTGGAAGCTGCGGCACCCAAGGGGCCGCTTGCCTCCCTGCAAGTTCGGGCATTGTAGCAAGTGTTGCAGAAGAGTGAAGGTGGTGGCCTGCAGCTCCTAATACTTCATTGAGCCCTCACCTGATCGTGACTATGAGCAGTGTTGTGATAGCAGTTTCCTCCCCAAGGTCTTCTATCGAACAAAAAGAGGGAGAGCCATGCGTGCAAAAGAAATCAAGAGGGGAAGAGGCGTAACGAGAGAGGTGAGGTGAAATTCGAGAGGTCAGGATGAAAATTACTCTAATTGATGCATATAACACATGTTAGGTCGGTTAGAAACAACAATGCGAGATTAAGGAGGGTTAATTAAGGTTAAATTATGTTTAATTAGCTTGATTTATTTATCGCTTCAAATTTTTATTTCTCTCAATCTATTCATAATCAACATATGATGTTTTATGTGGAATTCATTGATTTTTGTATAAAATTTTATAATTTTATTTTGATTGAAATCCAAGGGGTGCGAAAATTACGGAACATTTTCAGCAATCGAAATTTTATCTAATTTCTCAAAAATTGATTATTACATCACATTCTCAAATTTCACCACCTGAAATTCACAGGTGTTTGCAATGAATTTAGTTATACATTTCATATTATGAGTACGCTTACTAATTGAAATTAAATTACAGTATAGTTATGGAACATATAAGACAGATGATTAATATCCTGAGAGAGCTCCACAGCTTCTTTTTCATCAATATTTTACTACGATTCATTTATAAGTCTTATGGATCTAGATCTAGAAGTCTCTTAATATTTAACTAGAATATTGATATCTTCTGTCATGTGATCAGATGCTCTTGAATCTATGATTTAAGTTTTGAATCTCTAATTATTGGCAAGATAGGATAATGATATATTAATATGGTGTGTCATGTGGTTAGTGTGCTGCTCTTAATTAATTCCATGGAGTTTCTTCAATACTTCAATCTTTTTCTTGGTCAATGGTCATGCCGATTTTTCAGATGTGGTAGCAGCATTTGTAATCTCTTGATCCACCATTGTCCAGGTTTTCAGTCAACAGGGTTTTCATGAAGTTTCCAACATTTGTCTTTGATATGCCAATTTTCTTGCAATAAATTCTTCTTGACCTTTGTCATGGGAAGAATTATAGATTGACGGAGCTGAACTTTTGGGCTTAGTGAACCCCCATTTTCAATCAGCATAAGCATCTTCCTACTCTTCTCTCTCCTAATTTAAAGGCTTCACTGGGAGATGGAAGATGGTTTGTTTCTATGTTCCTCTCTTTTACCTTGTCCAATTCCTGAGTTAGCCGTACTAGGAATTTGATGGTTTTTTTCTTCTCGACGATGGATTTAAGTATCACGGCATCCTGCAGACATTTCTACATATGTCTCATACATATATAAATGTAATAAATACTTTGTCAAAGTGGAGACGTATTGTGTGACGCTTAGCTCTCCTTAACAAAGGTCATGAAGCTTGGTTTCGATCTCAAGCAACTTTGCAGTGTTATCAGCGTTGAAATATGTTTCTCTCGCAACGTCATAAATTTCTTTAGTAGTTTTGTAAAGCAAAAAGTTCTCTCACTTCAAGTGTTATTGAGTTTACTAGCCAAGGCATAACCATTTAGTCTCAATTCCTCCATGTACAATGGTTAGGGTCAGTGCTCTCAAGAACTATATCATCTCCAATGAGATGACCCTCTTTCCCTTCACCATAAGTGCACATAACCATGGATTGTGACCATTGAAGAAAGTTTTGGCATTGAGTTCATACTTTGTGATAAAGTTCGAGAGTTCAGGAGTCAACTGGATAGAATCTCTGGTCCTTGATTCATAATTAACCTTGGGAGTAGAACTTAAAGTCATTATCTCATGCTTGGTCATCATCCCTCAGTGCATTTAGGGATGGTGTTTGTTGTTGCTGCTGCTAGTTCTTTTGTAATGGCTGCTACTGCTATTGTTGAAGGAGAATTTTGTCGGAAAGTATTATGTTATGACTATAGGTAGGAGTAATCCTGTTGTGCTACTGGTCCTACGGATGGGGGAGTGTCTAGTATTACCGACAGGGGAGTATTCTGCTATGGCTGTTGTTGCCACAGAACTGTTGCAGCATCATCTACCAAAAAGCGTACAACGAGTAATCTGGGGACCTGCGGGGATCTGGCAACCTGCAGGGAAGGTTTTTGGGTTGTAGGAAGAAGTTCTGGCCTGAGGAAGGCCTGCAGCAGGGAATTCTGTTGCAGGCAGGATTTCCAACGGTGGTGAGAAATCAGAAAGAAGATTCCTTCTGCAAAAAGAAGCCAAGAAGCATGCCTTTAGGGAGAAAAGGGGCCAGCATGAAGGAGTTAGGGCTGTAGGAAAAGGATTCGGTCAGGCAGTAGGAAATTTGATGGCTAGGTTAAGATCTATTGCTTTTTGATACCATGTAGATTTTACTTGGGGAGTAAAATTCCTTAATTCATTATTCCCAAATAGAGTACTGTTGACCTCATTTTTAGTGAGGTCTTAGCCTCCTAATCTTAGAACCTAGGATCTAGCCTTAGGAGTTCCTGGTTGACCATCCTAGCAGACTAGTAATGGAGCCC
>NW_018164478.1:5028640-5029274 GCF_001263595.1 Phalaenopsis equestris | reverse complement strand
CCTCCTCTGCATGATCCCGTCTCCCGCACCCCGCACCGAAGCCGCAGATACCATCCTCCGCTCTGCTCCGATCCCGTCTCCCGCACCCCGCACTGAAGCCGCAGATCCCATCCTCCGCTCTGCTTCGATCCCGTCTCCCTCACTGAAGCCGTAGACCGCTCAATCCTTCACGCCTCTCCTCTGCATCGGAGCTCCCATTCGCCTCTTCCGCTCCAGTCACCTGCCGGCTTCTTCTCTTCCCCGCGCCAAATAGCCGCTCCGTTTGAACTCGCCTCCCTCCTCTTCTGCACCGACACCTCCCGCCTGTGCACCGAAGTCCTCGCTCACCTCTTCCTCGCCCGATCAAAGCTCTCCTCTCTGCGAACAGAACCCTCGCACCCCTCTCCGAATTGAAGTTCGCATACTCCCTGTACCGAAGCTTCGCTAGCCTCTCTCTCGCTCACGACAAATCTCGCTCACCGTTCCTTCTCCCGCACCGAAATCGCTCGATCCTGCTCTCCCTCTGCGCTCGACAGCTCCTTTCTCCATCTCGATCCCCGTCCCAATTGAATTTCAACTATCGACGTTAGCAAGGAGCCAGTGACAAGATTGCAACGAACACAGAGCCGAACTTCTTTTACTTCTCTTCGCTCGG
>NW_018164478.1:4992263-5023350 GCF_001263595.1 Phalaenopsis equestris | reverse complement strand
TCCAGACGCGTTAACCAAACAGCCAGACAACTTATCCGGATCAGCTGGTCATCAGCAGATTATCAGAATAAGCTGCTTATCAGCAGAAGCTGGATAAGCTGCAGCTGCCCCAAACAGACCCTAAATGAATATATATTTAAAAAGTAAAAAAAACACAAAATGATCTAAAATAAGCCCTAAATAAACTTAAATGTTTAGTACAAACTCGAAGGCTACATAAAAAAAATTTGAACATAAGTCCAATTTAATTATATTCATGAATATACTTATTTGTCTTTCAAAAAGTAACTTTTTAAAACTTTTTTGTTCAGCTTAATAGTAGTTCATCTATTATTTAATAAAAATTTAATTAAATATAACTTTTTTTATTACTTATTTCAATAATAACATATTTTATATTATTTATTAATCTAAGTTACTTTACTAATTCTCATCTCTTATTTATGTAATTTTCTATCTCATTATTTTCACCTCTAGATACACGCGTTCAAATTCTATCATTTTTCCGATTACCTCAAGTGACCTATCTGAGGGAGAGCACATAAATGTAGTGACCCATGTGTCTCTTGTGAGAAGTAAGCACGTGCTATATTACTATTTTTTCCAAAACAACTACATTTGATGCATCAACAAGAGTTCTATGAGCACATCATCTTAACCTTAGAAGGCAAGGAGCCTGAAAAAGTCCAAGGTTGATAAGAACTTTGAACATTATATCTCTTGCTACTTTTGCTTCAATTTTATGACAGTGTATTACGTTAAATGTTTTTCTCTACCTAAAATTAACATCATGCTTATCTTCAAAATCTTAACTCTAGATTAAAACAATCAGATAATGTTCTGTTTCTTTCTTATAACATAATAATAGCATAATTTATTTACTAGCTTCAAAAAATGCCTCTTTGAATGGATTTTGTCAATGTCAACCTTATAAACAATTCTGATTTGATAAATGCTAGTTCAAAAGAATATTTTTCAAGATAGTCACTTTTCTACCCTTCAAGAATTGCAATTATATGATTCATTGACTTTCCTAGATGTAGTAAATCACCTTGCCCATTGTAAAATCAATATGATGCAATCAATTTGAGGAGTTGATGTAAAATTATTTCTCATGGGATGCTTGTTATCGAGATAAGTATTTATGTTAATTATTGAGTTTTATGATATTTTCAAATTAATTCATTTGTTACTCAGGAAATTGTATGATGATCTAATACAATTCCTTTTCATTTCTCTATTTAATAAACAAAACTGATTATATTTATGTCATATGATTGCAAGAAAGTTCGTTAAAACATATTTATTTATCACATACTTAATTGGTGTCAAATAGTTACATATTAATCCCAAATTTATTGAATTGCTTATTTATTTGAAGTTAAAAATATTTATTAATACGATAAGCTAAGTAATCATTCGATTTCTTAGCTTATTCATTAGCATGTTTCGGTTTGTTTGATTAATTTATGCATATACAATCCAAGTTTAATTATAGAAAAAATTCAGCAAGTGTAAAAATATATATGAAGGCTCCGCTCAAGCTCGAGTCATGTATTTGTAGTATGATTAAGCCATGTGATCCATGTGGCGTCCAACTTGACTTGGCTTTATTGTAATTCTAATTGCTAGTTCATTTAGGCTTGTAAAATTATTTATTAATGTCAGCCTTTTTTTAAAAAAGAAATAAAATTTTAAATTTAAATTTAATATATTTAATGTAATTAAGATTTTGAAAATGGTATTCTTTATTTTTTGGAAAACAAAAGGACCAAATATATTTCATATACCTAATAGTTAGTAAGCTTAATTATTTAAACTTAAAAGTTTACGACTCTGTTTTAGTCTGCGAGCCGACAAATTCTCCTATCTAATACACAGATAGACAAGGTTTAGATTAATTTGGGTTCTTAATTCCCTATATAGGCAAACCCTTATAGTTAATTACATCTTAGGGAATCGAAGTCACCTAAAAAATCTCTCGATTAAAATTAGAGTTTCGTCTTCAAGAATTTGACGTTTAGATTTCTACGATTATTTATAGGAAAATCAAATGGAAAAAATGAAAAAGGCTCAATGTGGAACAATTATTTTTGGAACCCAAAGGAGTGAAGAGTAAGGCTCAATGTGGAACAATTATTTTTGGAACCCAAATGAGTGAAGAGTATGAGATGTTGAAGGTACTGAAGAAGCTTCAGTGACATCTCAAACTAACATATTATTTGACTTTACGTCTTTGAAAGTGGAACTATATTTAATGTTTCAGTCATGTAAATTATTTAGACATTTGAGATTTATGTTTACATATCATAAGCAAATAACCCGAGAAAATAGGAGGATTTATGTCGTACTAAACGACAATTTCGGAATCCTAAAAAGAATTTAGGACTTATATCGTATGATATACAGTAGTACGAAATCCTAAAAGATAGTGTGGAGAGCTACGACATTAGTTGTTTTCTGGTTCTCAATAAAAAAAACTACAATCGGTTGGTTCTCTTTATTTTGGCTTGTTCAATCTGAGCTTTAGAACTTTAACGATTCTCTTTATTTTGACTTGTTGAAGTTGGGCTTTGGAACTTTAATGGTTCTCTTTATTTTGGTTTACTGAAACTATACTTCGAAACTTTGGAATTTTGAGGTGTTTTTGCATTAATTTGCTGGAGCCGAAAAGTGGAAATCGGTGGTTGTCTTTGCTTTAGCTTTGCTGAAGCAGAACTTTGGAAATCTGGGGGTTTTCTTTGTTTTGGGTTTGCTGAAGCCAAACTTTCCTTTGGATATTTAAGAGATTATAACTGATTTGTTTTGTTTATAATTCGGTTATGATGAAGTTGTAACTGGCTTGGTTTTGCTTTATACGTTGGATTTAGAGGTTGTAGTTGGCTTCACTTTGTTTTATATGTTGGATTTGGAGACTTTAGCTAGTTTGGTTCAACCTATAATTCGAATTTCGAAAGGGTTTGCGGTTAGCTGTTTCGTGGCCTAAAATGAAAAAGCTGCAGCATTTTTTTTATTGCTATGAATCATTTTGAAAGTTACAGTAACTTTATTTTATATTTTGAACCATATTTGAGGGTAGTGGATGGATCACTAGCTCCTTTATAATGTGTATAAGTCTTATTATCATGAAAAATGTTTAGCAACTTGTTAATGTGGATGCTAAAATAGAGAAACGTTAACATGTAGATTAATTTTAAAAATTTATATTTTGTCTATCTCATTCTTTCATTAATGCATAAGGAATATCAAAGTGGTTTATAAGTTGGAAAAGCAAGAAAAAGGTGATGATGCAAAAATCACTATCAGCTCTTCTTTATAGCTGAAATTTTTTAATCAATAATCAATTAAAGATTTCCTTTTTCATCCTTCGAGTCGTTGGTAGTTCTAACCATTTCTTAAGAGATTTGTGAACTGACAACAGATACTAACAACAAATACTACATAAAGATACATTACACATTTAGTTTACAAGTTCAGATACTACTTACAGATTCACTCATCAATTAAGTGACAGGGATTAGAATGACACGATTCTAGGGTGATTTGCTGGTGACTTTTGATTGATATTGATACATAAACTTCGATGTTTTGGTTGTCTGTGGGATTGTGATAAATAAAAAGTCTAGTCTGTGTTCATCCCTAATTTAGATTTTTATACCACATTTTGATTTTTCATATGATTATAACTTAACTTTTATAAAAAAAAATATACATACTCAAGTCTTTTATATATAAATTACAAATACTTATCTAGCTTCTTTTCTTTATATATTTATTTGTACTATGTAATTATAATTTGTTTTGAAACAATTAACAGAATCAACAGATACGTGTCTATCTTCTCTGTCTTTACTGTACTTTAATGTCTTAGCCTTTTTTTTCTTTGCTTTAGTGCATAGTCTTTTCTTTCTTTGTTGTACTTTATTGCACAGACTTTTCTTTCTTTCTTTATTGTACTTTACCATATAGCTTCTTTTTATATTCTCCTACTGTAATATACTATACATATTCACTCGCACTCATGCTTTTATGTTTATACAATACCTTTATACAATACTTTACAATAGTAAAACATAACCAAAACAACACTTTTTCATTTCAACACATTTCAAAATTCCATAATAAAACATTTTCAAAACCACAAACAATATTTTTAAACCCCAATAAACTAATAATAAAATGGTTTATCTCCTCTCTCCTCTTTTCTAGGAACGAGACAACGACGCAGTCAAGTGATGATTCATCTCCAGACATCAGTCGAGATAACAACAGAAGCAGGAGCTTCAGCTGAACTTCCATAGACTTAAATAACATACACTCATAGGACACAGTTGTTTGTCTGGTATTATGTAAATCCACACATTATCTTTTAGGATTTAGTACGATTTTATATTGCACGATAGAAGTCTAGTATATTTACGACCCACGATAGAAGTGGGATCGTAGAAGTCTGGTATCTTTTAGGATTTAGTACGATTGTTTGTGGGATTGTATATTGCACGATAGAAGTCTAGTAAATATACTAAATAAGAAGTCTAGTATATTTATCACGATCCCACAGACAATCAAAACATCGAAGTCTATATATTAATATCAATCAAAAATCACCAGCAAATCACCCTAAAATCGAGCAATTTTAAACCCTGTCACTTACTTGATGAGTGAACCAGCAAATTAAAGCAAAAACACCTCTAAATTCCAAAGTTTTAAAGTATAGTTTCAGCAAGCCAAAATAAAGAAAATCATTAAAGTTCCAAAGCTCAGCTTCAGCAAGCCAAAATAAAGAGAGCCATTAAAGTTTCAGAGCTCAGACTCAACCAAATACTGCTATATGATTTCTTATAGTTCACAATGGTATAATCATTTAAACTTCTTTCTTTGAGCAAGAGGAGGGGGATTTACATGCAGATGAATTCTTATGTATTTAAATGTCTAGATTGCAGATTTTGAGTGTTTACATGTCCAAGCTTTCAGGTTTTCTTTTATACAAATGAATTATTATGTTTTCATATGCATATATTTCAGATTTATTTGTTTACATGCCTAGCTTTTTTTAGATTTGCTTAAAAAAGATTGGAGTCGTATGTGTTTAGATAGTTAAACTTTCATACAATTGAACTCCCACTTGCTTACGTGCCTAGGCATTCAGATAACCAAATTTACACACAATATAATTCTCATACCAACTTCTCGGTATGACTTTGCGAGGTAAATTTGGACGTGGACGAACCATTAAATGATCGTGGAGCTACTCCAACAACAGACGAAAGGGACGACAACAAACTTTGCGCCGAAGAAATCTCTTCAAAAATCATTTTTCAAATTCAACAATATTTTCAAAACAACACAGTTTTTTCAAAAATTCAACATTTTTAAAACAAAACAGTTTTTCAAAAATTCAATAACATTTTCAAAACAAAATAATTTTTTTTTCAAAAATTAAATAACATTTTTAAAACAAAACACTTCATGTTGAATTTACGGGAGTCCCTCGGATGAAGTAACACGCGATTGCTAACGAAATCTCCTCAGTTTAAATGAGTTTAACAACTTGTTTAAACTAAATAAATTGAAAAGAAAATAGTGGTACTGGAACAAGGGAACCGTGAGAGCCTAACCGATGTCGCTCTAATCAATTTTAATCCCCCTCATAATGCTTGAATGACAATAAAACCAAAACTTTAAAACACACCTGGTAAAAACTTTTGAACCTTAGACTTTAGATCTGCTACCTCGACGAGGAGTTTAGAGTCAACTTTATGGGCAGCACGGCAAGGAGTTTGGATCGGGCAACAAGAGAATATTCTTCAACAATCTCTTTCCTTAGTCCAAATAACAATTCATAGGAATTCGAGGTAGCTCGTTCAGCGCGACGTAAATCTTCACCCTTTCATGCACGATCATGTTGTGCAGCATAAGTTCTAACTCGTCTTAGGTTCCAATTTTATCGTGTGGTACGACGTAAACCCTCATATCTCTGCGGACAATTTGTATAGTCGTATATTATGCAAATATAAGTCTCAAATAATAAAATTGACAGAATTGAACACTTGAATAGCATCATCTTCAAAACTCAACCACAAAATAGGATAGTTTGGGAAATTGCTAAGGGTTAACCTCAGGATCTGTGACGCCTCATACATTTTCCTTCCTTTGGACTCCTACCCTTTCTTTGGACTCCTGAAAATAATTGTTCTTATTTGAGTCACTCTCACTTGTTTTTCCATGTCTTACCGTGAAAACTTTTAATTTGAATTCTTGAATACTAGTACATCTAATCATTATCGAGAGTTTTTTCAAGTGACCCCCGTCATTTGAGATTTAATTAACTATAGAGATTTGTCTCTATAGGAAACTTGGAACTCTGATAAAATAAACTCCATTTAATTTTTATATTAAATAGGAAAACTTGTTGGTCACACATAAAATATTCGCAGGCCAAACGGATGTCACAAAACTCTTAGTTTGAAAAATTGGGTCCATCACCGAGGTATACACTTATCTTTCGGGAATGTGTAGTATTCGCGTAGTTAATTAAATCTCAAAGTTTCCTATAGAGACAAATCTCCTATGAAATCCATTTGGTCTCTTTTTTTTTTAAATTAAAACATACTACTTTCAAAACTCAAACTACATAAATTTTATATTAAATTAAATTTCAAAATTATTTTCAATTTTCAAAAAATAAAATCAAAAAGTTAACCGACACTAAGAAAAAAGACCTAACTCTCCTATGAATACTTTACATGCAGCTAATTATGAGAAAAACATCAAATATATTGTCCATTACTTTGTTGGATTGGTAAGCTTATCCGACTGATTTTCACTCAACCTAATATTTCTTTTCTTCTCGGAATGGTAAGTAAGCATATGTTATATGCAAAGATGAAGAATTGCATGTTTTCTAAAGGATTTTAAAACATAATAAAATGTCAGAAACAATACCATTTAAAAATTGAAGCTTGCTCTAACATTGACTATGTTGGATATTACTGAAGACCAAAAGTTTATTTTGAAATATTGTATTACTTGTGGGAGGAAAGCTTGCTTCATGGAGAATAAATAAATAAATTGTTGTAACTAGATCACATGATAAGTAAAAACAAGCCTATCATGGACGTTGTTAATGGAATGATGTGGATAAAAAATTTTATTGAAAATTTTGGTTTTTATTTTGCATAGCTCATGGTATTTAAATGTGATAATCATGAAGCAATCCATACTACTAGCAAGTCTATTTTTCAAGGCAAAACAGAAATTATTGAACTAAATGGTCATACAAGCAAAGATGCAATAATACCAAATGATCATAACTCCTGTGCCTGATGAAGAATGACAGCCCTAGTTGGCAGCTAGTTTCATGAAGGCTTTGGAACCACTTAGTTTCTACAATCTTTGCAGTAAGTTGACAATCTTCATAAAATAGGTGTGTGGGTGACTGGACCCACACTGGATGGTTGGGGTCGGGGTCGGCAAGTGGGTGGCGTGTATGAGCGGGAGTGATAAGTAAATATTATATTTCCATTGTGTGATATACTCCCTTATTTGAAAATTCATTATTAATCATTTTTTTTCTATTCTATCTTTTATTGTTTTCAATACATAGGCACTAGTATTAAAGTAAATCAATCAAATTGCTTTCAATTACACTAACAGCCAGTATTGCCAGCATTAACGAGACTGGATAATTGACAATGTGTAATATATGACAAGGAGACATTAGCATTACTTAACAAAAAGCAACCATGTCAAGCAAGTATTCATTCCTTGCAAACTTATGTAGACTAGATAGATAAAGTAGGAAAAGAATATAGCTTTGGAGGAAAAAAATAAATAAAATAATTATCAGATGAATTTGGGCAGGGTAGGCCATCATCTAATTAAATCCATATTGATTGTACTCATAAATTACTGAGAAAAAATGGGAAAAGAACATGATTTAGTCCTCCACCACTATAATCACTGGTAGCAAAGTTAGTCTCTCGCAATTATAGCAACTTGCATTATATCATCAATAAATCCAACCCAATAGTTGCAATAAGACTACCGTTGACTATCACGATGATGTATTTCATCAAAAAGATGGCTTTGAAAAATTCACACCCACAAATCAATAATTCATTTTTCACAAAAAACAATAAAAAAACAGGAATTTCCTATAAACATTAATGATCCGGCGTAAAGGCACCACATTTGCAACACAATAATGATGAATTGGATTCAATTGGATCATTCTTCTACATTCTAATAGGCCATTTAAGGTAATAGATTTAGACAGTTGCATCAAGCCAATCTATTCGAGGCTTTGATTTTGAGTGTGCATTAAGAAGCTCTAACTCCCATAAAAGAATTTTCAGAGGATGGAATGTAGTAAATAAACAAACCTGATGTTAACTGAAAAGGCTAAATCACGGAGACGGGGCACTAAATATGTTGCCTCTCCTTCTGATATTGTACTGCAAATAGCAAAATAGTCTATCATCTGCTCTGCATTGTAATTAAAATGAAGCTTTGCGGCACATCTTTCAGTATTACTTGAGCACAACAGAAGCAGGGCCGATGCTCTGGTGTAGCCTATCATGATCATGCATAAAGGCCAACCCATTGATAGCTCCGTAAAGCAATTTGGTAACAAAAAACCTTCTACGCTTAAATTTCCCTTCCCCGTTGAAAGAAGACCAGATAGTCTCTTTAGTATTAGCAACATCCTTTGAAATTGCTTCGCTAGTAACTTTGGCATAGTCTGCTGCACTATATATCCCATCATTACGAAAGGCAAGCCACTGGCAAATGAAACATTTGTTTTTTAAATTCTTATTTAGTGAGACCCCGTCAACCGATTTCTTCTCAATAGTATATATCAAACCTGCTCTCCAGTTCTAGTCTCGAAACCTCCTAATAAAATCTGGATGTTTTCACATATAAATTTTGAATCTTCCTGCAAGATGCATTCCAATTGAATTAGCTCATGAAAGCTACACTTGGCATGCCATATCGGCTAATCATAGAAAAAAAAATTGGAATAATATATAAATATTCACTTAGTGGTTTCCTTACTTGAAGGAAAGAATGACATTTCAGCTCATTAGCAGCCATCATATCTGCTTCAATGCCACCAGCACGTCGTCCAGGATAAACCTTCATAAGTCTTTTCAGGAAATGAGGCAGAGCTGTGAAGCTTCGAGAGCAATCTTACAGACAAATAACTTCTTCAAAAGTTCTCTTTTTTTTTTTTCTTTTTTTCTTTATCTTCTTCTTTTTTTTTTTAGTGAAAATCGCAGCATTCATAGAATGTCTATTTATCTTGTTGGATAATTTTCTATAACTGCCCAGCTGCAATATTACAATGCTTACATGCACTTAATTTCACCTACCTTCATCAATAAATCAGCTTTTAAGAACTGTATTTATATTCATACAAGGTATGAAACAAACACAAAGAATTGCAATTACAAAGAAGATGAGGGGCTATTCGAATCTTCAATGAATGTGACACATCTAAAAAACATGGTTTGTACAACATGCCGTTGCATTTGCACGAAAATTTCAAATTATTTGGAGAATAAAACTCATAGGTGGATGCCTTCTCACACAAATACTCTAATGCACAACAAAAACAACCATATTAAAGTCATTTTCTTTTAATGAACAGAAAAAAAAAGATATTGCCAGGGCACTTAACCAATATACCCTGTTTCAAGTAAAAATTCAATGCTTTATATGAATATCGCTAGAGTTATAGGCATAGATTTGTACCTTAAAAATCACTCGGACTCCCTTTAATGGACCTTGAACAACTCTTCCCTCGTAAAGCCTAAAATAAGATGTTTAGATATTATCAATATAGTTTAATAAGGGAAAACGGTAAATTATGATATAGAAAGAATAATGATACACTCCTTAGAAAAAAAGGCTACATTAAACTGAGATACATCTACTTTTTAATAGGTGGAACAAGAAAAACTCATTCAAAATAAAACTATAATGTCACCCCCCATTTTGATTGGTCTACCAAAGGAATTGGGCCCCAAATGCAGTATTACAAAATTGTTTTTTGGGGAATGTAGAAGCACCATGATGAAAGAGTAAACATATAACGATTATTGCAATGCAGGAAGAGAAAAAGCACCTAATTTTCACTTTGCCTTCTCCAACATCTTGGATTCTTAAACGCTCAATGTCTTCCGAAGAATATCCAACACCTGGAACTTCAATGTTTCTAGCATCAGAAGGCCCTCCAGGTTGAAAAGATGAATAACTGCAGCATTTCAATGTTACTTTTAATACTTGAAAAAACAGAAGTGAACAGCAAGTAACAAAGGAAGCATCCAGCCAATTTCTCAAAATCTGCAACTTAACGAGATAAATCAGTTCAAAATGCAAGAAAATGGGCGAATAAGAAAAGGAAAGAAGACAAAATAGCAAACCTGGTAACGTTCATGAACCCGTACTCTCCAACGTATTTTCCCACGGCGAAATCATCGGGATTGGTGATCAACGACGCCTTTAGAGCATGAATCTCTGACATCCGATGCATTAAACTTTTGGACACAAAACCAAAAATCCGAAGACCGAATGACTTTCTGCGCGAAGAACAACGGTGGCATCTACGATGAGTATTCAGTGTAGTTCTGAAAAGCACGGATCCGCTCGGAGCAGTTACTAGGATCATTAGTAGAGAAATTGGTTTCGGAGGAGACTAAGAGAAAAATGAGAACCCTAATCAACTTGGAGGGAAGAATTCGAGCTTTCGGATTACGGGAAGGGGCCGAAGATAACAAGTGAATTCGTTGATGGAGAATATATCGTTTTATAATAATATATTTATTTTGTATTTCATGGTATTTGGCATTCGGTGATAAAAAATGGGTCTGAATAAACTGTCTGTCTGTCTGTTTAATTTGTGTCTTTTGAAAACAACTGATTCTAAATAAATAACCAGACTGCCAATGTTCTAGATAAGCTGCAGTTTTTTTTGTTTTTGCGTTTTGTAAACAGCAGATTTGCATATTTTTTTACAAACTTACAAAACTTTTTAATATAATCATAAAGTGGAGATAAATGTGAATATTGTAGAACATGAAAATATAAAATATTTTTAAAATTAAAGTTCAAATGTTAAGAGATAAAAATATAAATATTTATCACTTAAATATTTCAGATCACATCACATAAGTACAGTCACCTAAAAGAAAATGAAATACACCTTAACACTCTAATATGTACTATAATGAGACCCAAAAATGAAGAAAAAATAACATGTTAAAATAATTAGGAAAAAATTTTATAATGTTGGCTTTAAAATATAGCAACATATCACATCCCATGTTGTCCGGCTCTGACACTCCAGAACCCTAAGCAAACTCGTTCGATTGGGATACTGTACAAATGAAGCACTCGAACCAGAAACTGTGTTCTGAAATCGTGATACTGAGAAACTCTGAGCAGTGGTGTCCAATTGAGATGTCATAGAAACCGACATACTGTCGGCTCACTTAAAAAAAGTGCAGTCATCCTGTCTTTGTGCCCGTCGCGGGAACCTGTAAAATTATCTCTCGTAGCTATTTGGCTGGCGTGACGTGAGTAGCAAGAACGGTAGTCCGCACCAGCATATCACTTGACCGAACATCCCTCAATATTTGTAACTCATAGTCCCGCAATTTTTAAAAATATAATAAATCAGTCAAAAAATAAATGAAATAAGGAAAATAAACTTATTAGCAACGGTTGCCCTAATAGACATGGGTCATCCAAGTTGCCTATAAATTGAATTTCCAGTTTCATTGATCATCTGAATTCCAATCCCCAAATAGCTTAAAAAAAAGTTTTTTTTTTCATTCTTTCATGCTTTTGTTACAATTTAAAATTTTGCTTTCACTGTGTGATTTATCTCTGTTGCACTTTTGTAGGCAGCCAGGCGCATGAAATCCTTTCCTTTGACAGAAGATGAGAAGGCACTCATTTATGAGGTGGATATAATCCCATCAATATGATCTTGGTAAATTTTTAGTGCTTTTTTTATTCCCCACTAATTATTATTTTCTATCAAAACCAGGAATGAAGAATCTTCGAGCATGATTGGCTATCTGTTTGGAAAAATTTTGTCCCCCATAGAGACCCCTCAATGCTACCACAACAATGGTCAAGCAATTAGAGACCCCGCAATGCTACCACGACAATGGAGAATTCCCATCGGAACCCAAAATTCATCTAAAAAAAATTAGGCCGTTAAAGAAAGAAGGCGTCTATATGAGGCTAAAAGAAGAATACTAAAAGCATGTAAATTTTCCAAAGAAAGTAGCACTATTAGTATTTGTGACGCACCTGTAATGATATTAAGCCACTGAATTAGTAGATGAAAATAAAGTGGTGCATTTGCATACATACCACCCAATTCCTATGTATTTGCATATCTAAGACATAGACCTTTTTGTTTACATTGATACCACCAAAGTCTTTCTTATCACGTATAACATGCCATCATTTTAACTTTTAACTGAAATTCGAAAGCCTCAACATAAGAATATATGAAGCCACAACCATTCTCTTAAAAAAAAAATACTACCATTCATATCACATAGCACTGGTTGCCCATAAGGAGGGCCATCCAAGCTGCAATCATTTTGATTTATTAGCATAACTAACCAACATATAACATTGAAAAGCTAATACAATATACTCAATAACTAAAATTTGGGAGCAACGGTTTCAAACAACAAATCTCATTAGCCTTCCAAGCTGCTACACAAACTTCAGTTAACCCTTACAGGAGGCTGCCTATCTTTGAGTAGATATCCAGATACAGAGATCAGCTAGCTTGTTATAATATGTATAGCTTATTGGGTTTATTTGGGTTTTTGCAGGCATTTAATAGCTCTATGCCTACAAAATTGGGGATAAAACCATAATATATGCTAAACAATCGAATTCAAACTCTCTATATATTCAATGTAGTGATAAAACACAAGTAAGAAATGGCCCTTGTTGAGGTAACTCAAACTATCAAAATTGAGTAATACTTTAGGCAGGTTATCGGCACGTTGAATAAAGTTTCATCCAATCGGATCATATTGATCAAGATGACAAAAAATGCAATAATTTTTTTTACATCTCAAGCAACAAAATGAAGCACCATTATGAGCCATATTGCGAGAAAGTTCATCAAGGAAACAAACAATTACAAGAATCAATAGATCCAAATGTTTTGTGAAGCAGAAAAATGTATACTTTCCAAGCGTGGGTAGCATATGAACAACAAATGAAAACATTCTCCGCAAATTTCATTAACAGTTTCAAATTCGTAGTTTCAACAAATAAAGTAGGAATTTTAGGAACTGCAAAAGAAGAATACTCATTCTCCACAGATTTGAAGCATTTCTCTGCACCAAAATTCTCCCAAGACTGCAAGAATTATGATAAAATGAATTAAATAATGTAGAGGAACAGAGATGTAAGATAACCTGCCTAAAGATAAAGAACTTGCTATAATGCTAAAGCCACATTCAATATTCGTATAATGTTGAAGCCACATAGTTACACCCAAACCAACGCCTATTAACGATACATGTTGCAATTTATATGTATTTACACAACTTAAAATGCAACAGTTAATACTAAAATTGGATCCTCAGTAGAATATTCACTAACATGCTACAGTGAAACACATTTTTCCAAGAAAAAAATAGGCTTTATCTCATCACATACAGAGCAACATACTAAAATGCAACCTTGATAAATAGGCTCCATCTAACATAAAATTCAAGATGCATTCGAAAATGATGAAGCATATAGGATGTCCAATACCAACTCTGATACATGCACCGAAATTCCAGGTTCATATGTATAATTTAACTTAGGTGTTAAATTCTTCTACAAAAGACTTTGCTAATTAAAATACTTATTCAAATGATGGAGCATTTACAACATGCATCAAAATTCCAGATTCATTATCCCCTCTGGATAAAAGAGAACAAAATTTATACCATGTATCTACAAAAGACATGCTTATAACAAATTACTTGAAATAGAAATATTAAATATTCATTTATCAATTGAGAGACGCAAATAATCAAGATGCGGCTCAGGGTGGAGCCTCTTGAAAATCTGTCTGCGGGTTCGGTGCTCAAGAATCTTGACACATTTTAAATAGAATATAGGATCAACAAAAACTTCAGGAATTTCATTTAAAAAATTCATAAAACCATCAATAGTGGGATCATCCACCATAGGTTCAATTGATAACGATGCTTCAAATACAATTATCAGTCTATCAATTGAGCTCTACATGAAAACATCTTTATTTTTTTTCTTTTTTTTTCATCTTACGCCTCTTTTTTTTTTCCATCTTACGCCTCAATTGATTGGCCAGTTGACTCAAGCTCTCTAGGGTTTATGCCAGGGCCTTCACCTAAACCGATAACCTGATCGAGGATCACCTTAGCTGAGATGCCAACAAAACTCTGCTGGCTTCGGTTGAACGTTTGCTGACCCGTAGTGACAACCCCTTTGAAAATAACATCCAATTTGTCTTCCAAGTCCGATTAAATTCCGCACAACTTAAATTTCTTTGAATTAGGTACTGCCCGCGACAAGGAGGGAGGGATAGGAGCATATTAGGTGAAATATAAGTATAAATGTAAATTAACAAAAGAGTTTGCAGGAGTACAATTATTATCTCTAATTTTTCAGTCTACCATTCCTCTGAAGCGTCTACGGTACGCTTGACAGGATCCGAACCCAGTCCCATCGATCCCCGTTTAAGTTCTTTCCATAACTTCTAATATTTCTTTAGTTGATCCCACTTGCTATTGAATTTCAATCTATCATAAGCTCGTCCTATCAATTCTATAAACTAATTGGAATTCTGCCACCCTTCTTTGTTAAAGTAGATTGTCGGTCTATTTTCAAGTTCAATCTCTTTAATACATAGATTGCATAAAATGTTGGTAACTTCCTTATCCCACATTGCTGATGTAGCTCCTTATTTGTTTTTAGACATAATGGGACTACTAAAAAATATGGATCAAATAATGTGCTCGTATTGATAGTATAATAAAACAACAGTTGAAAAAAAAACATTGCCTTGGATAAAAAAGAAAATCATGTGATGTATGTCTTCCAAAATGAAGTACAAATATTTTTAAAAATAAATTATTTGAGAGAATGCCAGCAATATTTGATTTGACAATAGTCCAATGTCGACTTAGAAAATTGTCCAAACAAACAGTCCAAACTGAAGATCCAGAAATATTATTTGCATTACATGTTAAATTTGGCCACAAAATTGATATTGCATTTGAAGCTATTCAACTGCATCTCGAGAATCCTTTAAATTATAAATAAAAAATAACTCCTAATCACATTTAAGAAGCTTTCTTTCTCAAACCCAACAATTTCCTTTGTGTAGTCATGTTTGCTTTAGGAAAGGTCAAGCACAACATAAGATAAGCCAAACACAATCAAACAATTTAAGGCTTTGCCTCGTCAATTTATCATCCATCACACTACCAAGCTAAATGCCCTCGTGTTGTAAATGTGCATTCGGCCTTTATTCAAGAATTTGAACTATTACTCTAGTTTAGCTTCTAAAAGCAATGCCTCCAATTTTGACTCAATATTTTCCTTCCATACCTCATAATGATCAAAGAATATCACTGTAGGAAGTCCAAAACACCTCCAAATAATAGTATCAACGCAAATAAGCACAGGTATTGCACAATATAAGTATCAAACATCAAATCCATAACCAGAAACATCAGATTCATCAGTAATATTCCGCTTGATAAAAAAAAAAATTCCAAGCCATTGTGCTACTTCAACGAGGAAGATGAAACCGTGAACAAAGAAATAACATCAGATTCATTCGCAGAGAAGTGCAGAATGACTTAATATATAAATCAAGACAAAGAAATAACCGAGGAAGATGAAGGAAAGCAGGACTCGATTAGCATTCTCAGGAAGATAATCGCAGAAATCCAAAGAAACAGAGCAAAAATAGCATTCTCACAAACATACCTTCATAGACTCTATTAGGGTTCTACGAAGGAGATACGAACGAGAGCTGCTAACAAAATTAGGGCAAAGAAGCAACGAGGGGCGCAAGAGCTGCTTGTGAAATTAGGGCAGATGAGTGACGAGACGAGTGGTAGCGAGAGTCTTTCTAAATAATGAAACGCAGATTGCGGGTTTCGCGTGTAATGGTAAAATTGAAACTCCATTTTGTAAAGCGTATCCGACACGTGTTTTTCAAACGCGAGATAGCGTTTTCAAAACGCCACCGCAGCAAAAACAACCTCCCAAATGCACCCTCGACCAATTTTAGCTTGTAAATTAGCTGAACAATTTTCTAAAATAATACTATGGGCCCTGTTCGGCTTATTTTTATTTAGAGTATAGAAATTTTGTTTTTATTTGATTTTTTTTATTTAAACGGCAAAGCATGAGTCATTTGCGAACAAATAATCATTTTATATTTAAATCTTTTTATTTATATTCAAAAATAATTTAAATATATATTAATATATTTTATACTATTTTTAATTAATAATTTAAATTAATTATAAATCATTGTAATCTTGTAAATAATTAAATTATTTAAAAAAAAGACTCATTAATTATATCTATATATAATATAATTTTATTATTTAGAGTCAAAAACAATTATTACCTCTAATTTTTCAGTCCACCATTCCTCTAAAGCGTCTACGGTACGCTTGACAGGATCCGAACCCAGTCCCATCGATCCCCGTTTAAGTTCTTTCCATAACTTCTAATATTTCTTTAGTTGATCCCACTTGCTATTGAATTTCAATCTATCATAAGCTCGTCCTATCAATTCTATAAACTAATTGGAATTCTGCCACCCTTCTTTGTTAAAGTAGATTGTCGGTCTATTTTCAAGTTCAATCTCTTTAATACATAGATTGCATAAAATGTTGGTAACTTCCTTATCCCACATTGCTGATGTAGCTCCTTCTTTGTTTTTAGACATAATGGGACTACTAAAAAAATGTATCAAATAATGCGCTCATATTGATAGTATAATAAAACAGTAGTTGAAAAAAAAAAACATTGCCTTGGATAAAAAAGAAAATCATGTGATGCATGTCTTCCAAAATGAAGTACAAATATTTTTAAAAATAAATAATTTAAAAAAATGCTAACAATGTTTGATTTGACAATAGTCTAATAACGACTCAGAAAATAGTCTAAACGGAAGATCCAGAAATATCCCCTGCATTACATGTTAAATTTGGCCACAAAATTGATATTGCATTTGAAGTTATGCAATTGCATCTTAACTCCTAATCACATTTAAGAAGCTTTCATTCTCAAATACAACAATTTCCTTATGCAGTCATGTTTGCTTTAGGAAAGGTCAAGCGCAACATAAGGTAGTTATTAATAAGCCAAACACAATCAAACAATTTAAGGTTTTGCCTCATCAATTTATCATCCATCATACTACCAAGCTAAATGCCCTTGTGTTGTAAATGTACATTCGAGCTTTATTCAAGAATTTGAACTTTTACTCTAGTTTAGCTTCTAAAAGCAATGCCTCCAATTTTGACCCAATATTTTCCTTTCATACCTCATAATGATCAAATAATATCACTGTAGGAAGTCCAAAACACCTTCAAATAATAGTATCAATGCAAACAAGCACAGGTATTGCATAATACAAGTATCAAATATCAGATCCATGACCAGAAATAACATCATATCCATAACCAGAAACATCAGATTCATTAGTAATAGTCTGCTTGATAAAAAAAATTCCAAACCATCGTGCTACTTCAGCGAGGAAGATGAAACCGTAACAAAGAAATAACATCAGATCCATTCGCAAAGAAGTGCAGAATGACTTAATATATAAATTAGGACAAAGAAATAACCAAAGAAGATGAAGGAAATCAGGACTCAATTAGCATTCTCAGGAAGACAATCGCATAAATCCAAAGAAATGGAACAAAAGTAGCATTCTCACAAACATACCTTCAAAGACTCTATTAGGGTTCTACGAAGGAGATACGAATGAGAGCTGCTTCCAAAATTAGGGCAGAGAAGCGACGAGGGGCACGAGAGCTGCTTGTGAAATTAGGGCAGATGAGCGACGAGACGAGTGGTAGCGAGAGTCTTTCTAAACAATTAAACGCAAATTGCGGGTAGGACCCCGAGAATCGCGTGTAATAGTAAAATTGAAACTCCGTTTTGTAAAACGTATCCGACACGTGTTTTTCAAACGTGAGATAACGTTTTCAAAATGCCATCGCAGCAAAAACACCCTCCCAAATGCACCCTCGACCAATTTTAGCTTGTAAATTAGCCAAACAATTTTCTAAAAAAATACTATGGGCCCAGTTCGGCTTATTTTTATTTAGAGTATAGAAAATTTATTTTTCTTTGATTCTTTTATTAAAACGGAAAAACATGAGTTATTTGCGAACAAATAATCATTTTATATTTAAATCTTTCTATTTATATTCAAAAAATAATTTAAATATATATTAATATATTTTAGACTATTTTTTAATTAATGATTTAAATTAATTATAAATCTTTGTAATATGGTAGATAATTAAATTATTTTAAAAAAAGTACTCATTAATTATATATATATATATATATATAATTTAATTTTAATATTTAGAGTCAAAATGAGTCAAACATGAACAACAAATTTTTATTCGTGTTCGGCTCGTTTATATACCGAGTGAAAAAAAGTATTTGTGTTCACCTTGTTTGCTTAGCAAATAAATAAAACACGTGTTTCTTAGCGAATCGATAATGAACTTTTCGATAACAACGAGTCATTTTGAAGCCCTACCGTGAATATTTAGGTCGAGCTTTTGAAGACTGATTTAATAATTATTTAATTTAAATAATTAAATTTCTTAGAGTTATTAGATCTCCTCATATTTGCTCAACAGTTCTAAAATTTTTAAATGGGAGTATTTTCAATGTGATATGAAATATTTGAGTGGTGTAAATGAAGAATTAAAGTGTAGGTGTTTGAACTTAAAAGTTTGATATTCATATAATTATCCATCTAACTGCTAAACTTTTAACATATATTAATCAATTCCATATATATACATATCTAAGATTTAAATTAATTACATAACAATAATTAATTAATTGCCCAACCCTTAAATTTGTTATATATTTAACACTTTTAAGTTTCAATAATTTCTTACACAATAAATTTGCTTATGGAGTTTAAAAAATGTGGCTGTTGCAGCATTCTTTGAAACTGATTTTTGTTTAATAATTATTTTCAAACAACTGCACCAGTTAGACAATCAATTTTTCCGCAGTAGCCTTCTGGCACAGCGCAGCTGCAGCCGCCCTAAACAGAACTAGTTTTCATATTACTTTTAAAGATTTTTAAGAACAAAGCTGATTAGCACCCACTGCTTGGGATACTTAAGTAAATTTAAAAACAATAATTAAATAGACATTCAACGAGCTATTAATAGTCAAAGACGCAATCAATCTTTAAATAATAATTTTAAAAAAATTTCAAAGTGCATTATGAATATATATATATATATATCATCTTCCTTTAAAAAATTTAACTCTCTAAAATAACAACTTAAAGCTAAAATAAAACTGCATTCAGCCATTAGTTCGTAAACTTGACAGGACTTCGAAGAAGGGATGAAAGCAAGATCACTTTAGCACGAATCATATAGCAAATCTGACGGCAACGAACGTTTTAATGCCATTGACAACTTCCGCACCATATTTTTTATGCGTACGGACAGACTCTCCAGATCGTGTCTCAACACGCTACCACGTCATTGATACGGTTCGGTGATCCAACGGCAGGGAGAGCGAGTGGCTCCCGCGACACGAACCCCCAGAGAGCTTTCTCTCTCTACCTCTCTTTTCTCACCTTCGCCTTCGCCCACGATTTCTACTCCGATGCACCATTCGTAAACTCTCTTCTCTCTCTCTCTCATCCTCGAAGAAGTTTCTGCCTCAAGCTAGAATCTCCATTTTTGCCTTTGCGCTCAAGGTTTCTGAGTTACTGTCATGACGGCGGTGAGAATTCTTTGTCCGATTGGATCTTTGGAACTTATTTTGCTATTTTCTTTCGTCGTTGAAAGTTGGATTGAATTATGGATGTGGCTAGATTTTTGGTGTCGTTTGCAGCTGCGCTTGTTTTCTTCGTTTCGTGAATTTTCGATTTGGAACTGTTGGGGGTTCACGGTGATCTATTCGATTTATGCTTGGATAATTGATTGTTTGTAGGCGTTAATTATTTTTATTAACTAGCCAGAGAAAGTTAGAGGAAGATTTCTTAGTGGAGATTTGTACGGGCTTGTTTTGATGGGAGCTTTTCTTGTTATATAAGGTAGCTGATGATTTCTTTGACTCGTTTCGGTCTGGTTGTGGAGTGTGGGAGAAACTATGCAGAGACTTTACCTTGTGGACAGTCTTGTGAGGCCTGGTAACAGAGCTTATTGTTACCTCCCAAAAGAGCCCTTTAGAGAGGTGGGTTGGACTTAAATACTGCTTTTGGGTGTAGTCGATGTGGAACTATTTATCTGTGAGATTATGCTTTAATTCGGCCTGGTAACAGAGCTTATTGTTACCTCCCAAAAGAGTACTTTAAAGAGGTGGGTAGGACTTAAATACTGCTTTTCGGTGTAATCGATGTGGAACTATTTGTGAGATTATGCTTTAATTCGCTAATTCGGAGTATTGCTACCTTTCAAGAGATAAGCTTCCGGGCTTTTAATTACGTTAGTTGTTCGTTTTAAGTGTGAAATTGATTGTTTATTGTTCGTGTATTTAAATATTCAAATATAATAAGTTATGGATATGCGTGATTGCTGGGATTGATGGAGAGGTTTGATTACAAATTTATGGATGGAATGGATTTGTACTTTTGCGGCTTCACGAAATAAGGAATCATTATTGGCATTGATTGACCGCGTTGATCGAAGAAAGATGTGATACTTGATCGAACCTGGATCTGATATAAAAATTGATTGAGGGGGGAGAAAGAAAACTTACTCACATAAGTTTGATCTAGAGAGCACTGGTTCGGCATTACATAGTTGCTATTTTCTTCATTATTTGTTAAACAAACCTAAAATTTTGAAATCAAATAGAATCCCATTCAAAATCAAATCATTTCGTAGCAACCATTCAAATTCAAACATAAAACCATCCGAAGAGGATGATTGAACCTGATAACTGAATTTAATGGAAAAAAAAAAACAGTGAAGTTTGATCAAAAAGTAAAGATTGGCGAAACAGACCTTGAAACTATTGATTCAACTCTTTTGTAGCTTGGCTCATCTTCTTTTTATTTGCTTATGAAAAATGTGGTCTTTATGGAGTAAACTAGTTGAATTATCCCGCATCAATTCATGAAACTAGCAAAGAAATATTCCTGAAGAGTTTACATGAGGTGGCTTAGGCAGAGGTGGTGACATAACCGGATCATCTAATAGAAGAGGCGCTCATGCAACACGTAATGCAGCAAGAATTTAACGAATACATTGAGATTTGGAGCTGTGGCTGCTTGGTGACTCTTTGCTTGATATATTTGTGAGATTTTTTTCTATTGGACTAATTATGGACTAGATGGTAGCGAGAATGTCAACAAAAACTCAATCTTTTGCAGGTGCAGCTTAAGGAAATTATGGTAATCTAAGGGGCCCTTTGGGATCACATTTGATTTTTCTTTTTGTTTTTATTCTGCATTGTTTATGTTTTGGTTTAAAATAATACATGTTTGATATGATATAACATGCCTAATTATTTTTAAAAATAAAAAATAAAAGGATGAAAAAATGCATTAAAGAAACATGTTTTTAAAATAAAAGCAAAAATAAGAATAAAAAACAAAAAATGAAAGTGAGCCCAAACAAACCGTAAGATAGTGTGTGTGTGTCTTAATATAAAGATGAGGGAATTGGTGTAGGAATCTGAATAGAATCTCCAGGAAATTTGCTTCATGTTGAACAACATTAAAAATAAAATAATAAAAAAAAGCATTCTCAAGCTTAGGTGCTTCATCAAACATAAGTTGTAACCTAACTTTTGATATTATTTCTGACTTAAGATCAGCCACGACAGCAAACTCGAACACTGGTAATTCATAATTCTTTCCAAAATCTATATCATACTCAGAAAAAGTCTGTCAATCACAAACATCTTAGATTAATGGTTGAGTTAGGGAAGCTATTGTAATTTTTTTTTTGGGTGATTTAGGTAATGATTCTAGCAAAAGTATATATTGTGATTGGATGAGTGTAAAATTGAAACTTATTGAATGTGCAGATGTGAGTTTAATGACTGCATGGTATATCACATCACATGTTTTTTCTTGATAGATCCAAGGATTCTTCTTTCATTGCCATGTATGATAAATTTCTAGCACATATGGTTTATTTGGAAAAGTTTTGAAGTTTGCAGGACTAGAGAAAAAAATTGAAGATAATTTATATTCTACTGCTATGATATGACATAATGTTCTGGTTTTCCTTTAAATGTTAGTCCTTTTGAAAAGTCAATGGCCCTCTCCACCCCAACATGCACACACACATTATGACTTAAATGATTGGTTCTAATTTGATAAGCCTTATTGTATTTTATATTATATTTCTTATGAAACCTGCCTATTTGTTAGTTTTTTTGACCCAAAACTCAAGAGGTAAACTTATATTTATTTAACTATTACCACATGTTTCTTAACTTCAAGATCCGTATAAAGCATTGTGCAATCCGGAAATTATCAATTTGACATACCAGAGCAATGGTGTGAGGGATTCAATCTTGAAATTGTTGTTGAGATATTCTTGATTAGTAGCATGATGAAATAGGCAGAAGTTGTATTGTGAGTCACATGGTCCAAATGGAGAAATTGCTACTAGTTCCATTCATTTATTTCGTGTAGCCTTTCACCAAGCAGTATATTTACAATATTAGGTTCTTTGAAAATTTATGAATCAGTAGGTTTTGATATATTCAAATAAGGATAGAACTAATGATTTTGGATAAGTCCTTTTTTTTGTTATAAATCCTTGAACTGTTTTGTCGAAGCTCAGAAACACATGGAACCTATTCATTAATTTTAAAAATTTGGTGCCAATCTTTTATATTCCTAGATTTTTTTTGACCTTACGTTGGTAAGGATGGGATGTGTCATGAATTTTGTGGTTAGATATTCTTACCCTGTCTTTATGATGCTGTGATATTCACTGTGCTAGTCTAGTCTAATGTTTGACAATTTTATATGCTGTTAAATTTTTATTTTTCACATTGTATGCCTTCTCTAATGCTAAACCATATTTAAAATCTTATCCTAGCGCAGCTATATCTCCTCCACCAGTTTGTTATTTATTCATTTTCTTTTATTTGCCAAATTTATATGATGTTTCACTTTCATTCTACCTATTTTATGCTTTTCTATACCGTTAAAATGCATTTAAAATCTTAGTTTTGTTTTGCGATATTGCTTCTGCAAGCTTAATGCGGCTTTTCCTTCCATGGCTTTTAATTTAATTTGTGGAGCTGATTTTCAATCTATCTGTTCTTCAAAGAATACCTTAATAGAAATATTAAGAAACATGCTTTAGTCTTATTGGCAAGAATGCTATGCTACATATTGAGGCTTTTTTTTTTGTTCATTTGATTTTCAAATCCTAATATTAACTGTCTGGAGTCTTAATTAATTGTGGTAAACTTATTGCAATGCTCGCATTGGATGAAAGTAGATGTCTTTGTGGAAATCCTATTTTTACAATTATTTTTTCTTTTATTTTTGGTTTGGAGGAAATTTTGAATCAAATCCTAAAAGTTTTAGTTGGATTTATAGGGAAGGACAGTCAACGTCAGCAATGTTTCACTTGGTGCGACTGAGCAAGACATAAAGGAATTCTTCTCCTTTTCCGGTGACATTGAATATGTTGAAATGAGAAGGCATGCTTCTACTATTGCTGATAGTTTCTTTTATTTTACACCCTAAATACAACACTGAGTGTATAACAATTTTAACAGTGGTGATCAATGGTCTCAAGTGGCATATGTTACTTTTAAAGATAAACAGGGAGCGGAAACTGCTATTCTTCTTTCGGTATGTTCTTTTTTTATTTCCTCAAGTCTTCTTTCGGTATGTTTTTTTTTATTTCCTCGAGCTTTCAGTAAGATGCGCTTAATTCGAGTATTTGTTTTGACATGTGAATCACCATGGGGTGTTAAAATTTTCTTCCGATTTTTCTTAAGGATTTCATAGGAAAGGGAATATGAGAAAAAAATACATCTATTCTTATTTGTTATGTCTCACTAATTTTGCGTCAATTGCATTGGAATTCAACTCCAATATGAACTTTTTAAAAATGTATTTACATTGCACCCCATTCCTTGAAACCAAACAAACCCTAAGCATTAATAATTGAAACAAGCTTTATCTTATATTTTTCCCCTCTTCTTCTGGAGTAGTACCATTGGTCTAATTTACACAAAATTCTGGAATAATTATATTTGTTGAAAAAATAATGAAATATGTGAGCCTACATATGTAATTAAATGTGTATTAAATACTATTTTAAAATTAACCTTTTTTTAAATGATCTAATTAAGATTAAAGAAATAGGTGTTTTGGTATAAAGATTGTATGGAATAATTATGGTTGGAGATCTAATTACTTATTTTTAATTATATGATGGGCTAAATTAGAAATGTGATTTATCATTTCCGATAAAATGCGATCTTTTTGAAAAGACTTATTCTTTTAAATGTATTCTTTCGTTTAAATATGGTCATGGCCTCCAAACCATGTGATGATAATAAATTATTCTTATTCCCATTTTCTCTTACATTTCATCATCAGAAGAATACAGAGATTGATCCAAAGTGAAAATCATATTGGATTGGAAGATTCATAATCCAATATTCTTCTCATGGATCAAGTTCCACTTCCGCATTTATTTATTTACCTATATTGGTGAATTTGACATCTTCGATATATGGTTTTCTTCGGGTTTATTTAAAAGTTCTTTTTCTAACAAGTGATATCGGAGTCAGGTTTATGATGTCAAATTAGTGAAATTTACACAGACACAGATACATACATACATACAATAATCCAATCTAAAGATAGAATTTTGTATAATTGTCAGTATTTGATTACTGTATTAAAGAGTGCCACTTACAAATTAGAATATTAGAGTTATAATCACTTAGTATTGAGCGACCTGCAGTTCTTATAGATAAGAATTCTACTGATAATAAAAGGGACTTTGAAAAGTGGGATTATTCAAATCGTATGAGTCTGATGATCATCAAGTGTGGTATTTCAGAAGCCTTTAGGGGTGATGTGTCTGAAAAGATTACTACTGCCAAGGAATTCTTCGAGGAAATTGGAAAACGTCTTTCTTAAAATGATAAAGCTGAAACAAGTACTCTTCTTGCAAACTTGATTTCAATGAGGTATAACATAATAGAAAATATAAAGGAGTGCATCATGAAGATGTCCCACCCTGCTTCAAAACTGAAGATATTAAAATTAGAACTATCTGATGATTTGCTTGTACATTTAGTTTTGGTATAACTTCCTGCATAATCCATCAATTTAAGGTAAGTTATAACTGCTAAAATGATAAATAGTCTCTTAATGAGCTCATTTCTACTGTGTGCCAAGAGGAAGAAAGATTGAAGCATGAGAAGGCTGAAAACGTATACTTGGCAAATACCTTAATTAATAAGTTTAAGAAAAGGAAAATTGGATAAGGAAGCTGCCAATAATCCAGTTCAAAAGAAACAATATGACTAGACTTGTTTTTTTCTTAACAAGTCCAGTCATATTAAGAAATATTGTATTAAATATCATGCATGTCATATAAAGAAAGGTCCACTTCTCATTTTGGTTTGTTCTGAGGTTGATTTAGCTTCGATACAAATGCACACTTGGTGGATAGATTCTAGTATTTTTACTGCGTGTCTTTGCAAGGTTTCATGAATTATCTAAAGTCAAATGATGCACAACAGAGTATGTCTTCACTTTCGGGAACACAACATTGAGTTGAGTCTCTAGGCTATAGAAAATTGTTGCACTTTCAACTACAAAAGCTGAGTACATTGCTATCATTGAGGCTAACAAGAAAATATTTGGCTGCAAAGTTTTATGAGAGAATTGGGCAAGGAACAAGGGATTGCAAAACTTCATAGTGACAACATTAGTGCTATTCATTTAGTTAAGAATGTGTTTTTCTTGTCAAAATGAAACACATTCAGCTGAATGTATCACTTTATGTGTTCTCTCCTAGAAGATGGTCAATTATCCGTGGAGAAGATACATATTGTTTAGAATCCTACAGATATATTGATTAAGGTGGTTACAATTGAGAAATTGAAGGTATGCTTGGTTTCAGTTGGAAGTTAGGAAGGTTAAGACCATTGGTGAGTCATACTACTTTACACAGCTATGAAATGCAGATTTGGTGGAGAGGTGATTGTAAATCATACTTCAAGTTGGAGATTGTTATGTGTGGAGTCTGATTGACATGGAAAAGCACCTAGGAATAGTGCAGTGGGCAATACAACGCTCAGGGGGTGCCTCTGTTCCTAGCAGTGGCCAACCCAATGCTAGAGCAAGCGCCTCGGTGTTAGTCGGATGCTTAAAGTCCCAACCAAAGGTTCTTGTGCGGAAAATCACCGCCAATTGGGGTGCTTAAGTCCCTAGAAAATTAATTTACAGCATTTTTGAAACAAATCCCTAAAACTCGGCACTCGGGGTGGCACCTAGGTGCTTGTAACCGATTTCAGTAGTTCAAAATTTTAAGTTTCGAATTTCTTCACGGGAGGTTCATGTAAATAGTGTGAAAAGTGTAGCGAGTTGGTGTTAAATTTTTGTGAGTTCTGTTGTGCGAATGAGAAAAGAAAGAAGTGTTGATGAGTTTCAAGATAGTAGAGTTGCTTGAGTGTAGTGTAAAATATATAATTTCTTCTCATTTCTTAAAAAAATTCTTGGAGTGGCGTGCTTCCGTGATTTTTTTTCTGTTGTTTGGGTTTTCCACATTAAATCTTGGTGTGCTTTGCGTTTTATCTGGATTACTTATTTGTATGATTGGATTACTTATTTGTATGATTTTGTTCAAGTATTTTGTTACGGATCTCTCGAATAGGTGATTCACATTTATTTTAATCCCATAACAAGGATGTCTAGCTGAGACAGAACCTTACAGGCAAAATGAGAAAAAACTAGATTCTAGAACAGTTAGTTGCTCTTTTATTGGATACTCTGAGAGATCGATAGGTTACAATTTTTATGATCTCATTACTATTCTTATTCACACTATTACTTTTGATAATGATTATATTTTTATTCTCGACATTCATGAAATAACATATTCAAAATCTCAACATAATATCAGGCAACTTCCCAAGAAAATGAAATAATTATTCCTGTAGAACAAATTCAACAATTTGAAGATCATATGATGTAAAGAAGATCCACACCAGAAAGGAGAAATTGCAATTCCAAATGATTGCATAACTTTTTTCCAAGAACATGAAAATTATGTTGGAGTCGTGAAAATAATCGAATTAATTTCGACCAAGTCAAACTAATTTAGGATTCTCAAAGCTGGATCGATGCCATAAATGAAGAGATTAAATCCTTGCAAGACAATGAGATTTGAGATCTCATTCCATTATTTGAATGTGCGAAGTCTATTGGTTGTGAATGAATATTTAAAATAAAGAAGGATTCAAAAGTTAATGTAGAGAGATATAAGACACGTCTTGTTGCAGAAGGCTTTACTCAAGAAGAGGGTATTGATTATAAAGAGTCTTTCTCTTCGGTTTCAATGAAAGACTCTTGCAGAATCATCAAGACTCTTGTAGAACATTTTGATCTAGAGTGAATTCAAATGGATGTAAAAATAACATTTTAAATAGTAATATTAATGAAATAATTTATATGATGTAATCAGAAAACTTTGAATTAGGAGGCCCAAAGAAAATGGTTTGCAAACTAAAAAAATTCATTTATGTACTTGAACTAGTTTTCCGTCAGTGTTATTATAAATTTCATCATGTAATAATCTCAGTTGATTTTGAGATGAATGCAGTTGATTATTGTTTATATCATAAATTTAAGGAGAGTATGTATATATGTCTTATAATATATATGCATGATATACTCCATATTAGTACTGATAGTGGTTTACTGCATGAAACTAAAATACTTAAATCAAAGAAATTTGAAATGAATGATCTTGGTGGCATCATTTTTGTCTTAGGTATAAAAATATATCATGATCGTTCTCGTGGGATATTTGGTTGTCACAAAAGAGTTACATCAAGAAAATACTTAAAAGAATTTAAATGTGGAATTGTAAATCTTTTGACACTCCTATTGCTAAGGGAGACAAATGAAGTCTCAATCAGTGTCCTAAAAATAATCTTGAAGCTAAAGAAATGCAAAAAATTTCCCATGCAACAACTATTTGGAGTCTAATATATGCTCAGGTTTGCACACACGCACATATATAACATATATTGTTGGATTGCTAAGCAGATACTTAAGTAATCTTGGAATGGATCACTAGAGAGCAGCTAACAGATTATGAGATATTTACATAGAACAGATGATTACATGCTCACATATAGAAAATCAGACAAATTAGAGATCATTGGATATTTTGATTCAGATTTTGTTGGCTGTCAAGACACTAAAAAATCCACAAAAGGTCTATCTACTTGCGTGTTGGAGGAGTCATTTCTTGGAAGAGTTTTAGACAGACTCTTATAGTTTCTTCTACCATGAAAACAAAGTTTATAGCTTGTTATGAGGCTTCTAACTATAGAATATGGCTGAAAATTTTTATTAGCGCATTACAAATTTTAGAAGATATTGAAAGATCATTAATTTTATTTTGTGATAATAAATCAGCTGATATATTCTAATAATAATATGAGTACATCAAAATCAAAACATATATACATTAAATTCTTAATTGTAAAATAAAGACTTCAAAGTGAACAGTTGTCTATAGCTAACATTGATACAAATTTAATGACAGCAGAAACACTTACTAAAGGTCTTTCATGAGCATTTATTTACTCATATGGGTGTTGTATCATTTGATGATATGCTGGTATATTGTGAGTTTTTGTTTAGATGCTATTATGGGTATTTTGGATATTTTGAATATAAATATTTTATGTATAAATAAAGAATTTTATTTATTCTGCTCTGATTTTAAATAAGTTGATCTCATTAAGGAATAAAGTTGGACCAATTGAAAATAGACATGCTTAGATCACATACATGTTATTTTCATTATACACATTCATATTTGATTAATGTCATATAGTTATATTAATATATGTAATCATTGATGGATTCAGTTATCTTAAATATAACAAAAATTGCTTTGATCATATATCCATATAACTAATGGATGATATTGTTAAGATATATCTCTATTTAAATTAGCAAAATGTTTGAGCTCATAAAGTTATACACTTTTCTTAAGGAACATATATAGCCCAAGTGGAAAATTGTTAGAAAAAATAATCAAATATGTGGGCCTACCATATGTAATTAAATATGAATCAAATGCTGTTTTAAAATCTTACTCTTTTTTAAGGTGAATTAATATTAAAGAAATACGGGTTCTGGTATAAAATAAAATATGAAATAATTATGTATAGGGACCTAATTATTTGTTTTTAATGATATTGTGGACTAAATTAGAAATATGACACATCCTTTTTGATAAGATACAATCTTTAGAAAGAGACATTCTTTTAGATGTGTTCTTTCACTTAAATATGGTTATGGTCCCCAATTCAAAAGATGATAAGAAATTATTCTTATTCTAACATCTCTAACATCCTATCATCAGAAGAATGCAAAGATTGTTCTAAATAGAAAATCATATTGGATTAGAAGGTTTATAAACCAAATATTCTCTCTCATGATTTAAGTTTTGTTTCCGCATTTATTTATTTACTTATCTATATTGATGTATTTTACATCTTCGTTATCGGGTTTTCTCTTCAGATTTATTTAAATGATTTTTTTGACAATATTTTTTTTATTTTTGTGTGCTTGTTGTACCCAAAAACACACAACCCAATTCTTTTATATCATATAAAAATATCGCTGTTTCAGTTTTTTTAAAAAGTGAAATAAACCTTTTTCATGCATAGGTAAAAGTAAAATATTTATTTTTGTGTGCTTGTTGTACCCAAAAACACACCACCCAAATCTTTTATATCATATAAAAATATCGCTGTTTTGTTTTTTTAAAAAGTGAAATAAACCTTTTTCATGCGTAGGTAAAAGTAAAATAGCACATATGTAAAATTTGAAATTTAGGTGTTAGATATGCAAGTACATAGGAAATGTGTAGCACGCATGTTAATCTTCCATGAAATTATCATCTATTTTAGAGGCATTGCCGTCGTCGCATGTAAGATTCTCAAGATCTCCAACAAAAATCATGACATAAAAGCTAACATATTTGTAATTTTACAGGGTGCCACCATTGTCGATCTCTCGGTCGTCATCACCCTCGACCCCGATTACCAGTTACCTCCATCTGCTTCAGCTCCTCCTGTGGTCAATCAAACTAAAATCCTTCACTGTTTTTGTTTTCTTTGAATAATTTTATTTTCTTAACCCAAACTTATTTGTTAATCTACAGCCATCTGCTTCACACCCCGCTGCTGGCGCCGAAACAGCAGTCCAAAAGGCTGAAGATGTTGTGAGCACAATGCTTGCTAAGGGCTTCATCCTGGGCAAAGATGCTCTCAACAAAGCCAAATCTTTGGATGAAAAACATCAATTCACATCCACTGCTACTGCCAAAGTTGCTTCCTTTGACAAAAAGATTGGACTGAGCGAGAAGATCAGCATCGGCACTTCGGCCGTCAATGAGAAGGTCAAGGAGATGGACCAAAAGTTTCAGGTCTCTGAGAAGACGAAGTCGGCATTCGCCGTCGCTGAGCAGAAAGTGAGCTCTGCAGGCTCCACCATCATGAAGAATAGGTATGTGCTCACCGGAACGGCATGGGCTACCGGACTCTTCAACAAGGCAGCAAAGACTGCTTCCGA
>NW_018164478.1:4990795-4992163 GCF_001263595.1 Phalaenopsis equestris | reverse complement strand
CATCCACAATTTTTTATAGAAATAATAACATAATCAAAGCCATGGAAGCAGAAAAACTCTGTATACAAATCTCAGCCAGCAAAGTCATAAACATGGGATGCCCAGCAGAGAGCTCTAAAAGTAAATATTGCAAGAGGAAGAAATTACAGAACTTCTACTCAAAGGAAACAGAGGCACGGAAGATGCATTCAAACAATGAATTCCTTCAAAATCATGCCTGTTTAAGGCAAGTGGATTGGATACCATTACAGAGGGGAAAGCATATTCCACAACCAAAATTCCACCAGAAAAGAAAAGAATTCCATCTATTAAAGAATGCTTTTCGTAAACAAATAGATAGTTTCTCTCTTATTTCGAATTTTCTCAAGTAATCCAGAGGACAATTCTACAAAGAAAAAGGGTCCGAGTTAGCCACAAGCAATAATTAAACAATCAACACAGATTATCTTGATCAGGTATGCCCATGAACATGAACAGATGATCAATCCGCTCAGCTCACTTCTTCAGCAAAATCTCAACGTGCCCACACTAAAAAAACCACAAATTAAACCCAAACGCCCAAGGAGAACGTTTGCGAAATCAGTAGAAACGCCTTCGCCAATGAAACCCGCCTAAGTTACAGAATATGCACAAGCTAAAGCAGGGAAGAGAAAACATCCACTCGACTCTTTCGCACATGAATCGGGTCAGATCGGAGAAGATAAAGAGAGGAGAAAGGAACTAGGCTTCCAGAAATTCAACCAGCATCTGTCCGCCCTTGCTGGTCGATTCCGATCGTTACTCCTAATCTTCCCGTTCCTCTTAATTGAGAGAAAATCTTGCTTTTTGCAGTGAAATCGAGAATACAGGACTGATCGAAGGGGGGATGACAATGAAAAACTCAAATCGAGAGATATAGGGTTCTGATGAACTGCCGTGGTTCTCCAATTCTCCTCATGTTTCGTTTCTTGCAACACAATTTGAGGTAGAGAGAGAAAGATGGGGGAGGGCGAGAGGTGTGGAGATGAGACGTCTGAGGGGAGAGAGAGAGGAGGGTGGTAGAACGCATTCCGATATTTATATGGGCTCGGCGCCAGCTCGGAAACTACGATATCTAAATTAACGCTATTTTTCGGCTTCACCGAAATTGCGGTGCGGTCACCCTTTTTTTCATTTCACTTTCTCTCACCGTCACCGTTTTTGAAGGGGTACGTTCCATTCATTATTTGGCAATATTAACGTTATTTAAAAATTCAGTTAGTTTTAAGGTGTGCTTCTAAATAATGTAGCGATATTTACGTATGTCATATATGCACATAATTTTACGTGCATATGATCCCGAATAACTTCCAATAACTCAGCTATTGGGGGTTATTAAAAGGTTATTGA
>NW_018164478.1:4980242-4990695 GCF_001263595.1 Phalaenopsis equestris | reverse complement strand
ACAACATATGTGGTTTACAACGCAACTCCAGACAAAACGACTTATTGACGTTATCACAACTCACCATTATGACTAACTTGGCTAATTATGACCTATGTGGCTCACAGCTCATGCAACTCTCAATTCTGAATTCTGTGGTCAAACGACACACCTGAATAAACCATTTAAGGTCCACACAACCAACTACTACCATGACCTTCAACTAAGATATACAAAAAACTGACGCTACGTTTACAATCTTTACGATGAACCGCAATCTCCATAATAATCGACTATAGCTCTCACAGTCTGCTATCACTTAGAACCACAACTAGATTACGTCTATTATCAATGAACAATCATTGTACGTTTACAACAACCAACTTTATAACTCCATTTTCTCTAATTCAGAAGAAAAATAAACATTTATACTCACCATACATAACAAAATATTTCAACTGGGCAAAAAGATGAGATTTTTTCCATTTTCTAGGGTTTTCCTTGTAAACATAGAAGTGTCTCCACTTGCTTAATTCTCTTTAATTACCTAAGTGTTTCTGACAGCCCTGCTAACATGTGCCTTGATGTGTACATAAAACATATTATAAAGAGGCAAATTAATTAATGTGATAGTATGTCAGTTTACTTGCATTAGTATGATATCTTGGTGCTAAGTGTACTTAAAAATAATTTAGTGAAATAGACTCGGTCACAGAATACATTAAAATGCTACAATAAAGTTATATAAAATTAGTATCTTGGAGCTTATATGAACGATAATCTCTAAGAACACCGCCATGCAATACTATATTTAGTAGTACAGAAATGGGCTGAAAGTCGGCTCCATAGCTGTGGGTCAATAGGACTCGTCGGATTGGCGAAATTCTACAGATTGGTAGGTAAGGTCCGGTTTTCGACCTTTGATCTTTACGAAGGAGTTCATGTCAACAGGGTGAAGTCATGTCATCAAAGATTGAGTAAATCACTATAATTTGACGAGTTGTCTTTCATAAAGTGTGAGAGAATCTTGGTGGCTCGGTTGAGACCTATTTTATTATTTTGATAGTATTGGGGAGACGGCTGAGTGATCATGATATGAGAGGGTCCTTCTGTTGGTGCGAGGTTTCGTGATAAAAAGTAGCGGCTCTCCTTCATATTTTGCACGGCTCCCTTTTTGGTGTTCTTCTTCGGCAGTTCTGCTTCCACGGGACAGAGGAAGATAAGTGCAAACAGTAGTTCCTTGCAGCAGAGGAAAGAAGAAAGAAGAAAAAATAATACGAAGATTACTCTTCCTTGACTTCTTCTTGTTGGCTTGCGGGAGAAGAGAAATATGATTTAACTTATACGTTTATCTTCTTTGGTGTATATCTCGGTGTAGAGAGAGAGAAGAAGAGAGAGTGAGGAAGTGAGATACTTTCTCTTGTAAGTCGAGGCGATCGACTGATGTATATTTCTAAAGTAATAAAATCCTCTACAACTCCGTGGAAGTAGGCAATTTGCCGAACCACTCAAATCTGTGTATTCTGCTGTGTTACTGTTTTCTGATGTGAATTTCTTCATTTCAATTTTTTCACTTTCTTCGCCGATCAATCTTCTATTTTTCTATATATATACATAACACCTTCTCCCATGAATTGACTCGGAAGACTCTTTGCCCATCGAATTCAAAAAATTATCATCTAAATTTATATAAATAATTAATTTCCACTAAAAATCTAACCAAATATTTATTTAAAAATTATTTCAATTATGTTCTTGTAACGTAAAGCCGTCAAATTATATGCTCGAATTCGATTTTTATAATTGATTTTTTTATCCTATTTTATTTTCTCAACAGTAATTAATTTTATATCATGTAAATATGAAAATTTACGTGTAAATATGTAAATATGAAAATTTAGGTGTGAGATATGTAAATAAATAAGAAATTTGTGCGATGTATGTAAATATGTAAATTTAGGTGTGGGATATGTAAATACATAAGAGACTTCTGTTATGTAAGTTTAGGGTGGAGTTAGGCTATAGTTGATTTTTGTTTAGTTAAGGGAAAGATGATGATGTTGTAATTTAATAGGTTAGTGGGTTGATGGGTTAGTTTAGGTATTAAGGGGTTAATTGGTTGATTCTTTCGATTTGTAGGCTTTGAGTTTCAGGTATGATATGTAGACGGCACGCGGCTGTTCGTTTACCTTTTAGAAGGTAAGTTATGATGCCCCTATGCGAAGCACAAGAATCAAGCGTATATTGTCACCTGAAAAAGTTAAATTGGACCTATACCGTTGGGGATTTAAGCCTGATTATTAGTCTTCGACTTCACATAGTGAATTTGAACCAGTTCTAATTTTTTGAGGGGCTATTAATTTGCTAATTAATGTTTAAAATGTCAATTATATTTGAATTTTGTTATGCAGGAAGAGTACAAACGTATGCAGGAAAGATTGAGGAAAATGGCTTGCTAGACCTCACCATCTACCAGTAACAGTGGTAGCTATTCTAACACTGCTCAATTTGATTTTGAGTTGTGGACGCAATCGACAGGGAAGAAGAAGTGGAGAGTGTATGACCTCAGAGAAAATGAGATTACCTTTGAGGTCGAGCGTTCTAGTGCAGCTGTGGTGACCCTAGCTCGTTATAGACTTAGAGTGAGGAGCTTGTCAAGCGAGTCATGATGATGAATGAAGAGCTCTAACAGGTGCGTGAAGTTCAACAAATGAGTACAAATAATTGGGAAAGACTGATGAAGAGTTTTGATCGTCGGAACAAGGGGCATATGAGTGTTGTTGAGGATGATGAGGAGGAGGGGCATGATGATGATGATGAGGAAGATTAAAATTTTTTTATGTGTTTGATAATGTTTCCCCGACAAAGGCGCCGATCATATGTTTTTATCATTTGTGTGTAATTGAACTTTCAGTTTCTGTAGTTGTGAACATTAACTAATTTGACCGGTTTATCTTTAATTTAATTTGTTATCATTATTTGCATACGTTAGAGTTTTCTTTTATCAGTTCTAATGATACATAAATGTCAAGTTATGTAGCTTGTGTTTGTTCTGTGTAGGCATGTAGAAATCTAAGTCTAGCTGTATTTTTATATTACAGGTTTGCGTCGAATTAGCGTCGGTAAATTTCAATGCTAAGTACTATAATAATCCATTCGATAAAAGACGATGTTTGACGCACTTGCGTCGAACAAGGCCGACGCAAATTTGTGTCAGCATAATCGACGCAAATTAGCGTTGGTGTCGGCCTTGCTCGGCGAGACAAGTGCCTCGTTACGCTTGCAATACCTGTTTTTTCGATGCAAACTTATAGTGTCGAAATTTTTTGACGTAAATGTTGACGTAAATAAAAAGTCGATGGAAATTCTAACGCAAAATGATTTCGTTTGTTTTAACATCTGAACTTTTTTGACGCTAATCAGACGCCAATTAGGATTAGCGTCCAAAATTTTTGACGCTAATTGGGCATTTTCCCTTTAGTCTTGATGTTGATAGGACTTAAGCAAGCCTTACTTGTCCGCTAGATATGACAATATCGTCGGTCAGATAGATCTGAGGCTGCAGGTTGGCTCTATAGCGGCGAGTCGTAAGGACTGGTTCGATTAGCATAATTTTACCAATTGGAAGGTAAGGTTCGGTTGTCGACCAATCTCCACTAAAGAGGTCATGTCAACAGGGCGAAGCTCGGTCATCGGCAGAGGGTAAATCATGACAATCGAATTGGTAGCCTTCCTTTAGATGAAAGGATCCTGGTCGGATGATTGAGACCAATTGTATTCTCTTGATGATATAAGAGTAGACGACTAGTTAAGTGACCCTAGTATGACGGGGTCCTCCCATGGCTAGACTTCATTTTCACAGACTTGGACAACCCTTCTCTCATCGCCTGAACGAGCTGCTCAAGTCGATAACACTTCAACCGCCCTCGTGACTTCGAAGTTTACATCTGGTCGGATGCCTGATCCACTGATCAGGCTTTTGGTGTCCTTTTTATATTAGAGCTTTTTCTCGTAGACCGTTAGATCTCCTCGAAATTTGTGCTCACCAAATATTTAAATTTTAGTACTTATCAAAATAATATTGTAATGTACCAATCACATAAAAGACGTATTTTATTAAAAAAAAAATTAGCAGAGAGTACCTAAACTCAACTCTAAACCAAAAGTCAACCCTAATGAACCTGGAGCCAAAATTATGGAAATAGAAACAATTAAGTGTTAATTTTTAAAAAAAATATATATAAATGCTTCAAATACATATAGTTCGATTATTGAAACAAATATATAGACACAAATCCAATCCAAAAACCCAACAAGAATCCCGATACCCTAAAACACGAATCAAACCGCGAACAAGAAAACCCGGCCCGTCCCCGCCACCGCCGGCGCCCGCCGTCGCAACGCCCGTTATCTCCGGCCACCACTCTAAGCATTTCCCATTTTCCGGCGACCAGCATTCTTCAGCGCTCGACGACTCTCCATCGTGGTCCCGATCTTCATTCCATCGAACCCTGCAAGCATTCAAAAAGGCAAAATCATTACCAAAGAGAAGAATCGAACAGTCAAAAAGCGGAGAAACCTGCGGGGCGGTGACCGGATCTGAGGAGAAGAAGGGAGAGTTCATCAGATTGAATGGTTACCTTTAGGGTTGGGGTCGTGGGAGCAGAGATAGAGGATGAGAAGGCAGAGGAGAGTGAGGAGAGGGATGAGGTGGATGCATTTATTGCTTTTCGAATTCGATCGGAATATCTTCTCGGTCTTGAACTTGTAATCCGAAGAGGGCGACGCCTGAGATTCAGATGTTGGTGAGATTGAAGCCATGAGCTTCTCCTCCGGGTTTAGGGTCCCGCTGCCGCCATGGATTTGGAGCTTGGAGCTCGGAGATCCCAACGATTGCCTCGGCAGGGCTTTAGGGAGAGAGAGAGAACTGAGGTGTTTGGAGCTAAGCGGCGCCTTAAAATGGTTGGTTTTTGTTATTTTACTTAATTAATGATTACTCCAACAATTTTTTCTAAATAAATATATTATATTACACAATTCTTATTCATTTGCATATCTAAACACCTAAATTTATATATTTACATTTATATGTGCCAATTTGTATATAATGCTTGGTATTAAAAACTTTAGTCATATGTATTTACATATATAACACCTAAACTTCAATTTCTACGGACATGTCACCTTTTAAATAAGTAAAAAGATGTATTTCATTTTATAAAATTAAAATGTGAAATATTTGTGTGATATAAATGTAAAAAATAGAGCTTTAGGTGTTGGATATGTAAATAGATAGAAAGTTGGTGGCATGTATGTAAATGCACCTAAAAACTTATGCTTGATAGTGATATTTTTTATTTGATGTGATATCGAATTTTAGAATTTATAAATATATATGTATGTAAATACTCCAAAATTTTGATATAAATTTTAATTATAAATATTTAAAAAATAAAATTTATTAAATCATAGTTAAAAAAAATTAAAAATCTGTTTTTTTTTTATTTGCTTTTTGCAAAATACTTTTTGGCATGAAAAAAGTTTAAAATATTTCATTTTATTTAAAAAATACCGATTATCTTATTCTTTGATTAAAAAGATAGAGAATCGGGTCCAAATTAGGAAAGAATTCACACTAAAAATACGTTGCTTCGTGTTATAAACTAACTGAGCTTTCAAGATATTGGAAGAATGTAATAAAATTTGGGAAATTTATTTTTTTTTTCATGTAATTTGAGTATTTATTTTATATTTTTTTATTTAATCTCTATATTTTTATGACCAAAAAGTGCTTCTGAATACAAAAATATGCTTATTAGTATGAAAAGTGTCAGAGACATGAAAATGTACAACTCCCTCTTTTAGGAGGTGATAAGTGGTATCAAAACAGTTTACTGTCTGCCAGGTGTGTGGACTCTCTATGTTTCAGTGGGACCCCCAGAGGAGCCGATCCGTGACAAGGGCATCACGTGATTGGGTGGAGGAGAACGTTACGGACAAAAAGTCTCACATCGGCTAGGTATAGAGCAAAAAAACAGTATTTAAATCCTGGGCTGCCCACCACCCCGAAGAGCTCTTTTGGGAGGTAACAAGAGGACAAAATTTATATTTGCCCTCTTATAATCTATAAGTAGGAGGACATTTTATGTATAAGGTGATGTCAATTTTTGACTCTCCCCCTTCTTCTGTAAATAATTTTTTAATATTTAAAATGGGACTGAGAGCCCGAAAAATACCTTCAGTTTGTTCCGTTAGGAGCAGTCACGACATCACCTTTTTTTTTCTCTCTCTTTCTCTGAGTTCTCATACTCTATACTTTGAGCATGTACCACAGAGCAATTTTAGATTCAACAACAATAAAATAATATATATATAACAAATATTAAATGAAAATTTCTATTTATGAACTTAAACTTTAATAAAGCATTTTAACTTCATCAATTAATATCAACAAATACTTTAAAAAAATTTATCATTTTTAATCAATTTATAAGCTTATTTACTTTTACTAAAAACTTAATGTATTTAAATTATGTAAAACAAATATAAAATTAATTAGACAATTATGATTCAAATTTGATAAATTTTTTTAAAGAAAGTAATAATTTCATAATAAAATCTAAAATTTAAATCATATTTAAATTTGGCACAAACTCAATTAAATAATAAATTAAATAAGATAATACTCATTTTGGTTTGACTTATGTACCATCATATTATAAACAGCTCGTTATATTTATAAGTTACTCATATAATGAGCCAAATTAAATTATTTTAATAAAAGTCATAATATCATTATTATAAAAATAATTTATTGCATAATTTAGAAAATTATGCCTTTCTTAGCTCGCAAAAAAAGAAAGTTCTTTGAGTGCTTTGAATTTTGAGTGAAGCAAAAGAATTATCATACTATTCAAATCTGTAATGTTACGTAGGAATTTTAAGCCTATGAATTTTATATTTAAATTTATATCACCGCAATAGCTTAATTATTAAATATAATAATAGACATAATAATTAAATATACATAACACAAGATGATGTCGTATTAGAAGTTTCAGCAAAATTACTGGTATTGGACTTCACATGATGATCGGATGATAAGCTTTACATCCTTGAACGAATATGATATGAAAGATAAGATGGGACGGGACTATTCTTATCTACAAAAGCGGTTGAGGAACTTTTTAATGAAGAAGCTCAAATGAACTATTAATTGCAACGTAACGATCGTTGTTCGATAGTCTTATAGACCATTCTGAAATATATGATCCTAAGAGGATGCTCAAAATAAAATAAAGTACAATAAGTTACAATATTGCTTCCTTCATTTAGTAAGATAGCAACAAATGAGAGAAGAAATCCAAAAGAAAATATAGTTCCAAAGAACTTATACATAATAAAGATATTAATATCTAAATTAGGTTTGAGTTTAATGAAAATAGATTGCTATTGTGATAGATATATGTTGTGCCAAGAGAATGACATGATGAAGTCACACAATATAGAAAATAATACAAATAAGAAAAATTCACATAAATATTTATTTTAATTTTCCCTCATTCTGCTTCTGTTAAAAATAATGTATGTCAGCGGATTCTAAAGAGTATATAAGATGATATTATGATAGAGTGAGTGAATCATTTTTTCTAGGTCATTGATCAAATAGTGAAGTATGAAAGCACTTCAATATACACATCTTGATTTTGTTGTCTAGCCACTTAATATTAGGCTTTAATTATGAAACACAGTTTTACACAATTTAGTCAGGCGAACTCGCTTTATAACATTGTGACACAACCAGATTCAATGTAAACCGTCATATCAAAATGAGTCACATCATCTCAAGGTCGTAATAATTGATCAATTACCCAAAATTAATTTGAAATGGCTTTTTTAATCACCATAACTATTAATATAATGGATATAAAAATAATAGGATGCACAAGATCTAAATCTCAATGATAACTAATAACTCTGATCAACTCGATCAAGGCCTTATCCTTTTGAAAAATAATCACATGGATAAAATAATGTGAGAAATTATAGCTCAGCAGCCTATTCAAATTCATTCTAATTTTTAATAAAAAAGGTTGTTTGCTATAATAACAACATATAAATAACAAAATTTACTTCTTAACATATATCATGTGTTATTTCTATCAAGCATAATCATAATATAAAAATTACATTAAAATAGGCATATGCTAATCATAATAATATAATCACTCAATCCTATAGTTTAAAATTAGTTTAGTCGACAAGTATATATATATATATGTATGTATGTATTAGATAGCCAAACTTATCAATCAGTAATGAAAAGGACTGATCACATTGTGCCTTATACGCAATCCCGACGTTGATATTGATATTTTTTCTACTCTTAATATTATAGAATTTTCAATGAGTTTATACATAATATTTATGTTGCTTAGTTAAAAGACATTATGGGTAAAATGGAAAATGAATGACCAAACACAATTATTAATGTGTAATTGTGATACATATAACAATTATTATTTATGTATAATTATGATATATGAAAATATTGCTGTAAAATTTAGGGCGAAGAAAAACAAGAATCGACACAAAATCAGAAAAACACAGAGATTTAACGAGGTTCAGCAAAGATGTCTACATCCTCGGGAGCAGAGCGACGAAGTCACTATTTTAGAGGAGTTACATACTCATAAGGTTACATATTTATTTATAGATAAAACCCACAGATAATTACAAACACGCCATCGCTCCCCCCCAACCCACTAATCTAAGAGACAGCTCTTCACACCAAGAGACACACCTCTTCATTCCAGGAGACACACCTCTCTAAATCCAAGAGACTCCAAATTCCTGGTATATGAGCCATACCTAACAAATATATCTTTAAATTTATTATGAGCTAAATAATAATAAAAAAAATCATTAATTTGCATCAAATTGAGTTCAAGATTTTTAAATTTATTCCATGTAAATTTTAATCAAAATAGTTTAGGTTTTTTTCATGGTAAAAATATTCTACAAAGTTCTGTAGGTATTATCTTCAATCTTTCTTTAAACTCAGATCTAAATCTCTGTTTTTTTGAAGAAGTTGGTTCTACTTAAGGTTATTTAATGTAGTGCTTTAATTATCTTGTCCAATCGCAAAAAGACTACCAAATGACACCAATTGACTCATCTGGTCAAAACTTTTTTTTTTTTTTAATCTTGAAGTATCTTGTTGACCTTGAAATCGTTAGGTTTCTCTCATTGACACACTCAATTGCATTATAACTATATAATATTTAGTAATTATTAAATCATTAAGTTAATTTTTATATGTTTCTTATCAAAGCTAAAATGCACAATTTTAACTTCTTTGAACTAGAATAAGACCTCCTTTGATATTCTTTGTTTCAGTTTGTCAAGGTTCAATTCAACTATAAATTTGTTAAAATCAAAATTTGATGGGCGTGAATTTGATTTTTTTTAAAATTAATTTAAAAATTACATAAAAAAATGTGATTGACTAGAAAGATTTTCTTGATGACATATCAATTACATAGAGATATTTCAGAGTTTAAAAATATAATGAACTTTTAATTCGTTATACTCCCTATTTGAATTTTGTTATAATCTTATTTTAACATAAGAGATGAAAATTATGTTAAGCCTTTTAACTCTTTTATATTGGATTGAATCAATATGATTATGGCATTTTTTTCATTAAAAATCAATTGCTTAATGACTAAACTAATTAGCCTATAGCATGAAATAACTTACCATATATCATTTTTATAACAAACATTAGTCTATCTCTCCTTTTACTATTTGGTTAAATAGACATGAATTTACTATCAATTAAATTAATCACCTTTATGTATATAGTAATTATATAATTATATTTTTATTTTAAAATTATAAATAAAAATGGCATAGGAAATATAAATTTTTAAATTTAGCCAACTCAACTCTATATTACACCTTATTCACATATCATCAAGTTTAAAGTAGGGTATATTACTATAAACACAAAATGAATTATGAAAAAAGGGTTTGAATTAAAATTATTGAATTTTTTTAAAGATGTCTTTAATATATGAATAATCAACAATTATAATTTTAACCTCACTTTAATATAAATTCATTTTATAATCTTAAGATGTGTCTAAGATGTGTTGTAGGTGGACTTGAAAGTACTTGGGCTTTAATATTTTATGTTTGAGTGCATTTGGGCTTTTATGGATCAAACTATTTCTAAACGAGATTGCGTGGAATTTTAACAATTTTGAATTTCGAAATTGTATGCAAATAAATTAGGCCCTCATTTTGATCCGTTTTATTTTAATTTTTATATTAACTTTTCTTAGTTTTTATAGGCATCCAAATTACCACAATTTTATTTTAAAAAGAGAAAATACACGTGTTTTGGAAAATTGAAATTCAGGTGTTAGATATTTAAATTCATGAGAATTTGATGGTATGTATGTAAATG
>NW_018164478.1:4979332-4980142 GCF_001263595.1 Phalaenopsis equestris | reverse complement strand
GAGTATTGCAGCGGATGATGAGCTGTACTACTTTGTTGTTGAGCTGCTTAAAGATTCGGTGCAGAGAGATTTTTTCACAGCAATTGCCAAAGAGCGAAGGGTGTCGTATCTACGACATTTTTATGAGCGCAGGAAAATTTGAATGGAGTTTTATAGTATTTGCTATGTGCTTATTTGAACAGTTTATGAGAAGACATGGTTATTTGAACTATTGTTGATTGAGACTTTTAAGTTTAATTTGTTATTCACATATAACTATCTTAATGAAAACTGCGAAACTCTAATCTGTTGGTAAAAATTCCTTAGAAGTCAATAACTCTGATCTACACTAACTGCTTGTGTTAGTACTTCCTTTCATAGTGATGATTAGCTTAATAATTTATTTTTCTTTGTCATAATATGTCCAGTATACATCATTATGGACCCAAGTCATGTACGTCGTCGAAGGAGAAACGCAGCTATCAACTTGCTCGTAGAGTACTACAACACATACATCGACCGTTCTCCCTGTTACACATCATCACATTTTGGAGACAAATGGGTTGCGGAAATGCTTGTTGGACATCCCACAAGATTTCACAACATGTTCCGCATGACACAGGAGGTTTTTACAGTTCTTTTAGCAGAACTCATTGGATCTCATGGCCTCCATGGGTCTATAAGGATGACTGACCGTGAGGTCTTGGCGATTACTCTTTATATATTATCACAGAACGAGTCAATGCGCGGTGCGATGGAACGATTCCAGCACTCATCAGAGACGATTAGCAGGTACTTCTCAGTGGGTTTGAGTGCTTTGGTGAGCCTCGC
>NW_018164478.1:4977282-4978500 GCF_001263595.1 Phalaenopsis equestris | reverse complement strand
ATTCGGTGCAGAGAGATTTTTTCACAGCAATTGCCAAAGAGCGAAGAGTGTCATATCTACGACATTTTTATGAGCGCAGAAAAATTTGAATGGAATTTTTTAGTATTTGCTATGTGCTTATTTGAACAGTTTATGAGAAGACGTGGTTATTTGAACTGTTGTTGATTGAGACTATTCAGTTTTTACATATAACTATCTTTATGAAAACTGCGAAAATCTAATCTGTTGGTAAAAGTTCTTTAGAAGTCCATAACTTTGATCTACACTGAATGCTTGTGTTATTACTTGTCACAGGTTAAATAATAGACTTCTTTTCATAGTGATGATTAGCTTAATAATTTAGTTTTCTTTGTCAAAATGTGTCCAGATGGACCCAAACCAAGTACGTCGTAGAAAGAGAAACACAGCTATCAACTTGCTCGTAGAGTACTACAACACATACATCGACCGTTCTCTCTGTTACACATCATCACATTTTGGAGACAAATGGGTTGCGGAAATGCTTGTCGGGCATCCCACAAGATTTCACAACATGTTTCGCATGACACAAGAGGTTTTTACAGATCTTTTAGAAGAACTCATTGGATCTCATGGCCTCCATGGGTCTATGAGGATGATTGACCGTGAGGACTTGGCGATTACTCTTTATATATTATAACGAGTTAATGCGTGGTGCGATGGAAAGTTTCCATCACTCATCAGAGACCATTAGCAGGTACTTCTCAGTGGGTTTGAGTGCTTTGGTGAGCCTCGTCAAACAAGTCATAAAGCCAACGGATACAACTTTTTCACGAACTCCTACGGAGATTTGCCACGATCGATGCTACATGTCATTCTTTAAGGTACTGATTTAATCTTATATTAATAAAATTTAACATGAAAGCATGACATTAATTAATGAATTACTAAACCTACATGTTTAGGATTACATCAGTGCGATAGATAGAACACATGTTGATGCACGTGTTTCAAATGATGAGAAAATTGCATTTATCGGATGTAGTGGAACCCCAACCCAGTGACATGGCAGTTTACGACTTTAATGTGTTTCACATTTATCATGCCTAGTTGGGAGGGCAATGCACATGACAGCAGAATTTTCAAGAGTGCAACACGGAATTCGCATTATAGCTATCCCCATCCTCCTCAAGGTATGTTGCGCCACAAAATATTTATTGTATTTTTTAAAATGTGAAACTGAAGGTTCAACACCTTACA
>NW_018164478.1:4952358-4976620 GCF_001263595.1 Phalaenopsis equestris | reverse complement strand
ATGAAAGTTTAGGTGTCTAATATGTTGAGATAAGAATTATGTGGTATTTATGTAAATGTCCTAAGTTATATCAACTTTTGAAGAATTCAAAAGAGAGAATTAGCATAATGTGACATACTTTAAATGTATTATAAATTGATTAAAATTCAAAATCATATAATATATATTTAAATTTCTTACTCAAAATCATAATATATATATATATATATACTAAATACTTAAATTTACACCATAATTATAGTTAGTTTTATATATTCACATATATTAATCAATTTAATATATAAATATATAAATTTATAAATAATTTTAACAAACAGGGACAATAAAGTTATTTCTTCAAAAATAATTATTACACAACTTATTTCACACAACCGCATCAAGCAGGCTCCTACAGCAATTTTTTGGGGCCGCACAACCCTAAACCTGAACTCTCTCATTCTAGCAGCTCAACGCCTCAGTCCGGCTCTGGTTCGAAAGACGACTTAATGGGCACGTTTCTGTAGTTACTGCACGATGGCGATGCTGCTTCCTCTCCTCGGCCAGCTTTCTCTCTCTTCCCAAATCCTTTCTTTTCCCTCCTCTCCTCCGACTCCTCGTCTCCTCACCCGCTCCTCTTTCCGGCTTCTCCTACGCCACTCCAAAACCCTATCCCCTCCCCTCTTCTTTCCCGCACAAGCCGCCATTTCCGTTCCTCAGGATCCAATCTTCCTTCGTCATTTGCAGCTCTTCGAGGGAGATGAAGTAAAGGAAAAGATCAACAATGAGGATTTCGAAGAAGATGGCCTGGTGGACGAGGAGGATTTGGATCCTATTCGTAGTTTCTTCAAATCCCGTGAGCCAGTCTCGGACCCCAAGCACGAAGGGGGCAGAGGCTGGCACATAGAAGACATAGATTCTGCCGAAGCCGACCTTATGGACGATGAAGAAGAAACCCTTCGATTGGACTCCGAGGCTCCACTTGCCCCTGCTGAGCATGGATTATTAGGAGATATCCTTCGAATCGCGAGGAATCTTCCTGAGAATTCTACGTTGGGAGATTTTATGGGTTCTTTTGTTGGGAAGATTGGGGAAGGTGAATGTGTAGAGCTTTTGGCGAGGATGGGGGAGGAAGGCCTTGCTTGGAGCTGCTTGTATCTCTTTGAATGGATGGGATTGCAGGAGCCGTCCCTAGTGACCACAAGGGCGTGCGCTGTGCTCTTTCCAGTTTTGGGAAGGGCTGGGATGGGGGAGAAGCTGATGATTATCTTTGAGAATTTGCCACGAACGAAGCAGTTTAGAGATGTTAGGATATATAATGCTGCAATTTCTGGTCTGTCATTCTGTAGCAGGTAAAATACTACTTTTATGTGGCTGCACCCTTTTTTTTGCATGGCATCCGGTGCTTAAAATGAATCATTGAAAATATTACAATCAAGCAAGCACGGTTTTTGGAACGTCCTTGTTATTGTTAGGTAAATCATGCGGCTCTTCTTCTGGAAGGTTACTGAAGTTTCCTGTGGCTCTTCTTGTTGGATATTATATTAACTTCTTGTAGCTCTTTTTTGTAGTAATTTCCTGTTTATTCTATGGTTCTAGGGATTCTACTTTTGCTGCTTCTTCTTTTGCAGTACTAACTCACCATGTTTTGTTTTCATGTTGTGTACAAATAGTTCTAATATGTGTAAAAAGGAGAACTTTTTCTTATAAATCATATTTTATTTCTATGTGCAAATCTTTATAATATATTTGATACTAAATAGGGCAAAAAATGTTTGTATAAACTAGCCAAACAAAGAGAAAAGAAAAATAAAGATTTAATTCAAGTAAAGTGTAAATGTCAACAAAGATTTGTTCGTGTTGTTCGTGTTGTTCGTGTTCGGCTCGTTAACTTAGCAAACGAGCCGAACACGAGTTGTTCACGAATAACGAGCCGTTTTGACAACCCTAAATGCAAGAAAAATATCAAAATAATCCCGACTTTTTGAAGGGGTTATTTTAGTTCCAGAGTCGATAAAAATGCCGATTTAGTTCCGAAACTGCTTTCATGGGGCCAAGATAATTCTTTTGGGAAACTATTTCAGTTTATATTAAAATAGTATAAGACTAATTTGACACTTTTATAGACTTTGGACAAATGAAAATGGTCAGGGGACACCCTTCGATACAGAAGAATCATGTGTTATGTGTGTAAATTGTTCATCAGTCGATAGCATTTTTCCTTAAATTCAAGTTTAGGCTGAGAGAAACTTTTTTCAGATAAACACTTAGAATTTTGTTTTGAGAATTGGCATGAGCTCTTATTATAATGCAACTGCTCGCAGATATGATAATGCTTTGGAAATATTTGAAGCAATGGAAGCCAATAATATTCAACCAGATCACGCGACCTGCTCCATTCTCATAACTTCCATGAGAAAAAGCGGTCGATCTGCAAAAGAAGCTTGGGATTTCTTCCAACGCCTGAATCGAAAAGGCGTCAAATGGACTTCAGATGTTTCTGGCGCATTGATAAAAACTTTTTGTGAGGAGGGACTAAAGAAGGAGGCCCTCGTCATTCAGTCGGAGATGGAGAAGAATGGGATCACATCAAACACCATTATATACAACACTTTAATGGATGCTTATGGTAAATCTAACCAGGTCGAAGAAGTAGAAGGCCTTTTCAATGATATGAAGAAGAAAGGACTAAAACCAACAACCTCAACCTATAACATCTTGATGGATTCATACAGTAGGAGAATACAACCTGAGATAGTCGAAGATCTTCTTTCTGAAATGCAAACATTGGGCTTGAATCCGAACGTGAAATCATATACTTGTCTTATAAGTGCTTACGGGAGGCAGAAAGGAATGAGCGAGAAAGCTGCAGATTCATTTCTAAGGATGAAGGCGGCGGGAATCAAGCCGACTTCTCATTCTTATACTGCTCTTATTCATGCATTTTCCATCAGTGGGTGGCATGAAAAGGCATATGTTGCTTATCAAAGGATGGTGAGCGAAGGAATTACACCTTCCATAGAGACTTACACGGCTCTACTCGATGCGTTCAGACGTGTCGGAGAAACCAAAATGCTAATGAAAGCTTATCAAAGGATGGTGAGCGAAGGAATTACTCCTTCCATAGAGACTTACACGGCTCTACTCGATGCTTTCAGACGTGTCGGAGAAACCAAAATGCTAATGAAAATCTGGAAAACGATGATCACAAATAAAGTTGAAGGAACAAGAGTTACTTTTAATATTCTTTTGGATGGATTTGCAAAACATGGCCTTTATGTCCAAGCAAGGGATGTGATCTCTGAGTTTGGAAAGGTTGGTCTCCAGCCAACTGTGGTGACTTATAATATTTTGATGAATGCTTATGCAAGGGGTGGACAACATTATAGGTTGCCACAACTACTCAAAGAGATGGCTGCTCTTGAATTGAAGCCGGATTCCGTCACTTATTTGACGATGATCTATGCGTATTTACGTGTTCGTGATTTTACTCGTGCTTTCTATTATCACAAACAGATGGTTAAGAGCGGGAAAGTACCAGAAGCCAGTTCGTATCGTAAACTGCGAGCTATTTTAGATGCAAAAGCAGCCACAAAGAATAGGAGGGATAGAAGTGCCATTCTTGGAATAGTCAATAGTAAAATGGGATTGAAGATGAAAAAAGGTAAGAAAGATGAGTTCTGGAAGAGCAAAAAGAAGAGGTCCGTAATTAAAAAGTTTATCAGCCACTGATCGGCACTAACTAGCTTATTTTAGTATTTTTGATGCACTGAAAAGATGGATTTTGAGGATTGAGCTTTTGAGACGTTATGTTCTCATCAGTTACCATGAATGAAGACAAACTTCTATTCTTGGATTAGAATTTAGCGAAGCAAAGTGTGCCAAAGAAGGTTGTTACTATTAGGTTTTAATACATCGAGTCTTTTCAGCAAGGCCACTGTTCGGGTGGGTTGGATGTGTACACTATTTAGAAATACAAGATAATTCAAAACAGGTATCATCTCATCGTTACATACTGTATGTATCATCCATTAATTGTTAAATTATTAGATTTAGTAATTACTTTTTAAGGGTTCATGTTATTGCCCATTTTAATCTTGATGATCAATACAGCGTAGGCAAGAAGTTCTACAGTAATAATCTGTGTTGTACATGATTCATCTCTTAAAATGGACAACTCAACAATAAATGTCTCTTCCGCCCCATATTTGGTGGTCATAATCTCTGCTTCAAGTGAATTCTCAATTTTAAGTTAACTTCGATGCTGGAAGAGTAGATCATCGATTGTGAGAAAGCTTCTGACTCACTTGTAGACATGAGGGCTTAAAAAATGTCATATCCTTCACATTTACCGAGAGTAAAGTGCAAAAATAGTTCTCTCACTATTTACATGGGGTCATTTTAGTCTCAGAGTCTATAATTGTGTCAAATTAGTTCCCATATTATTTTAATATGGGCTAAGATAATCATTTGGAAACACTAATTTAGCCCCTATGGTCTAAATTTATATTTTTATGTACTCTGAGACTAAAATGACCCCCCCTACAAATTGTCAAGGACTATTTTGACACTTTTCACTTTACAAAAATATACATCTTTATATATAGCAACAGTTCTAATTTGCAAGCATTCTATCCAAAATTCCAAAGTCTTAACAAAATGATTTAACCTTGTATTTTTTTTGAGTCTTTTGTAGTTGCTTCTTTACTATTTTATGAATTTTGTAGATGATTTTTTGAAATTTTTGAGCTTTTGTTGATCAATATCATCCCAATTGTTAGGAGAGATGAAAATAATGTTAGATAAATGGGTTTTGTGGTAGGTTAGTGAAACAAACTTCAGGCTGTTACCTTTGTTGTGGACTGTATGATCGTATGAAATTAAAATTAAAGGTTGAACAGATTGGACGTTTGTTCTTATAACCTCATAAAAAAGCATCATGATTCTTTTCACAACCTTTTTGTTTGTCAATATGTGGATGAAATCCAGTGCTCCTTTATTAGTCTAGCTTCCAATCGTGGCTCATAAGGCCTTTCAAAATCAGCTCAATATTCAAGTATTTTAATCCTACACATTCACCTAGATAATTCAAATTTTATCCATAAAATTAGAACAGTATGATTTTTTCCTCGCTTATGATTATTTTATTGCTTATGATTAGATCAGTATTATTTTATTGCTTATAATTAGAACAGTGTGATTTTTCCTCCTAGATTATTTTACTGCTTGGAATGATCATTTTTTATATTATGTTCACAATGACGAAAAGATGGTAATATCCCATGTTTCTCTTTGCAAACTTTCCAAAAATGAAGACGTTTTCGTACGGACAACTTGGTATTGTTGGTTGCATGTTCACTATTAATTTCTGTTTGAAGGTTTGGATGTGCTGCAAAATCTGCATCCTCTAATATACTTTATGTATGTTTGTTTAGCCGGCAAACATAAAACAACGCATTTTGCAATGTCTTTTTCACTTCATGATTTCCAAGGATTTGTGGGAGCCTACCACATCCATTGAACTTGATCTACAGAATCTTGCATGCACAACGACTCTCATTTGTAGAAGCGGCCAGTATCGTTTTGGAGTTGCTCTTCTAGTATAGCTCCTTTTAATTTCGTCCCCCTAATTTTCAGCCTTCAAAATAATATTTAGATAATAATACCTCAAAGATGTTTGAGAGAGAATGTTAGTTATTTTTTTGGTAGACACCCTTGTGCTGTCTTTGGCTATTAGATATAACTGTTAGAGGTATGTCATCAACTTCATATAATATGATTATCTTGAGTTTACTAATACTGAAGTGTCATGTTGTCTTTACGCGCCATAATCTCCTATAAGCACTATAAGATTTTATTTCTTTATGTGGTGCCGACGACTTATTATAGGTGGAATATTTCTTATGAGTTTGAAATATCTTAGAATGGCAAATAATGATTCCCCCATCCTAATCACTGTCCCATTTATCTTGAGTTTGAATGATTGTTGCAAGCATGGCAAATGTTAGCACCCTAAGTTATTTTTTCCCCCTTCAACTATAGAAATGTGCTCTCTTGCTTTAGGCTCCATTTAAATTTGGCCACACATTGGTCATGGTCAAAGCATGCAAAAGAGAGGTAAGTATTGAAAAATGGCATACGAACTACATAGTGATGTGATAACTATCACTGCCTTTTTGCATAAGCACAAATGAAGCATAGTGTGCAACTTCTCTCCCCCCTACAAATAGTCATTTCTATCCTTTTATACATGTAATATCATTACATACCATCATCACTTTTCCATATAGCACTCACAAACAACTTGCTCGTAGCACTACTTGATTACAAGCTTTTAGCTCTATGTGCAGCCTCATCTTCTGATCTATACCTCACAAATTCTACAATCATGCCCTATTTATGCATGCAATCACTACCTCTTTACCCATGCAATCATCCCCTCAATGAACACAATCACACATTCTCTGCATAAGTAACTGCACTTTCTCTGTGCACTTTGCTCCCTCTATGTGGGTATTGTCCCCTCTTTGCAAGTGCTTGCATGCACGTCACATGTTTGCATGCTTCTGCCGCCGCACATTCATCGACTTCATGTGGCGAACTTATCAAAATATTATTTTATAAATTGTGTATTTGTAGGTACAAATTCAAGCTCCCATATACTCCTTTTTAGTCTTGTGGAAAAACCCACTCATTTGTAATTAAGTGCAGCTTGATTGAGGGGAGGGGCTGGGGTGGTACAAAATAGTTCATAATAATTTTATGAGCTTTGTTTGCATTTATAGGAATCTTAAATCCAATATATACTTCACGTTGGAGATTCAAACAACCATGGTGCATATTCACCTTTTTTTTTTTTTTAGTTTAGCGGGATAAAACATATCAACATGGTTGCAATGCCTCTTACATCACACCATATATGCCTTTTATAATTGTGATTAGATTGTTGTGTTAACAAAAATTTGGGAAAATCTCTTAGATGATTTATATTACTTGTGTTTGCATGGTTGAATTTTAACAATTCAACACGCCATATATGCCTTTTATATTGTGATTACATTATATGACTTGTGTTTGCATTGTTGATCGTTTAGACCATCATAAACCCATCATTTAACTATATAATTACTAGATTAGAAAGAGTTACTTTGAGTTTTACCCAATCTAATAGAGACCCCATAGCTTGAGCCAAATCTTCTGAACGACAAAGGTGCAAAATATCGTTTGTATGCCTCTCCATAAATATCAAACAAATTATGGCACACACTCTTGGGTTCCTCAAGACAAGCTCAATCTAATTTATTAAGCTCTCTCAAGGCTATCTTGGCCATAATACATGCTTACAATGAACCTAACCCATCCTATATTTTGACAAATAGCAAGGGGATATCTAACCTCAATCACCAAGGGAGTGTAAAAAGTATGATATGTTGACCCCAATGTAGTGTCTCTCGTGATCAGGTGGGATTCACCTCATATTTAGCTTTATTATGGCCTTCAAAATAAGGGTAGCATGAGTTAGGAAAGTTGTAAAGAGTCGAGCAAAAAGAACAAATCTTGAAATTGCATTTTGAATACAAGTCAAAGGATTGCATCTTAGTTAGGCATGAATGTATCTTTAGATTCTTGAGATGAAATCTTAAGAATCTCAGGGCCAAAGAGCACAATTTTTTGCTAAGTGCACCCTGTTTATTTTCTTAAATCATCATTTAGAATCAAATTTGATTCAATTGATCATGCAAACATTAGCAACTTAAGGTTATTGCCTGTCAATAAAAACATGTGATAATGGTTAATCGACTTATGTTTCATCTAATCAATAACTTATCTAATCTGATCTAGTTAGTCTGCCTAAGGTACATTCACATTATCAAGTGTATTAATCACATTTCATAATATCTTCGTATTGGTTCAATCAAAGCTTGGATTTTCACGATATATGGGCCTCTTTAATCACCTGGGGCTATTAGGGTTTGTGATTCTTCATTCATTTCGTTTGTGTGCATGCATGAAGGAATATACTAGGCATTGGTCTTAATTGAGTGTATTTTTGGGTATTTATTTACTGTTGTATGAAGTTATGTTGTGCAATCATGATTTACTGTTTTATGAAATGCTTAGTGCAAAATTAAATGAACATTGCATGTTTCTTTTATCTTTCAAGAAAGATTTGGTTGAACAAACTTTGGTTCCTCTGCCTGGTTTGGATTCATAGTGTTTTTCTTTTTTATTTAATTCATTTAGCCAGGGTGAGTCGTTCGAACTCAATTCTATGGAGATTTTTAACTTTATTTTTATTTAAATATGCTACAAGTTTAAGAATAATAATATTGACATTGATGTTAATTTTTTTATATTATAATTTGGATGTTGTTTGTTTCGAAGCTTATGAGGGAGAAAATATTGCGTCCGACATCCGGATAATAGATGACATGCACTTTTTTTTTGGCCTTCGGATGTATCACGTTCATTGTCCGGACGCTACTTGTATTTGGACTCCAGAAGCAATATTCTCCTTATGAGGGCGGATTTAGGAACGACCTAGGGTGTAATTCTCCATCCTAAAATTTATTTATTTTAAATTGCAAAATGGATAAATAGTTGTGCCCTGTTAATAAATCCTTTTGCCCGCTATAAAAAAAAATAAAAAAAAAATATATATTTTTTTTGACAAATGATTTGTTGTATTATTTTAATATTAATTTATTTATATAATAAATTTATTCATATTAAATAAAGAGGTTAATTCCATCCTGAAAATTTATACCAGCACTCGAAGTCAAAATATAAAAGAAATTTTATAAATATGCCACATGGTTTTTCTGTATTTATATTTCTAAAACCCAAAATTTAATATTTATACTTATAATAACTAATCAGATCGTCAGGTGGTCGACGCTTAATGTGATCAAATCATCTAAGATGATTTTTTTTTAATTTTATCCATCACAGGAGCTACACCAACTCTGTCGCTTCTGTAGTCGACCAATTAAGAGAGTAGATGTTTTAGATTCGACTTATGTTGAGAAAAATAGAGGCAAACATAAGAAGACTTGGGCTTATTGCATAAAAAAATAATCTTAATTTATTAAAACTACATGAAAATATGGCACTAAATATGACACAATCGAGAAAAAAAGATTCATGTAGTCGATCCCATTTAGTGGGATTAAGGCTTTTGTTGTATAGTTTTGTTATTGAAAATTTATACCTAAAAAGTCATGAAATTATGGCACTAAATATGACACAATCGAAAAAAAAAGATTCATGTAGTCGATCCCACTTAGTGGGATTAAGGCTTTTGTTATATAGTTTTGTTATTGAAAATTTATACCTAAAAAGTTGCATTTTACTTTGAAAAAGTTAAAGCCGTGTTTAATGATAACTGGTATTTTTAGATTTGAGAAGAGAAATTTAGGCCCAAGTGTTACAGCAGCACATTGAGGGGCCTGTTTGGCTCATTGTCCTTTATTTTTTTTTTATTTTTTGTTTTATATATGTTTTAGGAACAATGAACTTGACTAATTAGGACAAAAAAATAAATTGGTCATTTAAGTTATTATTTCAATGCATATTATATGACAAAAATATTATAGATTTATATGGTCCTACTAAAAATTTACCAAAAGCTGCTATTTCTATGTAAACTTTGAATCAAAATTGTTAAAATTGTTTTAGATGTAATGGTGTACATGCGCTTGTAAAATGTATTTGATGTGAGAACGCCACAATACTAATGAATTACTTATTTTGCAATTTAGAACCTCTATTAATTAGCTATGATGCAATATTTAGTTTTTTCTTTTTTATGAATGATTAAGTCGCCTTGAAAGTCAATTATAGTTTAGTTATCAATTTTATGACATTCAAGTGATAAATAAAGTTAAGTCATTTTTATTATTATTTTTTTTAAAAGATATAAATGTCCTTGAAAATTCAATTATGCATCAAACATATAAATAACACGCTATGAATGACCAATATATATATAAATAAATAATGGTCAGAGACTATAATAGAAGCCCCCGGCCACTCTTATGTGCCTAACCATTCGATCCTGCACTGCAAGTCAGATGCACTCAGGCGTGCTAGAACCCGTGGCCCTTGGGGACTCACGACTGATAGCGCAGTTGCAAACCAAAGAGTAACAGTGTGTGGCGCGCGCACACACAGACACATATATATAAAATTTGGTTCATCGTTCAACATATTTATAGAATGAGCTTGAACGTAGCCTAGGGAGCAATATTCAAACATGATATATATTGTTGAAAATGCAGTTTCTTAATTAGAAGGAACTGTTGTTTGCTATTGCATGCATGTATTTATTTATTTATTATTATCAGAATTCCTCAAGAATTTTACAAAAAGTAGTTCGACCCACTTCAAACTGACTAATATATGATCTCCAGTAAGACATAAATAGCCAGAGGCCACAATATCCTGTTCAAAATTTAATAAAAACAGCATCTTTTTAGCTGACAGATACTTCGTCCAACCACCCATTATAGACTCTCACTTTATTACTAAAGGGCATGGCAGCATATGCAACCAAGGGGTCATGATGTGAACTTTAGCTCAGTGGTGGCTGAGGCATCACCCTCTTATCTAAACTTTACTTGAATCGACCATTTACATATGCTGAATGGAAATATAAAAGCATGTCTGCCATTATTGCCACATAATAGTGAAAAAAATAATTTATTTTTTTTACAGCATCATTCTTTTTTATTACCTATCATTAGTGAAAACAACAAGGTATGCATAAACATAAAAAGATTCACTTTGCTCTATTAAGTATGTGTTTTGGTTTTATTTGAGTAAGTAGGTGTGAAGTTCACATCAATGTTAATTAAGAAAATATGTGCTTAATGGCATATCAAAACTAATATTGACATTAATTATTGTAAGACTGAAGATTAGAAAGATTAGAAGTGATAGATGATAAAAATATATGTATTAAAATTAGTGCAAGATGCCTAGCTAATAACAAAATTTTGACTGGCCTTATTGGTGTGGTTAAGTAAGTCAGATGAAATTGGGCCTACCCTATCAGAATTTTATTATGACCATTTTTGTTTTATTTTATTTTCTTAAGTAATCTCGTAAAATATGCAATATATAATATTGGGTCTTAAGTTAAAACTTTTGTAGGCATATTAGTTGATTATCAGTAATGGATGGGTAGTATTGATGAAATTTAAGTTATCCAGTAATTTCATGAGGTTTACTTTCTTTCAGCTGTTCAAAATAAAATATTTCATTGTGATGATTAGGGTTAAGTGAAACATGTATTAGATCATCTTATGATATTTTTTTACGGAATCACATGCATTTAAAACCTAAAGAAAATATTATCTTTAGATATCAACTTTTCTAATTTTGAAATGTTTTTTCAAAGTAGAACCCAAGTAATTCTACTCTGCTTTCACATTCATCTTAACATGGGGCTCAAAGGACCTTCATGACGCCAACTCTTTATGAAAGTTAATCTTAATTCCTTAAAAATACTTTTCAATTACTCATCTTAACATGGGGCTCAAAGGACCTTCATGACGCCAACTCTTTATGAAAGTTAATCTTAATTCCTTAAAAACACTTTTCAATTACTCCTTAATGCTTGAAAATGAAATGGAAGTGGCCCCATAGTTTAATTTATTTGAAAGGTAGTCATAAGGATTGTGATATTATTAACTTATTACATGACATATATTTTTTAAAAAATAAATTGTACATCTCTTTTAAGGTGTTGGTTGGGTTGAACTTGATTGAGATCTATGAGCATTGAATTGTGATTGACATTAAGGTTGTGAATTTAGCTAGAGATGAGCTCACAGATAAGAGCTTCCAAATATCAAGAAGGGATATGAAAAATCTAAACTGACATTAATCATCCAAGAATTCATCACATGATAACACTACCAAAATTTATGTTATTTAATAGAAAATATTATGATAATATGCTCAGCGAATATGGATATTCAAAAAATATAGTATTTTTAGTCATGAAATAGTCACATTTTTAATAAGTCACACATATGCTACATACACTATATATATATATATACATATATATATTTATGGTGTGTTTGTTAATAGTAATTCCTATATATATATAATAAAACAAGTTCTAAAATAAAAATTAAGATTTTTTTAAAAAAGAAATAATGAAAAAATTCTAATTTTTTATGTCTATTCTATTATTTAGTGAATACTTAGAATAAATAGAGCTTGACATCAAACGAAAAATATTAGGCATTTGCACATCTACTTCATAATTCTTATAAATCTACAAATCTAACACCTAAACTCTCACGTTAACATGCATAAAACTAAAATTATCAATGTCACATAAAAATGTCGCAATTATTAATTTTTAAAAGTAAATTATTCATTTTCATAAATAGGCTTGTGACACTAAATTATTATAAATATAAATATCAAAGTTTAGGCGTTATAGATATTTATATGGTACATAAATTCAATAAAAAAAAGGAGGATTTACATACATAGCACACAAAACCTTAAAATTTACAAATTTAACACACAAATTGCAATATTAACCTCTATTAACAGCGGCAAGACCGCCAGATTCTGATGGGAGGGCTGTTTTCATTATAGTAATTTATGACCCTTTTAGAATGCGAGTATATACTTTTACATAGATAACACATCAAATTTTAATATTTACAAATTTGACATTCAAAACTTTAATATTACGGATTTCACCCATAATTGGCAGATTGTGATGGGCCCTAAGCTGCGAGAGCTCACATGCGAGAACATGCTTTACTTCCACGTCAGCCCACCGACAAATCTGTTTCTTACTTTCATGGAGAAAAAATATTGAGTGTGAAACCGCATGCATGTAGATTTTTATAATATGATTGTATTGATTGAATTTTTGATTTCTCTCAAAAATACAATTAATGCAACCATGTTGGATTGAAGTAGGTCCATCGTGGAGGGAGAAGGTGTAGATCAGGTCTCATAGTGGAAAACTTGCCATGTTTGGCGGAGCAATCAGAGGGCCTTAAAAAGGAGGGCTGTCAATCTGCTAGTTGGGTTGTGTTCAAATTTAAGCTTGTTTATAAAAATTAAGTCAAGTGAAACTCGAGATCAAATTGAGCTTGCTTATAAAATTTAGGTTTGATCTGGTTTTTGTTATTATGTTCAAATCTAATTCTAATATCATTTTGACTATTTGAGTTTGCTTATGTTGGCTTCATATGATTATAATGAAGTTATTATTGAGCGGATTAACGAGTGTATTATTGAGCTGCTTAGCTTTTATCTAAGTGGTCTTTATTGAGCAAATTAAAATTAGTATTATAATGTCATTTATTTTTTAACCAGATAATACTTATCAAACAAACAAATGAGTAGCGTGAATCAATGCCTTTAAATTTTTTTTATCGAATATATTTGTTAGCAAATATACTTTTTGCGTAATTTTTTTTGGAAACACAAAATAAATTTCTTGTTTAATTTATTTGATATTTAATATATTTTGTTGCTTCATATACTTCTTGTTTAATGTATGTTTTTCCATGTATTTTTTTGTCAAAAATTAGGAGTTTAATTTAATTCTATAAATACTCATGGTGTGTCATTGTTGATGAGTTTTTTAAAAGGTGAGAAATTAAGCAAGAAATTTGGAGTCTTTTTTTCTTCTTTTTTTATAAGAAAAAAAATTAGAGGTTTTGTTTTTGGCTTAATTGCCAACAGCTTTATTAGCAAAGTTTTCGCTTTGAATCTCCTATGACTTTTACCCATTTACGAGATTTTTCACATAAATTATTTATCTTTTGATCGTGTGATGGAGCTTATTTGACGACAATTGATATTATTTTTTTGACAAGTGGTGTCGAGCGCATAGTTCTTTCTTTTGCTTCTAATATGCTAGTCACTTATAAGATTGTTCATGTTCATCATCAATCTCATTTGTGAAATCGATTGTACTATTATTTCTTTCTTCTCGGAGAAACTAGAACAATCTACCTATCACTACATGAATTTAGGTTTTTTCCGACGGCGACAATCCATCAGTTATGATAAGAAAAATCGTCGTTTTTAATGTTATTGACAATTTTAAGCTCGTAAGTAAAACACTTATCGGTAATTCCAAAACCGACCGATATTTCGATAATATAAATCTAGTGATGGTTATCTGACGATTTAATGTTGTAGTTTGTTTTGAGAAAATTTGAGTCATCGGTAATCGTCAGTTCATATAACCAACGGTTCTTCCATCAAAATTAAATATAGCATACACGTCAGAAAAGTGTCATACCCGTCGGTTTTCGTAGCAGGCAAAACTGTTAGTTATGCGTATTTTATGTGTCGTTTTATGACAGATGAGTTTACTGTCGAAAAAGTGTCACACTCATCAGTTTTTTGGCACAGATAAAAATTGTCGGTTAAGCATCGTTTATGCGTCTTTTTATATAACCAACTGGTTAACTGTCGGAAAAATGCCGCTTTCGTTTTTTTTGTGAGACGCTCCTTAAGCCGTCGGTTATGTGTTGGTTAGGCGTCGGTAAAAATGTTAATTGGCAAGCCATTGGTTTTACCTACAGATAAATTTGGAACAATCGCAAAAACGACGATAAGCTGTCAGAAACTTGTAGCATAAGAAAAAAAAATGAATTCTTTCTTTTGTATTTACATTATCATAGTTGCTATCACAATATTTAATATATAACTCCAAACAGTTAACGAAAAAAATATAGCTATCAAACAGTAAATTATCAAATCAAATAAAAAGCAAACATTTTGATTGTAGTTATCCCAACTTTGCAGCTCGATAAAATCGTGAAACACTTCAATTACAATTATTCTGATTTTGCAACTGAACCACACAATGTTAGACTTGGCTTACATGCATGCAAGTGGATTCACACAATACAGTCACACCGCAACACTCTACTTATGTTTGTCAGTGATTATTATGTCATATAACATGCCCCCTGTTATATGCATTTTATGCATGACCATATCATTTTTATTTTTGACTTTGAACATACAAGGTCTACATACTTTGTTGTCTGCTTAGAACACATTACTAACAATGTCATATATGAAGTTCTAACTTATATAAATTTTCATCATCGTAAAAATTATATGTACGTTAAAGTAACTCTTTAATTCATTAGTATGTAATATAATTGTCACATTCAAAGTAAAACTAATTATATTTTGAAATTTATTAAAGGTTCATAATCAAATCATCAAAGTTACGGATCATAGCTTAGTAGATCTTATTTCGGGGTCAAATGACAACGTCGCTATGTCAAAAATATTTGACGTGAATGGTTATACATTTTACATGAGCTCCTAGTGTGAATGGAAGAATATGTATAATTACAATATTTGTGTTAGAGGACACACCCACTCCGATAGTGAGATTAATTATTATGACATACTTGAAGAAGCAGTGTAATTATTTAACTTTGAGTGGTTTGATCATGTTCATGATCAGGAACACAAACACTAAACTCGTATGAGATGTAAAGTATTCTCGAACTTATTGTTCAAGAGCATGAAATGCCAAATTTTTGTATTCAACTCGATTCTATTGAAGAAAGGTTTACCCCAGAGGATATCGTCGTGTCTTATGGAAAAGTTTCTCAAATTGTGGATGACTATGATGATATAAATGAAGATATTTTAAATTCATCATCTACTAAATCATGTAATGAACAGACTAAGAGTGGTATCTCTTTTAAAATTCTACTTTCTTCCTGGTTTTATCACTTGCAGCATTAACTTTCTACTTTTCACATTATTTGTCTGCATATTCTTACTTTTACTATTGGTGTATTTACACAGTTACAATATATTTTTTACTTTGGTTCTGCACCTTTTTGCTTTTATTTTTGTTACTTAAATTATACTTTTCCTGTTTAACTTTTGTTGTTTTTTTACTTTTGCTGCTTAGTACTTTTTATATTGATGTATTTCTTCCTATTACATATGGCTTCAGGTGGTAGCAGAGATCAGCCACCTCACCAGATTCTGCCCAAACATCCTTCCTAGTCAATATATTTATTATTTTTTTGACCTTTTTATAATTCACTAAACACTCATCAGCTACGAGAGGGCCAAAAGAGAGTCGAGGCTAAGAGCAGATTATAGATCAAAGTAGCAAGTGGTCTCTGAGTTTAGTGGATGAAGAGGAGGCTGTAATGTGATTAGAGCAGATTATAGATCAAAGTGGCAAGTGGTCTCTGAGTTTAGTGGATGAAGAGGAGGAGAGAGAAGAGGGAGAGGATGAGGATGAGTTTATTGAATGCCCCCTAGGGGTTTAAGTATTTTTTTTATTGTTTAGTATTTAAACATTGTGCTATGTATATATATTTTATGTTTAGATTGTAAATTTTATTCGGTAGATACTTTTACAAATTTTGGGTTATGTTTGTTAAATTATATTTGTTTTTCATTGTTGATACAATTTTGTGTAATATTTTTTGTCTTGTGCTAGTAATAAGTAAATATTTTTGATATTTGTTACGTGCATGTTGTAAGGATTTGCTGGTTCTTTTATATATTTCTTTGCTTCTGCGTTGTATCGAAAATTCTCGATGCTAATATCTTTGAAACATTCCAACGCTAATCCACCTCTCTATTAGAAACGGTGGACGCAAATGACGATGCAAGTTTGCGACCACAAACGATCAACACAAATACATAGTTAACGTTTACGTCAGCATGAGTACATCAAATCTGGCTCACATCGAGCTCCAATATGTACGTAATTTGTTTGCATCGACCACGGGCCTATTTCTTGTGGATCATATGTACAACATAAATCTACCGCTAATATTATTTTGAGTCGCATTTTTTGGTTAATTAACGTCGGAATTGGCCGAAGCTATTAACAAAATCCGGTATAAATATGTATATATAGCACAGGTAGAGGACAAATGATAGGTCGTGCACGCCATAATCAATCCAAAGTTTATTTTTGATATCTTTTAATAATTAAAAAAAATGGTAAGAGAAAAGTTCAATATCACCTAATCCAAAGATGAATTGTAACCAAGGCCACATCATGAAATTACAAGGAGCTGAGCCGACCCGATCGAAGATCATCCACTTGAACTCTCACTAGAATCGGTGGAGGAAAAATGAACAAAAAGGTGTGATTAAAAAAAAAGAAAAACTAATAAAGCATGATAAGAACACTAATTACTTTAAAATAAAATAATTGCAATCTCTGTTTAGTAGCTCAAACATCATCAACTATCAATAAATAAATAAGGACAAGTTCTTCCATTAAATAATGGGATGATTTACATACACACCACTAAATTCTTATGTATTTACATACATGCATATATATATATATATATATGCATGAAAGATTTGGGTGATATAAATGAAAAAAAACAAAATTTAGGTGGTAAATAAATACCAACTAGGTGACTTTTATAATTTATGCAAATACCCCTATATAACTATGAAAATGCATATGCATACACATGGATGTATATAAAAATATATAAATATCATATCTATGTATTTATTTCTATCAATTTACACATATGAATATAAATTTACATTTTTTATTTGTTTATGAATATATGTCTGATTGAATTATTATCAAGTCAAGTATGACAAAAAAAAATAAATTTTATATATTAATCAAACAAGCATTAAAAAAATAAGAAACCTCTACGTTAAATTAGCTTGCTTCGCAGCCGAGATGCGTGTCAAAGCGATGTTGGCTGCCGTACAAATAAGAGATGTTGGAGGTCCTTCGTGCCAAAAGTCTTGTCCAAATTTTAGGGAGGTCCCCGTGAGCCAGCTTGTGAAGTGATGATGGCTTAACGAATTGTGCAGTGTCGGTTATCGAGGATTGGGGCCCGGTAATTGACGGACTGAGTCACGGACTCGGTCACGGCGGCTTTTCCGATTGGCAAAGATAATTCAAACTTTGAAGCCAGACATGGGAGCACTAACTGGAGCGGATAGTTTTATTTTGTGTACGAAATTCTGAAGTTATTCGATAACAGCTGATATTTTAATGGCCCGGAAATCGGCTTGTTTAGATTTGAATATACTCTTAACTTGACTTAATTTAATAGGAAATCCGATCGGTTCATCTCTATCTATATTATTGAATTCTTTTAATAAGTAGGATTCGTATCGTTTATGAGTACATACAATCCATAAGAGAGAGAGAGAGAGAGAGAGAGAGCTTAAAAAATAATCAATGCAGTGCATATTATAAGAGAGAGAGAGAGAGAGCTTAAAAATAATCAATGCAGTACATATTTGAATTTAACTCAATGTCTTCCTATAGTATCTTGATGGAAGGATTGTGATTTCAATGTTATGAATTACCAACTAATATCTGATATTGTCGGTACGACTCCTCAATATCTGGGTGAAAGGAATGTATCCTCAATGTTGGGTGGCGTCTTTAATAAGTTATTAACATATGTCTCTAATGATCATGATGGCTTCCTCGAATTGTTGCCCTTGCGCGGACGGCTAGGTTACCTTCTTGAGGAATGTAAGGATGATTGGATTAGTCATTTCGACAGGTGGGTTGATTCAACCACTTAGACAGGTGGCTCGATCCCGCCACTTAGGTAGATGGGCTCGATCCATCAACTTTGGCAAGTGGGCTTGATTCAACCACTTCGTCAGTCGAGCTCGATACAACCACTTCGATAGGTGGGCTTGATTCAGTTATATGAACAAGTGGGATTGACTCATTGAGATAATTTTTTGCAAAAATTCTCGTAAATCTGTATTTGAGTATACATTTAGTTCCCCTATTCTCTTGCCTATTTAATCAAATTTCCGTGAGATGAATGAAAGAACAAAGATTACTTATTTCCTCTTCGAGACATTCAATGCAAAGATAAGGATTATCTCAAGAAATATTCATCTTATCCTCAGGGGCTTAATGGCTTGTAATGTGAGAAATTTGATTTCTTGATGATCAGTATCATTCCTGGACTGGCCTTCGCCTATGAGCATTATATGCTTCACCTGCATGGAGTAGTCTCTAGACTTCTGTTACTGCTTTTTGGAATCCATTTTTTCATTGGGTGCTTTAGCTGTTATGAGTAAAGCGTTGTGAGGTTTTTTGAAAAGTGAATTCCAACATGTTATGCAATAATATAATCTCCTCTTTAAATTGTTTTAACTATTTCAAGAAACAAGTACTATTGTTAAGTTAAATGTCATAAAGAGAATATTAGCCACGACATTTTATCAAAGTTCAAATATTTTTACTCCCTGCGAGGTTTTTATTAGGCTGCAAAAGAATAAAGGATGATCCTCATGTATTCCGTTGAACATTTTTCTTACCTTTGAGAAGATAGTTTCGCTTGTCCGCAAAGCAACGTCTTCGTTGAAGGGTGTAGGTGGCTCTTTTAATGATGGAAGAAGAATTCTGAATAACATCGGAAGTGGGGCCTCAGAATAAGACCAAACCATTGAAGGAGGAAAAAATTCCACAAAAAAACACCATTGTATTTGAATTATAGAGTGGAGATTTATTCTTTTGGAGTGCAGGAAAGGTCAGAGCTACGTCTAGTTGTGTCTGCCGTTGATCCGAACTTTTCTGGTTAGGTTGTTGGCATCAATTTTTTATGTCACACTTGTAGGATATCCACTGGAATGGCTCGGGAGTATTTACTAGTCTTTCATAGCATCTCATAGCTCAAGACATCCATATAGCCCCCCTGATGTCTGTTTGGGGCATAAAGTCAGAGTTTTTGATGATTCTACCTTTCCAGAGAATCCACCTTTAGACAGACTCATTCAGAATTTGGGACATGTTCAACATCCAATCTTGTGTTTATATACCATGTTGTATCCATTCAGAGCCTCTCGTGGTTAAAGAAACCCATCGAGGCTTTCCGTGGGTGTTTCCAGAAATATTAGGGTTTAGAACGTCGTGCCCGTTTTAGAACGTCATACCCGCGAGTTGATTTGGGGCCCCTGACGGAGTCGGATTCCTTGTTGTAATGCCATCAAAAATATTTTTGTATGAGGTTGTGAGACTTTATTTTAGTCATATTTGATTCTTCATTGCTTTCAAACCAAAATAATCCTTCGAGGGACATTTTCGGTGAAATCGGGGATTTTTCGGGGCTAGATTGATGTCTGGGTGCCAGCCCTAGCACTCAGAACAGCCCCCACGAGGCTTAAAATAGAGAAGACAACAACCCAACGTTTTGGCACCTAGGCACCCATAAAAGCCTAAAATGGTCCTCAAATCGAGTCGATGGAAATTTATAGCCAGAAGTCTAGCGCCTAGGTGCCACTGGTGCCCCAACGCCACACCATAGCGCCTAGGCAACAAAAGCTACTCTGAAACATCGCAAAGTGAACTCAAAATTGAGCCCCCCCAGAAACTCGGTGCCTAAGCGCTAAGGACTAGCTTCAGAGCATCAGGCTCATCGCCAAGGAACTAGGTTCGTAGCACCTACGCGCTAGGACATTTTTTTCCCCTAGTTTTATCCCATGATTTTTGTAGCATACCTCCATAGGTAGCCGAAATGACAGGATTTCTTGCCTAATTTCAATATTTTCCTAAGGGGGAGATAAAGGGCTGATTAAACCCTTCTTTGAAGGGTCTAAGATGAGGTGACAAAGCCATTTTTGGCAAAATTAGGGGGAAATTTTGAGTTGGTTGGGGATAACTTAAGCTAAGCTCATTTTCCTTCCATATTCCTTTCATTATTTTTCAGACTTTGAGCAAGTTAGAAGCAAGATAGGGGATCACTTGAGTCTTTCATCTTCCTCTTGGAGAGCTTGGGAGCAAAGAGACTTGGAGGAAAATCCATCATCTTCCTCAAGAAGAAGGCGGACAAGTTGGTATTCTCCCAACTTTTTCTTTATGTTCTTCTTTCTTCCACATCTCCTTCATATTTCTCCACCACTTTCCTTGAGTGTTTGAGGAGATTTTCTTAGGGAGGAGCTGTGAAAATGAGGTAGTGATGCATCAACTCTCCTATGTCGAAGGAGAGCTTCTTCACACTTTGAGGAAGGACCATCAGAACGTCATTGGAGCTTGGAAATCCGCCAGAATCTTGTCATACTCTCTTCTTAGTGGAGAGTTTCTTCATCCTTTGCGGAAGGAGCGGAGAAAACTTCACCGAAACTTCAGCAGAGCCAGAACAACTAAAGAGAGCACTTCAACCAACCATCATGAAGATGAAACTCTACTAAACGATCACGTTTTTCATTCTTAGGGACTCCACGTCTGGATATTAGAGGAATTAAGGTTAGGTTTTTTTGTGCTTAGAGGAAACTCCATAGGATTAGGTGTTTTGTGATTACCATACGAATCCAAGAGTAAAACTTACCTTTTTTGCTTTCTTAGACAAAAAAATTTAAAAGATGGGGTTGTACTAATCTCGTCATTTGCTTCGGGAATTTCATCAAAATGGACATTTGAAATCCACAGACCGAGAAGAAAAAAGAATTTCTTTGGTTGTCAATCTCTCAGTCACGGAGAATCCTTCTTGTGAGAGATTCCTTACTTTTTGTCATGCAAATGGAGGTGGATGTCTTGTTACTTCGTGTAAAAAGGTGTTGGTACACCTCTCCATTGCTTGTCTACCCTTAGATTCCTTTGAGATCGCGCTCGATTTCGTCATCAAAACTGATTGTGCCTCTTGTTATGCATGTTTTGGCATTCATATGATTGTGCACATGACATGATTTTAAAAGTGCATAAAAATTTCTAATTTTTTTCTTGCGTTGTTGATAGGTCGCTCATGCCGCTTTGATCGACCTATTTTTTCTACTTTGCAGATTGATTGCAACTATTTCAATCAACCTTTTTTTTGTCATTTAGCAACCCACATCTGCCCGATTGATCACTTTTGTTGGCTCAATTGATCAACCGCCACTAGTCCAATCAGTTTGACCGAGCCTTTTTCCCGTCGACTGACCACCCACGCCATTCCGATTGACCACTTTTTCGACTTGACCGATAAAACACCACCGATTTGATTGGTTCGATCGATCCTTTCTTGTCCTTCAGCTACCCACGCTGGTCTGATCCCACTTTGATCGGTTCGACTGATCGACTTTCACCAGTCTGATTTGTGTCATCGCACACTTATCTCACACATTCACACATCATGCGAGCAGATGGCTTGCAACCAAGCATATCTGGTGTGCAGTTCTCTCTAATGAGAATTGCATGTTTCTTTTTCACTTTATACGACACCACTCTAGGATATTGTGCTCTTCACACACTCACTTCTGACACTCATGTGGCTTCTCCAAGTCACTGCCTCCTATGCACACTCACCCCCGAGTCACTGCTTCCTCGACACACTCACGCCTGTGTCACTGCCTCTTCGGCACACTCACTCTCACTTGTGTTGTATATTACTGCACTTGTGGCACATTAATCAATGGTATACACCACCATTTACAATTGATGAATGTTTGCTATCTCGAGATAGCACCCTACACTGTCATAATATGTTGGATCGTGTTGCATTTATATGTGCTCTCCAATCGTCTTGATGATGAAATTGGGGCTGAGAGACCCTCTACTGGTCAAGATGTGGCAGCTAGTATTGCCCATGAGGATGTTTCAAAGGGTCTAATAGGTGTCACTTAGACTTTCGATTTCTTAGGAACTATTTTAAAGGTATAAAATTTATGTTTTTGCTACTTATATGTATCATGCTTTCAAAATCTATTTTGAAATTATTGCATCCTTAGCTTAGATAGTATATAAGTTCAGTCTTTTAAAACTTACTTTTTTCATAAAGCTTGTATCTAGTGACGCCTCTTAGACTCCTTGGATCATTAGGATGGAGTCGAAGATGGTGGCCTCGTCAAAACATATGTCAGCCTTCCAACTTAACCCTACACTCAATTAGATGTTGTGATAGTACACTATACATTAGATGGTTTGCTAGACAAGAACTAGGATGCTAGGTAGTCTTTTTCAATGTCCTAGCTATAGTTCTTTGTTGGTTTGGTTGCTCTTGTTAGACATCAATTTTGTGTTGCTTTGTGTGTTTATTGGGTTTGAGATGTGTTCACTAGTATATTAAGGGTAATCTTTTTGTAGAGAGTCATATGCAACAGGGAGGAGTTGTAATGATTTATCTAATCTTATTTTTTTTTTAAGTGTTGTTAGATCTCCTCCTATGGGGCATGGCTCACGACATTGCATGTAGGTAGCTTTATACAAACCTTATTTTCATGCAGACCGAGTCCTTTTTTTTTTCTTGCTTTCCTATGTATTTTTTAGACTCCCTAGGAGAGTTTGTATTAGAAATAAGGTACACTCACAGGTTGTGAGGCGTCAGACGTGTTGAATCATGTGATAGGGACCAAGAGCTGTTTGTTCATGTCCCATACCTTACTTCTAAATTTCTTTGATTTATAGAATTAAGACCGTGGGTGTACTTATGTGGTGTCTGAACGCCTCAACCTTTCTTATTCTTTTGATTTGTCTTGCTTTACTTCTCTGCTTCTTGCATGTGATTGTCATCTTCGCCCTTTTTATCTTGTGGATTGTCTAAGAGTCGTGTGAATCACTTAAGTTCTTTAGGACCCAAAAATTTATAAAGTTTCTACAAAATCCAAACAAAAATTTAAATTATTAAAATTTAGGATTAAAACATTTAAGATTATTCAAAATATGTTTTTACTTTTTGCAAGACCTTCAGGCTAGATTTTAAATGGGTTCCATAGCATGGCTTTCGCCCAAGTCATACTTAATAGAGCCTCCACGTTTAAGACTTATTAGACAATTACATCATACTTTCATGTCCTGATGAGATGTCTCTGTGCTTCTCAAACCTGACAGATCCAACATTGATTTCTACTTGGGTAGTTGTCTAGTGCATTTAGGGTAGTAGATGCTTCCCCAACCCTAGAACAGAGAGTAAGTCCTTTGTTGAGAGTGTTTTCAGCTTTGTAGCTGGACATCTCCTCTCTTTTCCACTCTCGCGGCATGTTCGCCACTTTGTGAGTACAAGTCTCACATATGCTCTTTCTACCTACATAGGGTCATAAGATTAGAGTTTTCGCCTCTCAAACAAGTCTTCTTCCATACGTCAAATGAGCTTACTTATTTTAGGCAAACATTGCTTTAGCACATTTTTTTTTTTCCAGAAGTTGGTTTTCCTAATGCCTTGGTGCTGCTAAATGTGGCTCAAATATAGGGCAGTTAGTTGCTCATGCCTCGGAGTTGTGATATTTTTTCCCTTCTAATGGTGTCGTCTTTATCCTTTTCGTCTCACTCAAGCCTTTTAAATGATGGAGGAATGAGGTAGAAGAGAGG
>NW_018164478.1:4936373-4952300 GCF_001263595.1 Phalaenopsis equestris | reverse complement strand
GGAAAGAGAACATCATCATGGGATTGTGTCCGATGAGTGCAGCTTAAGGGCTACTCATCTTCACAGTCCAAGGTTGAAGTGAAAATTATCTCTTCATAAATGTTTTTATTTTATTCCTTAGACCCTGCACAACACGTAAGATTTATGGTATATAAATAGGAAGTGAAAGGGAAGATGAAGTTGGGATCTGACTCTAGTTCTCTCTAACTCACTCTCTCTCTCTCTAAGAAATTCTCAGCTTCCTTCCACCACTGTCACAAGGTCTCGACAGATTATACCATATCATACATCTTAAAGAGGTTCAACACTTACAAATGCTAAAGTGGCATGCTCACATGTCAACTATTAGAAGGTCGATAATGACTTCTCAAATCACATTCTACAATAAATGTTAAGACATTAGTTGGTTGTGTTTGAAAGACTAATAGAACGTTACTAAGTATTTTATGCCAAGAAATGTTTGGTCTACTAAGAACTGATTGAGTAGAACATCGCTACTCTCAATTTTGATCATTACCCTTTCTTAACCTTAGTTTATCATGCATTGCTTCATGCTATTAAGGTTTTGCCTTTCAAGAGCTATCAGTGTCTAACCTCCTTGGATTTAACTTATGGACCCAAAGGCAACTACAATTTTTGTTTATTTGTTTTTGTGTTTGTCACAAAAAGGAATGTCAATTTGAATTAACAAGTAAAATTCAAGTTCGACACATACGATCCAACATGAAAATAACCAACCTGAACTGAACCCATTAAATAAACGTTTCAAAAATTATAACTTGAACATTAGCCGACCAAACATAAACCTGCTTTGGACAACCAATATAATATTTAAATCGTAATAAGTCATTGCCAATCGACAAAAAATAGATATTATTATAAGATTTCAATGTGAAAAATGAAAACATAAAAGAAAATATTATCTAATATATGTTTTTATTTTTTTAAAAAAATCAAATTATTAAACTAAATTTTTTGCGTTGAGCCAAGCCCAACATTAAGTGGCTCGTCCAAATTTTTTCAAGTAATTTAAGCTATTCAAATTTAACACAAATATTGCATTGTTGATATGAATTGAAATTGTCACATTAGTTTTGAGTTAGATTTTTATGTTTGGTTCAATATCAACACTTCTTAACACAAAAACTCATCAAAATGGAGTTCAATATTTGCTGAAAATGGGTATAAATCTACAACAAACACACACACACACACACTCTCTCTACCTTGAGTAATCCATACTATGATCCCGAAGCAAAATCAACCTTCCCACTATGAAATTAACACTTTGAATTGTGTTGCTATAAAATTTTGTAGTCAGACAAGCAATCCCATGGTAGTTCAATTGATTAAATGTAAATGAAACCATCAGCACAAATAATAATTAGTAATCCATCGACAGCCACTACAGAGGAATTGGATGATAAAGTAAACAACAGCCAAGCAAACCCTCTTTAATGGCCATCATTGAACACTTGTGCATTAAAAATATGACAAAATGTAAGAAGAAAACATGCAGCTTTCTACCGAATACCACCCAATTACCATATTGAAGAATTCCAAAGTAGCAAGATCTGACCCCATGGAGACGAACATCAATCAATGCTGCAAAACCTATTCAGGCAGCCGGGGTTGATCATTAATTGCATGCTGCCATTGTTGGTTTTTTTATACTTCTTTTCTGACTATAGCCATGTGAGCCACACATGCCCAATCGGCGCCTTAAATTTGGTAATAGGGGTCTTTTAACCATTTTCCACCCTGAATTAACGGTGTCAACAACCTCATGTGATCTTGTCAAAATTTTCAATTCACGCAACTACACGGGATGACCTTGTTTCCGGGAAGAATTATTAAGGAGGAATTTTGGAATTAAGATATTAAATTCTAAATTATATATTATGTTTTAAGACTGCATTCCTTGAAAGATTCTCTATGATGTTAGAAAATGCACATTTTTATTTGCGACAATTAAAACAGTTATAAATGTATATAAAAAATATTGTCATGATGTTGATTCTGAAGAGACCGACGGTTTAGAGGAGAGGAGAATGATAAAGGAAGGTTAACAAATAGAAGACCCGGAGGCTCACGCCCACCATATTATGAACGAGTTTTCTATATTTATTTTGTATTAATACTGCAAAAAAGCATCGTTGCTCTTTTTAGAAAACAGGGCGTAAAAAAAATGCAGGGTAAAAATCAAAGTAATATAAAAACACCGAATAAATTCCCCCATCAATCCTATTTAAACCCACAATTCTTCCCTTACTTACCCAAACTCCCCTTCCCCTCTGCTCTTTAAGCTGCACAGAGGGAGCAAAATACAAACTTTTAGTGAATGGCAGCCAAATTATTCTTTTTTCTCCTGCCCTCCTTCTTCCTTCCTTCAGCCATTGCAACTTTTCGCGCCCCTACATTGTCGGCTGCAGTCCCCGACCCCGAGCTGGTAGTTAAGGAAGTTCACAGGTACGCTCACAGACTCATCAACGATACAAACCAATTCTCAGGATTTATTAAATTGTTATCCTGCTTTAATTATTTACCCCCAATATAAACATCAAAAGAGTGTTGTCAAACTCTAAGAAAAGCAGCATAAGAAAATAAAAATAGTGGAAATATATTTAAATGGATCAATCAACTTGCCGAAACAGAAAAAGCAGTGCAATTTCTCGTAAAGAACGTCATTAATCCATTCAGCTAAGAAATTAATATTCACAAATTTCAGGAATTTTTATTTAGTTTTTAAGTGTTGCATTCTTTTCTTTCGACGTCAGCCATCAAAAATTCATTTGAGCCAATTTTATGAAGAAAAAAAAATTCCAACCAAATAATCCGGAGCATTTAATCATCCATCCATTCACCTTTGCAGGAGCATCAACGCCTCCCGCCGGCAGCTCGGCTATCTCTCATGCGGAACCGGCAATCCCATCGATGATTGTTGGCGCTGCGATCCCAATTGGGAAACCAACCGCCAGCGGCTCCCCCACTTTGGTCGCAACGCGCTCGGCGGCAAAGGTGGCGCCACTTACATTGTAACCGATAGCGGTGACGACGATCCCGTTAACCCCAAACCAGGCACCCTCCGCTACGGTGTCATCCAAACCAAACCCCTCTGGATCGTTTTCCAGCGCGATATGGTCATCCAACTCAAAGAAGAACTCATGATGAACTCCTACAAAACCCTCGACGGCCGCGGCGTCAGCGTCCACATAGCCGGTGGGCCTTGCATCACCGTGCAATATGTAAGCCATATCATCATCCATGGCCTATACATACATGATTGTAAGCAGGGGGGAAATGCATATGTGCGTGACTCGCCGGAGCATTATGGATGGAGAACGCTGTCGGATGGAGACGGTGTTTCGATATTTGGTGGAAGTCATGTTTGGGTTGATCATTGTACGCTGTCGAATTGCCGGGATGGGCTTGTTGATGTCATTCAGGGGTCGACGGCTATCACCATTTCGAACAATTATATGACTCATCATGATAAGGTGATGCTGCTCGGACATAGTGATGAGATGGTGCAGGATAAGAACATGCAGGTTACCATTGCTTTTAACCACTTTGGAGAAGGGTTGGTTCAGAGGATGCCGAGGTTTGTTTCTCCCCTGTTTTTAATTAGCCGTTATCCTTCCATTATTTTTTAAGAAGATTAATGCTTCATATGCATCAATCACATAAAAATGTTTCGAAAAATTTGTTAATTTGTAAGTCAGTGTTAATTAAATCTAGTATTTATATAGCTGTAATTTGTACTTTTGCTTAAGCTAATTTTGGTACGAGGGCTTTGATGGTTAGTTATGACTGGAAAGAGGTAATGTGATCGGGCAGGTGCAGGCTTGGATATTTTCATGTGGTGAATAACGACTATACGCACTGGGAAATGTACGCAATTGGAGGAAGCGCGGCGCCGACGATAAACAGCCAGGGAAATAGGTTCCTTGCGCCGGACGACCGTTTCAGCAAAGAGGTGAGCATCTTTTTGCGGTTTGGTACCCTTTTTCTACTTATTTGTACTCTATTAATTAGGAGGAAAATAATGTGCTTTTCTATTTATGGTTGGTTGAAATGTCGCTTTAGTTTCATAATCTTGTCTGTATTTGAAAGCAAATATAGTGAATACTAACTTTTATTTTACTGAAACGGTTAAGCAAGAGGGTTCTTATTGCTAACAAAAACAATATTTGATAGGAAGATTTACATACCGACCACTCAAATATGTATTTTTTACATATTTAATATCTAAATTTCATTTTTAACATACATACCACTTTGTCTATGCATGCAAAAGGTGTGCTTCAGTTTTTGAACATTAAAATGGATAGAATTGTGTGGTATAAATATAAAAAATTTAGGTGTTATATATGTAAATGAATAGCACATTAATAATACTATTCGTTGCAGTTATTCCTAATGTAAAAATAAATAACAACAGTTTACACCATGAAAAAATAAGGCGGGTGATAGGTTTGTCGGTTGGAGGACTGTGGTTGCTAATAGCCAAATCTCACAACTAACTAGTTTAATGAAGCTATTGGAATCATGCACTACGTGGGGCTTCCCAAAATTTGGTACCGTAGTGCTACGGTTCGAATCTTTCGGCATATAAAATTCTCATTTTGTTCTTTATGCATTATTTCTTCGAATTTACATATCTAACCTCTAAATTTTGATTTTAACATTTATGAAATTCAAAATTTTCAATTCACATAAAAAAAATATCGCCATCATTTATTTCTAAGAACTGAAGTAGAAGTATTCATTTAAGGTAAAGTGATCTAAATGTAAATGTCAAAATTTAGCTATTAGAATATATATATAAATACATTATTGTGGCATTGACGTAAATCTTCTTGTTTCTGTTTCCTTGCAAGCCACCAACACGGCCCTACATATTCGTCTTCAAGGCATCTTTAATATTTGTTCTAAAGATGATATTTTATATTTGGGGGCATTTACATATATGCCACCCGATTCCTATATATTTACATATTTAGCACCTAACTTTTACTTTTTATATGGATTCCTTTTTCATATCACAGAAAAAAAAAATTACTATTTTAACTTAATTTTAACCTTTGAAAAGTGAAATGCACCTTTTTCTTATATGACTAAGTTGTCATATATATAAAATATAAAAACTTAGTTGTCCCATATGTAAATACATACCAATTAAGTGGTATGTATGCTAATCTTCCTGTATATTTAATAAACATCCCCTCAACCTTTATAATTTTTTTCCTAATAATTTGTAACTAATTACCTTCTATGTCGATGACTATTCAATTGAATTAGTGATATGTGACATAGGTGACTAAGCGAGAAGACTCGCCAATGAGCGAATGGAAGAACTGGAACTGGAGATCAGAGGGAGATTTGATGTTGAATGGAGCCTTCTTCACCCTGTCGGGCGCCGGAGCATCTTCCAGCTATGCCAAGGCATCAAGTTTGGGAGCTAGATCTTCTTCTCTGGTTGGAGCCATAACCATTTCGGCCGGTGCTCTAGTCTGCAAGAAGGGACGCAGCTGCTGATTATTCATTAGTTTAAGTCCTAAGTACATGTCTCTGTTAATTTAAGAAAAAAAGAAATTTAGTATCAGCTGTTAGCCAGAGCTAGCCTTTAATATATGTGTGCATGACATCGCTTATTAGGTGATGTATAAGTGCTAGTTAGCAATTAGAATTAGAAATCTCCTTTTTTTTTTCTTTTTTTTTTCTTTTTACATATTTGTGTGGATTTAGTGCCTCTTGTTGTACCGACCTCAAGCTGCTCTCATCATAGAGGCAGGCAGTAAGGATGTGTTGAAGGATTATTTCCTAAATTATTATGTATTAAGCTTACTTATATGTCTTGTTAATGATTTATTGTCTGGTTCATTTGTTATATAGAGAGAATGTGATGTTTGAATCTGCACCACACATGTATTATTGGGACATTCATAAGAAAGTTGAAGATTGGATACAAAATCTTATTGATTAAGAAAAAATAGCTATGCTTACAATATAAATTCTCTTTAATGAGATGGGAGTGTTCAAAGCCCAGACAATTGACTGAGGCATTTAAATACTTAACTCTCAATTCCTAAGTTTTTTGTATATCTAAAGGCTAAATTTTCTTCTATTTATTTCAGTTTAAATTATTTATATCTTTTATATCGCATCAAAATGCCATAATTTTAACTTTAAGCCTGTTCATGCATGGATAAGATGACATATATGTGAAACCTAAAGTTTAAGCACTAGACAGGTAAATACATAGGAATTGAGTGGTATGTAAGTAAATCTCCAAATAGAAATCAAACTTCTTGAAGAGTACCAAGGTTCCTCTTTTTAAATACATTCGAGACCTCTTTAATATTTTTGGGATGTGAGATTCCATATAATTCTTGAATTAATACAATCAGGAAGAGATATTAAAGGAGTGAGAAAAAGCTGAGGTATTTTTACAAAGTTATCATGGATACGAGATTGAGAGAGAATAAAAAAGAGGGAGAAAGAGTCCCCTACTTTTCTCTCGTTTATTTATAAATCAAAATCTTATGTACTTGCGCAAATGCTAGGAAATAATTAGGCTATACGATGTGTAGTACGGAGTTTGAGTAAACCCATTGTCAAAAAAGGTCATGCTATTATTAAATGACGATATTTATACTAACAGATAGAAATTCTCTTTCATTTGCCTCAGGGAGCTGCTCTTCAAGCTTAATTGTGTAGACAAGTAGTTGTCAGTGAGTAGAGTGGGAAGGTCCAACCATCTTGTACAAGTATGGAATAAGAACTCAGAAGTGTTGGTGAGTTTGACCAAAAGAGCTTACGTAAAGATCGAGGTTGAGTAGACTCATTATAAGGAACTCACTAGATGTTGGCATACTTCGGAGGTATTCACATTTTTTTGAACGGTAAGGAGCTCTGTTGCCTGTCACTTCCAAAAATACGACTAATAAGTACTATTGATCTAGTCAGTGTCTGCCCACTACATGCACAACTGTTAGACTCGATCCATAAAGCCCTTTAGGTATATTTATCAATTGGGCTTTCCTAATGTTTAACAACTCATTTTTGGGTATACATTTTATTCCTCGATTCTCTTAGCTCTTCGACAGGATATTGGGAAAAGAATGGAATAATGAAAAAATAAAAGAATAAATGACCTCTATATAAAGTTAGAGGGAGGAAAAGGTGATGATAAGTGCTCTGACCTATCGAAATTGTTTGGGTATATATATATATGATCAAAACAATGCTTTCTATCATCAGTAAGTTCTATTAGCTACGCCTTAAAGAGTGGTCATATGACTTTACCATTAAGCTCAGACCGTTTTTTCTCTGAAGGCTCGGAAGCTACACCCACTGAGAGTACTAGTGAGTACTCTCGAGCAACTATAGAATGTGTCTCATTCAGAAGTCTTCACTTTCTCTGTAATGGAAGAAAATCATTCTGTGATAATGGTCCATAGATGTTTTAGGAGGACTGCTCCTTTCCAAGCTATTCAGGGTAGAAGCACATATTGTTACGAGATATGAGACTTATTTCAGTCACCCAAAAAGTGTGCGTTCCTGAGAGGCGGTGGTCCACAATATGTACAAATTTAGAGACTTCTCTGTTTTATGAAATATATTAATGTGAGGTTTTTGAGATTAATAGAGAATAATTATCAAATCATTTAAACATGTACTACAAAGACACTTGTTACGCTCATTGATACATTGTCATCTTATCATGAGAAAAATTCAATGTTAGTAATAGTAGCATTAATACATCGTCATCTTATCAAAGTTTGTTCTTGTGCCCACTCTGCTTTCGAGATTTAATCTTCACTTTGGTCTTGCTTTGATGGGAAATGTTTCCAAGGAGAAGATGGCATCTCAGAGGAGCGGTTGCATGTTTTTATTCAATGGAGGTTGAAATAAATTAATCTTCACTTTGGTCTTGCTTCGATGGGAAATGTTTCCAAGGAGAAGATGGCGTCTCAGAGGACCGGTTGCATGTTTTTATTCAATGGAGGTTGAAATAAGAGAGATGTTCTGAAGATTCATATGGATCGAAAGGAAAGGAAGGCATTGCATAGAATTCAAAGCCTACATAACAAAAAGGATTATCAAGGAGTTTACGGGGAGCATTGCGACTTCAAACTGGATTTTGGATGTCAATCTAAATGAGAAGACTCTATAGAAAACCTCAGTGCTACTCGCTTTGCATCCTTTCTATGTGGAACCAGTGGCTATATTTATGAAAGCTAGTGTTGGATCAGTAGTTTTTTATTCTTTGAATGACTGAAATGGTTCCAATAAAGTTATGATCTCGCCTCTGAGTCTAGGTGACTATGTGTTGGTTTATTTCTCTTTTTTTTTTTTTAATATTTTACAGTTTTGCGCTGCTAATACTAAAGTTTTTCTTTTACAGAAAAATCTTTTAATCAACAGTTGGAGCTTATGCCTCTTCTCAATGAATCCATTATAAATATGATGAGCAGTGAAAGATCAATCCATGAAGGCGGTGGAGGAAACTCATAAGGGTGTAGGTTAACTCATTCCAAAAGGTTATGCTTGCTACTCCTGTATTAGCACAATCGCCTTACACTCATTGATCATCATCTTATGAATACAAGTGGGCGCGCTACCTTGGAACTGGACGAAATTAGAAATAAATCCATGTAGATGAAAATAATTGTCTCTGAAGGGGTGTCCCAGGGGAGGTACCGATAGTTATTCCTGAGAACGAGTCCTTGGTGGAAGGAGCTGGAACCACCTTATGGGTTCCCTTGATCTCTAGAGCCTCATAAATTAGTTGAGAGAAGAGTTGTGATCGACTAACCATGAGATGGGGAAGATGGATGAGAAGCTCACACAAGCTTTGGAGGAGCTCGTAAAAGTTGGAAATAAGGGTTATTAATTGTGAATTATAAGACAATGCATTTTGAAAATAGGCCACTTGATGTGCAAGATCATGTTATGGACCTGAAGGACGAATTGTAGAAGGCTAAGGGACACAAAATTTCTTTGGAGGATAAACTAGCAATGATTTTATGGAAATCCCGAACAATTGCAAAGTGTTAGAGGAGATAAAGTCAAGTTTGTCACTTTTCTTTAGTGTGTGGAGCAGTCTAAATCCGGACAGTTTACTACCGGAGGACATTTAGTCACTTTTGCAGCCATGGAAGATTAATTTGAATGATATAAAGGACCAGAACTTTTATTTTATGAAAAACTATGATTGTATTTTCATGTAAATTTTGTCTTGTAACATTTAACATGAAAAAATTTTCAAATTTTTTATTTTTTTCCAAAATAAAACCCATATTATTTTTGGTGGTGAGTTATGTGTGCAACATCCTTATGATGTTGACTAATTTATTATTAAGTAACTTTTCAATTTTTGAATATCTTTCTATTCGGCTACTCCTTTTCACTTTTGGGATGTATTTTTGCTTTTACCTTCACATTTACATAAGGGTTTAAATGATTCAAATTCTTCATTCTTTCTTAAGCCCTTCTTCTTTTGCATTTAACACTTGTGAGTTGTGCCTTAGTTTATTCAATCCTTTTGTAATTTTTTTTTATGTAACCATAACAAATTTAGAAGAAATGCAAAGAAAACTCATATATTCTTCAGCTTGCTAATACCAATGCATAAATGAGTCAACATACACTTTAGAATATGAATTGGTGAAGGATTATTCAGAGGATTTTTTATCTAGTCAATCATGTTACTCTAATTTAGAGGTAGAATCTCGCAGTTGTTATCCTACAAGGGCCACTTCAAAGGAGGATTATTCACCAAGTCAAGATGTTTCTTCTCAGTATTCATTAGCGTAGTGGGGCATGAGATCTTCAGGATGAATTGAAACACTTGTTTTAAATAGAAAATCCTCTTTCATGAAGTTATTGATATAGTACAATTCAAATTACAAATCTCTAGTGTACAAGAAGCCAAGCATCTGCAATACATCAGCCACTATGTTTTGAAGAGGAATAGGTAGCTTTGTAGTTTTCATTAACTTTTGCAAGATTTCTGGCCATTCTATGCAAAGAAAAATGCTCTAGAAATTCCTAATCGGATCATTTGTTTGAATATCCAGTACTTTGCTTCTAAAGATATACGATAATTTGTATCAGTAATGAACGTGTCGATCCTGTCTAAAATCCCGAATGTAAACTTAGCCCCACATTTTCTAAAAGGGACGCCAACGAGCAACGATATTCATCTCTCGACAAGGGAACTGTGAAAAGATAACCATTGTAGTTGATAGAATGTCCAACAACTCAAGCACCGATGGAAAATGTTGGTTGACACATGTAATTGCCTCATAAATTGTGATATACGAAGGAGGAGGCAAACAAGCTCAATTGGAAAGAGCTAGCAATGTAACCACCATGTCGTCCAGAAAATGATACTTTTACTAGAAAAGTATCAACACATTTTTTGTTAGATTTGATACCACCTCATTAGGATTTTGATACTTACTATTTTTGAGGGATCGTGGTTTTTTAGATGTTAAGATTTCATACAAAATTCTAGCATAGAAAATCTCCCCCAATAATGGAAACCATAGCCCAAGGAACGAGGTAACCATAATCCGAGGAAGGATGCATCCACAACTTGAGGTAGGAGGCAAACCCAGTCCAAAGAAGGAGGCAACAATAGCCCAAAAACTGAGGTAACAAGCCTAAAAAAGAGAGACAACTACAACATAAAAGAGGAGGTCAAGACATCATAAAAGGGGAGGCAGCAACAACCTGAAGGACGGACTCTGACCAGTGGAGGAGATTTGTTCTTTCTCCCACTTTCAATGAGCTTATTTGTTGATAAAAAAAATAGAATTTTGGCACCAAAAACCAAAACATTTAAAATTTTGCTATGAAAATTACCTGCAAGCTCGAATGGGCGCACTTGATGCTGACAAGTATGAATGCACGCGTACACACAAGCTCACTCGAGTGCTCCCTAACACATGAGTTGTTCATTGACTCAATATGTCTGAGCTCCATTAACCCGACCCGCACAATTGTTCACCGATCATGTGAGTTGATCAAGTCTTCCACTGGTTTACTAATTAAGCCCACACAATCGCCAATCGACCATATACGCTGACCTGATCTTGTGATGCCATTCTTGTAACCCCCATTACCGTTGTTGCACGGCTCATCGTTGCACCTTCTATTGGTATGCATTTGTTGCTATGTTGTTGTGCTATTGTTACATTGCTTCATGTTGTCGTTCGTCTGCCGCCACTTCACTTCACTACCTCTACTGTGTCACTGATTGCCACATCACCATTGTTGCTCTCCCTTATACCCACCTATGCACACTTGCATGCATGCACCCTCGTGTGCACCCTCGCATGCATCTGTAAGTGCTTGTTTGCCTCTACGAATCTCAAGTGCATATGCTTACCACCATGCACGTTGTTATGTCTCAACTCACGTTCATATTCACTTGAGGATCACACTGCATCCTTAATACATAATAATACTCATTTGCTTGTATGAATACACACACTTGCATGTGTGACTGCGATTTCAGACCGAATGTATATACACACACTTGCATGTGTGACTGCGATTTCAGACGCCTCCCATTACTCTACGATTGTTATCACCACTGAAGTAATGATGTTTTACCGTCTCCATTATCTTCAGATTGCAGTTGCTTGGCCACCGGACACCAGGAAATAAACACTATACTCAAAACTGCACTACCAAATTCTCCATACAAGACAAATATTTTGAGTGTTTTGAATTTGTACTTCTGGATGACACGGACAACATCACCCAAAAATAGGGTGAAACTCATGCGCCATCAAGAAATTTTTATCATATTTCATGAATCTCGGTGTCTTTTTTAGCAAGAAACTTTCCAAATTCAAATTTAAGAACATTTAGGGCTCAAATTTCTACAAGTTTATTGTTGAACTGACCGACTCAATAAGATGAACTTGATGATGTCAAAATTAGTTTAATATATGTCCAATCAAGCCCAAATTAAGCCATTAAAGCATATTTAAAGATTTTTTATCATCAATTAAATGGTGAAAAGAAGTCCAAGTTTAACATATTTACAGTTATATCAAGCATCTTGATTAGAGCAATCTAACAAACCCAAATCACTCAATTTCAAGATTGATAAGACACTTGCAACATAAAAAAAAACTCCTATGATGCTAACTTTTTAGTGGAATTAACTAGGTAAAGCAAAGTGATTTTTTTCTCTCTTTGCATATTTCCACATAAAGTACTTTGGTGGTTACTTCTTCTAACTTTTTGTTATGTCTATATGATGGATTTTTTTTCAACAATAAGATGTTAAATAATAACTTTACCATCGTAATTTTTCTGGCATAAGCATAAAGGATAATCAAAATGTTAGAAAACTAATTGCAGCTTGCAGACAACCGTCAACTTCCGCCAACTACCCTTACTCAACGTCGTCTGTGATCCCAAATTGCTAATGTTGTATCCCCAATATGGCCATAATGTATAATATTTGTGTTGAAGACCAAGCAATAACTTACGGCCTTGGTTGATGCTGAACACCTTCCAACACTGCTCATCAGTCGTCGTCAACCATTGCCAACCATCTCTGGCCACCTCTGATCACCGCCGTCGATGACCCCTACTTGTTAACATTGTATTCTAAATACACCGATAACCGATAACTCTGTATTGAATACCCGACAATAATTTCTGGTCTCCATAACTACAAACCTAGGTTTCAAGTTATTCCAGCCATTTGCGACCACTATTTACGATCGTTGTAGTTAAAATTCAGTGTTTGTTCCCAAATCTTGCATCTTTTTTGTATGTTGTATAACGAAAGTCGTGAGAAAAGGATGTACTTTTGTACTTACACATTTAAGTGAATTAATTTAACTAGGCTAAGCTTCGTGATTTTTTCCCTTTCTGTGTTTTCCCATTTAAAAATTTTGGTGTTTTTTTTCTACTACCTTTTTGTTATATATATATGTGTGTTGGATCTTCATGCATAAAAAATACATTAAATAATCATTCCGTTACTACGAATTCATTGCAACAAGCTTAAGTTCTATGAATAGATACCATTCATTCAAGGTTGCTGGTGTTTCCCACTTTGCAAGCAAGTTTTATCTTAAAAACTTCATCAATAAAAATAAAATAGTAACTACAAATTTAATTGGATTATTTTGAAATTAAAGATCATCAAATTATTTTATTCATATCATGGGTGTGCAATATATTGGCTCAGTTGGGTTCATTTACAAATTTGTTCAATATCATATAACTGATAAAATCGATCCAACCAAATAAGATGTAGAAGTACTGAACCAAACTGAACTGAAATACAATTCAGTTTGTTTTATTTGATTTTGGTTTAGCCGAATTTTCAATCTTAAGAAAAATGTGTGCATTGACACATTTATTAAACCAGTGCATTGACGGATTTAATTATTGGTTTTTAAATTTTTTTTGTTCTAAGCGAATCAGTAATTGAAGTTCAAATAACCTTTAATTAGTAACCGAAAACCAAACTGTGATTTTACAAACTGAACTAAATCAATTAATAATGTTCGGTTCAATTTAATTTATTAGTTTAAACTAATTAACACACGCCCCTAATCCTTCCGTTGATCATTGTTAGATTGATTCGGTTAATAACAACTTTACTGTTATGGTATACCAAAGGGACATAAGCTGGAATGAAGCGGAGCGGAAGAATCTATCCAATTAGGGGAGTTTTGTCATGCAGAAACACCCCGCGATACGGTACATGAGTAATTTGAGAATTGCATATTGTACTGTAGGGTTTTATCTAGGGTTATATATAGATCTGTTTGTAACCCTAGGGTATCCCATGTTGTATTTTGTATCATGTACTCTTTTCTATAATAGAAAGAAAGTCGTCGCTTTGCTCCCGAGGACGTGGCATTTTTGTCGAACCTCATTAAGTATCTACGTGTTCTTCTGGATTTGTGTCGAGTCCTATTTTTTTTTGTCATAATTTCCCAACATCTACCATTTCAACAAATTATGAATATGAACTTTCAACAATGAATATAATCCAGATAACATTGCAAAATAAGAATAATTTCTCAACATTTACCATTTCAACAAATTCTGAATATGAACTTTCAACAATGAATATAATCCAGATAACATTGCAAAATAAGATGAAGATTAATTCTTTTACAAGCTTATTAATAATAATATACATTGAGAAGAATGTTGTAATGAGTTTTAAGATGTTCATGAATTAATTAAAATGAACCAGGAAGGAAAGTTTGTCTTTTAGGAGAATTTTAGATGCCCTGCTCGTTGGTGGCTGTCTCAATCACCTGAACAAACTTCTTTTCGGACTGCACCTTTCTATACTCCAGCATTATACCTTCGTCCTTCTCGTTTCTTTCACATTATAAGACCCAACGTGTATCTCAAACTCGTTGGTGTAAACTCCATTGTTGATGAGAAAGATGATGAAGTTCTGCCCTTACCTAATCCTTCTGGACGCACCCTGCGCTGTAAACTGAACTAAAAAATACTCCATTGTTGATGAGTTATTGAACTGCACATTTACCAGCAGAGTTTCTATCGGTTTGCAGTAGAAAAGCCTGTAATTCTAACGAGCAGTTGTGTTTACAATAAGCTTCTGTTCCCTTTTTTGACTTTGAAGTAGCAGATCAGCCCCCAAGGAGGACGCACAGCAATGCAGCATTCAACGCACCAAAGCATCCTTAGGTAGCAGTGGTTGATCATTAATTGCATGATTCCATTGCTGCATTTTCAAATCCTTATCTGACTGCATCCATGTGAGCCCTATCCCCCTCCTATGCTCCTATTCGCATAACTAAGACTAATGAATTCATAAGTTCCATGCCTCATAAATTTCCCTACTTAATTTCTTTATCTTATAAAGTGTCACTCTGAATACATTCCTAATAACAACAGTAATGTGATTATGCTGGAAGATTTATGCATTCTGTAGTCAATAGATGAATAGAGACTGTGAGACAAATCCTCATTTACTGTTCTCCGGGCCAGGGATTGTGGGGTATTTAGCCCTTTCGGCGCCTTAAATTTGGCAATATAGTAAGACTTTTTAACTCTTTCTTTCTTCCCCTGGCTTAACGGCCTTAACCACCTCATGTGACCATGTCAGATCTCTCACTTCACGCAAATGCAGGGGACAACCATGTTTAGGGGGAGGAATTATTAAAAAGAAAATTATGAATCAAGATAACTTAAGCCAAATTTTCCTATTTTCCCGTATGATATAAGGCTGATTTTCTTAAAAGTTGCTTTGAACACGTTATAAGATGCTCATTTTTATTTGCTTTTCAGGAATTAAAATGGAGGTAAATAACTATTTCTTTAAGTAAAAATATTGGGGGTTTACGATAATGTAGAATGAAGAATATGTTCATTTTTGTTCTTAGGAGAAAATACTGTTTTTCTCCTTGAAAGTTGATTTGATCAAATTAAAATATACTCAATTTTCTTTGCAGGTCAAAAATCGTTACTGTTGTAACTAATCATATTTTTCGAGATAATATTAGTATCTTATAATAAATGAATATTTTACTATCATCACAAAAAATACAAGCGTCGGTTTATCTAAGATGAAACTAGCACATTTTTTTCCTACATAAGCTTTAATATGATATGACAATAAGAATATTATACAAGCAAGAAAAAAAAAATGTTGACATCAAGTACCTAAATGCATAAAAAATCTATAGTGTGACTGGAAATTAAATCTTTCTCGTAAAGTATTGTATATTCTGAGCTAAACTTATCTTAATTTACCTTTAATAATTTTTTTTCGTTACTTGGTGTGACGTCATGCATTGCATATTCTATATTCATTTTATATAAATATCAATATTAAACTATGCTTAATGAATAAGAATAACACGGCACAAATTAAAACAACACAATGCAATATATATA
>NW_018164478.1:4895348-4936315 GCF_001263595.1 Phalaenopsis equestris | reverse complement strand
ATCACATAATATATATATATATATATATATATATATATCACTTATGTCTTTCATATTTAGATATCTAATATCTTAAAGCTTAAAATATTATTTAAATAAATTCATAAGGAAATCGTGATATGCTTAAATCTCTATTAAAAATGCACTAGAAATAATAAAATTATAAAACCACCAAATAAATTCCCCCATCTTCCTCCCTCCCCCACCTATTTAAACGCGCGCTCCCTCCCTCCATTACCCAAACTCTCTCTCTGCTAATTTAGCATAAACACTGAGAGGAAGAAAGGTACAAAGATTTAGTACATGGCAGCCAAAACATTCTTCTTATTCTTCTTCTTCTTCTTGCCTACCTTCATCTTCTATTCTGCCATTGCAACTTCTCGCAATCCTCCTCTGTTATCTACGGCGACAGTCCCCGACCCCGAGCTCGTAGTTGAGGAAGTTCATAGGTACGCCCACAAAATCGTCATCAATAGAAAGCATTTCTCAGTCTCTATTAATTTTCAGTTCATAAATTTCATCATTATAGTGTTAGCACTTAGGACCCATTTGATTTGGTGCTCCTTTTTTTCTGATAGTTATTTGGCTCATTGACAGATCTCTAAGAAATTTTCTGCCGCACGTTATACCACTTTATGTCATGTTGTAAAATACATAATAAACATTAAATTTTAGGTAGATTTACACACATATCAATTAGTTAAGAAAATTTTATTAATATTAATATTTTTTAAATAAATATATCTTTCATGCATATATTTTTCTATGACCGACATTAAAGTATTGTATATGTAAAATTAAATTTTAATATTTTTATATAAATACAATTATATGATATTATGTACTTAAATTCTCATAAATTTTATATGAATTCATCTCCTCAAGTATTTGAGACATTTTCTTATAAGTTTAGTTCGGCTCCGGATATCAATATCAAAACAGTGCTGTTACACTTCAAAAAATATCTGCTTGCAAAAAAGTTAAGGCTTAAGGGGCACAAACCTAAGCGGAAAATCAAATCATATGCTAACATTTGTTTTATGTAGCCATTGTTTCACTCGTCCTCAGATCCCTGCGGAATTTGTCACCAATCAGAAAAATTTTCAAATTTAATTTTAAACATCAATTTCAAAACCATTTTAGTATATACATCTTGGTACAGATGAATTAGGCTTAGGATCGTATTTGATCATCTCTCCTTTATTTAGGAGTAAGAAATAAGGTGAAAGTTATTCTATTTAATGGATTTATTATAATTGATTTGCTTCTTTTATTTGATTTTTCCTCTATAAAAATGGACTTAGGGTTCGTGAGAAAGAGGTGAAATGTGTGAAAGTTGTAGCTGAAATATGATTTCTTTATCTATACTATTTTTGATATTATTAGACACATAAAAATAACAATGTCTAAAAAAATGCAAAACACAACAAAATGATCACAGAAGCAATCATCTAACACATTTATTGTTGCAGGAGAATCAACGCCTCCCGTCGGCAGCTAGGCTACCTATCCTGTGGCACCGGCAACCCCATTGATGACTGCTGGCGCTGCGACCCCAATTGGGAAACCAACCGCCAGCGGCTCCCCCCCTGCGCAAATTGCTTCCGGCGCCCGGCGGCAAAGGTGGCGCCACTTACATTGTAACCGATAGCGGCGACGACGATCCCGTTAACCCCAAACCCGGCACCCTCCGCTACGGCGTCATCCAAAAAGAACCCCTCTGGATCGTTTTCCAGCGCGATATGGTCATCCAGCTCAAGGAAGAACTCATCATGAACTCCTACAAAACCCTCGACGGCCGCGGCGTCAGCGTCCACATTGCCGGTGGACCCTGCATCACCGTGCAATATGTCAGCCACATCATCATCCATGGCTTAAACATACATGATTGTAAGCAGGGGGGAAATGCATACGTGCGTGACTCGCCGGAGCATTATGGATGGCGAACACTGTCGGATGGCGACGGCGTGTCCATATTTGGTGGAAGTCATGTTTGGGTTGATCATTGTACGCTGTCGAATTGCCGGGATGGGCTTGTTGATGTCATTCAGGGGTCGACGGCTATCACCATTTCGAACAATTATATGACTCATCATGATAAGGTGATGCTGCTCGGACATAGTGATGAGATGGTGCAGGATAAGAACATGCAGGTTACCATTGCTTTTAACCATTTTGGAGAGGGATTGGTTCAGAGGATGCCGAGGTTTGCTTCTCCCCTGTTTAATTTGTAATGGTTTTCTCTGCTTTCTGCTTTAAATTATTTATTTTTTTAGGCGCTGTCTCGTAAATGAGATTTAAGGCATTAGGATTTAGTAAATTTCATAAATTCAGATTTCTTAAATTTTGAATGAGTTAAATTCGAAAAGTTGTGTGGTAATAGATTTACTAAGTTCTATTAATTCAATAAAACTATTTGGTGACTTCTGCTAGGATTTAAAAAATCATTATACCTATTGGAGACACTAAGGAAACCCATGAAGTTAAATTTCAAGCCCTGCGAAGCTAATTTCACTAGTTCTTGAGATCTAATAAATCCGGGATTTAATTAGGATTGAGAGATTTATTTTGTACAAAATACCCGTCTGAAAGGATTCTACATAAATCCAGGGTTAAAAAGATAGATTTTTCTGTTTTTTTAGTTTGTAAAGAGATCACTGATTCGCATGTGCCTATTTAAACACATGATCATATAGCTGTTCTCTGTACTTTTGCTTAAGCTAATTTGGTAGGAGGACTGTGAGTAATAACTGAAAAGATTTGATGGAATCGGGCAGGTGCAGGCTTGGATATTTTCATTTGGTGAACAACGACTACACCCACTGGGAAATGTACGCAATTGGAGGAAGCGCGGCGCCGACGATAAACAGCCAGGGAAAGTTTTTAAAAAGAGGTGTTTTTTTTTTTTTTTTTTTTTTTTTCATGAGGTTCCCGCTTTCTACTTATTTGTACTTCTTTAATTTTGGTAGAAGATAATGTGCTCCTTGCAATTTTTGGTTGAAATGTCGCTTAGTGCCATAATCTTATGCTACAGTATTTGAAAGTAAATAAAGTGAATTATTTATATATATTTTTTAATACAACGGTTGAAAAGTGCGTTGCTCTTGATAACGAAAATCATATTTATTATTATTCATTGCATATTTTCCAATGTAAAAAACATAAGTTATGATACTTTCAATTAGGAAAAAGTAAAGGCCGGTTGGAGAATTGAAGAAATATTTGTATACGGAAAGCGTATACAGAGTTGCGTACATTTCAGGTTATTAGGAGGGTACAATTAGGTTACACTTAAGTTACTGGAAGAATTACAAGAGGTATAACTTAAGCGTAATCTAATTATACCCTCCAAATAACTTAAAATATACACAACTCTGCATATGCAAATATTTGTTAGAGAATTGTGGTAGCTGAAAGCCAAATCTCACGACTGTTAATTTAATGAAGCTGTTGAAGTCATGCGCTATGTAGGGCTTCCAATTTTTCTTTTGTTGTAGTCCTACGGTTGGAATCTACGATTGGAATCTCCTTTTTTTATTATTTGGCCAAATAATTTTTTTTTATTTTATTATTCATGTATTTCCTTTTTTTTCTCAGTAATTCCCAAAACTTTTCCACACAAAAAATAAGTTTGAGCAATATTTTTTTCACCCTTCAAGAATCTTTGATATTTGTGCAAAAAAAAAAAAAGATATTTTGAATTTAATAAGCCGCTCCTCATCTTTATGTGCGGCGGAATAGCACATGTGGTGTTTGGTGATATTTATTGATATTTTACTATATATGTCAATAATATCATCAAATGTCACAAAATGTCATCAAATCTCTATCTATTTTATCTGCACGAAATATTTTTTGGTGCAACTAAATTCTTAATTGGCATAAATTTGATGCTTGGTTCTCATGATAAAAATTTGTGTTATACAGGTGACGAAGCGAGAGGATTCACCAATGAACGAGTGGAAGAACTGGAACTGGAGATCAGAGGGTGATTTGATGTTGAATGGAGCCTTCTTCACCCCCTCAGGCGCCGGAGCTTCATCTAGCTATTCCAAGGCGTCGAGTTTGGGAGCTAGATCTTCGTCTCTGGTTGGAGCCATAACCAGCTCGGCCGGTGCTCTAGTGTGCAAGAAGGGGCACAGTTGCTAATTATTAATTATTTGGATTTCTACGTAAGTGCGCATCTCTGATTATTTGAAAGTCTCAGCTAGTCTCTATGGCGGTTCATGTATGTGTGTGTGGAGTCACCTGAAGGTGATACATAAGTGTAGTAGTAAAAAATTAGCATTTAAATTTCCAATCCTATTTTTTTACTTTTTACATGTATGATTTAGTGCCTCTTGTTGCACCAACCTCAAGCTGCTGTCATCTTGAGAAATTAATCGCAAAGGCGGGCAGTCACGATGTGTTGAAGGGTTGTTTCCTCTCAATTATTCTATGTTAACTTTATGGCTTACTAATATGTGTCTTGTTAGTAATTTTTTGTCCTTATATCATTTATGGAATTTAGGATTTAAGGTTTGGACTTTAGAGTCATACTCTAAACTCTAAACTATGCTATACATATCATGAGAATGTGATCTTTGGATTGACACCGTATATGCATCATTGGGATGTTTACATTAGAAATTGTGAATAAAACGCAAAATTTAACCGATAAATTAGATTCATTATGCTTTTTCCATAACTTTCTTCTTAATGAAATGGGTGTGTTAAAAGCTCCCGATTCCTTAAAAAATACTAAGACTAGCTCTACTATTCAAATTAATTCACAATTAATTATGCTTCTTCCATAACTTTCTTCTTAATGAGATGGGTGTGTTAAAAGCTCCCGATTCCTTAAAAATAATAAGACTAGCTCTACTATTCAAATTAATTCACAATTAAAATATGTAGGTTTTGTTATTATTGTAAATATTGATGTGAATGTTATAGTCGCTCAATCTTTTAATCAGGTATGATGAATACACAATGCAAAATAAATAATTATAAATTTATTTGAAAAACATAAATGTACCCTATTTTACATCTTGATCTTGATCCATTATTTTTTATGCACTAGAGATACTAAGGTTCAGTATACTTTAGATCTTTTCTGGGTCTGTTGTTAGACACAAGTTAGGTGATTGAATTGATCAGGGTGTACACTCTCCGCTCAATCAACTTAAGATCTTTTGATAGTTTGAGTGAGTAACATTTCTCTTAATTGGGGCTATAAGCTAATCGATTCATACTTTTTTGAAACTTAAATAAATATTTTGGGAGCTTGAACACAGTCATAGTAACCCATAATTTTCAATAGAGATACCTAGCTAGTTGAGCATGTCCGTAGGTCAGCCCTTAATATGTCTTAATTCTTTTCCAGCCCAACCATGCTATAGTTAGCAAAGCACTCCTAATCTAGCCTAAAGACACTTCATATATGTTTTAGCCAGTTGGAGTTGGTTTGGCCTAATTCTTATCCTCAGTAGCTCAAATTAGGTAAATTTAAAATCATGGTTCAACTTAAAAATTAACCAAACATTCATTCTTCTTAGTTTTTTGTTTACTAAGAAATATATATTCATTCAATTTAAGCCTCATCACAGATATAAGTCTCAATCATATGCCTCTATCCCTAGAGGATCCACTTAGAATCCATTAAGTTAGACCTTTCCAACTTAAAATTTGTAGGTTAGCCTTACTCAGATTTTGTCCCATTAGAATCCCATAGGTTTGACCCAAGTTAGCCCAAACTAACCACACACTGATTATTTTACTTAAGGCATTATCCTACCCATTTTGGATGCCTTGAGTCTACTTAGTTGACCTCTAGTCACCCAAGGTCAAAATGCTCAAAGCTAATCAAATATTAATCATTTGTAAGGCTGTAAATGAACCAATGCATTTGATGAACAATTCAAACTTGGCTCAATTATATCAAGTTTGTTTAAATTATTAAATAAATATTCTTGTGCATTTATAAAAAGCTCTAATGTTAAATAAAACAAACATAATCATGCTCTAAATTATTTTTTATGGTCATGACAAACTTCTTAATTGTTCAATAAGTAACTTATTAATGCTCTATAGTAAATTCGATGATAGCTCGTATGATATATAATATATTATTTAGATAAAAGATAATCAATTAGAAGTTTAATTATATATTTAGTAATAACATATTATAGTTTAACATAATATGCAAATTATTTTCATTCAAACCCTTCTTTTTTTAATTTTGATGAAATAATTTGTAGTACTTGTTTATAATATTCGATTGCAAGGACTGTTACTTTTAACTTATATGTTGTGTGCTAGGGAATTCATGGCGGTAGAGTAATAGTTTAACAGTTTAGTGTTGCACAAAGATCCAACAAATACAAAGATAAAAGAAATGTTGTCGGAGGAAATACTATATTTTTGTAATTGAAAAATTAAAAAATGAAAAAATTACAAAGACTAACCCAGTTAAAATAATTCATTTTATAATTTTGGTTATAGAGTGTCGACACCTTTCTCTTTTAGGGGAGAATGTGGGATTGCATATCAGTAAAGATCGGGCAACAATCGCCTAAAATAACAATTGAGCCATAAAAGCTGCTACAGTTAGCAGACAATGATATTTGGTGTAACCAGTGATTATCTTTGGGGGTCAACGACAATCTCTATGGTTTGTGACTATCTGTAGTGTTCTGCGACTAACTCAGGAAGTCAGTGGTGATATCGAGTGGCCAGCGGCAATCATCTTAACTTTAAGAGTTAAGTTTTAATAATCAACTTAATCTCTTCTCCCCTCCCCAAAATGACGAAATGAGCAAGTATTTTTAGTTTTTGAGAGGGATATTTTGACCTACTTTCCAAACCACTCCACGAGACAATCAATGTTGATTACTTTCATTACAGATGATTTTTTTAGCATTTAAGTGACTTAAACATTGAATGATCTTAAGCTCATTAACTCTCTCATTAAGACGCTTGATTTGATTATGATTATGTCAAATTTGAAGTATGTTTGGTCCTCCGATTAATCTTCCAAAGTTTATAATTGTTTTTGCAAATTCTTGATTTAAGCTTGAATGAATTCAGGTTGAGTCACTTTTAGTGTCATTGGGTTCTTATTGTCGAGACGCTCAATTTGACTATAAATTTGTTAAAATCAGGGTTCAGATGTTTTTGAGTTAAAATTTGGAATGTTTCTTACTCAAATCAGATTCGTACATGATGATAAAAATTTCTTGATGACACATTATTTTATATCATATTATTTAATTGATTTAAATAGTTAGATGTTATTTTAATATTTATTCAATTATTTATTTTATTTAGATTTATAAAAAAAGTATTACCTATTTTGTATGAAAAGTCGTGCAACCATTCAAATTTTTAAATTTTATTTTGTGTACATATATACTAACATATTTTGCAAAATGTGGTCAAATAATCTAAGAGGACTCTCTCTAATCATTTCCGACACTGGAGCAACACCAACCCTTTAACGGATATATTCATTTTAGATTTTGTTTCTAAATGTAAAGCCACGTATCCACCTAAGCATTTTCAACTCAACAACATATAACTTTGATTTATGCTTCATCTATTTTATATGCCAACATTCTGCACCATAAACTATTTTAGGTTTCACCACCATCATATATAGGCAGTACTTTGTTATCACACACAATAAGCCTATGCATTTCTCCATTTCAGCCATCCAAAGTGAATACTACTAACAACATCTCATTTATATCACCAAACAAACCCACAAACAAAAAGAATGGAAAAATAAAAAAAAAATGATCGGAAAAATGAGAAAAAGGAGTGAAGAATATTGCCTTAAGTTTGGAGTTGAGAAGGGGTCGTCAGAGATGCGAAATATCATCAGAGATTCTCCGCAATGAGAGGAAATCATCAGAGAGGAAAGCAAAAAAGTTGGATGGTAGACAGAAGCAAACATGAAGTGAAAATGGCTCGAGTGAGGGTGCAAGATGCGGGAATAGAATTTTAGAGTGTTAGCATCAGAAAGGGCCAGATTTACGTTGACCATTTTCGACACAAAATAGTTAGCTTCAGACTTATTGTCAGATCAGATGATGTTATTAAGTGGATCCCTTACGTTAACAAGTTTCAGACGCTAATGTCGACATTAATGGTTTGCAATGGCAAATAAGTGACACTAATTGTTAACAACAGGAATCGGATGTAAATTCAACGCTAATATTTATAATGAAATATATCTTATGCTTTTAACCAATTTTCTTTAGTCAATTTTTAGGGGAGTTGTTGAGAGAGTTTCATAATGATACTTGTGAGATTGTTTAAGGAATTAGACCTTTGTCCGATCTTTAAAGAGGATGCATGTTTCTTATTGTCCCGAATGGCTCTTTGATCAATTGAAATTCCTTCAGTCGATCGTCAGCCTTTTCCCCGAATGGCCCTTTGATCAACAGACTGGCCTTCAGTCAATTGAAATTCCTTCAGTCGATCGTCAGCCTTTTAGTCGGCTGGTGGTTTTCAGTCGATCGGCTTCATGAAGATTTGTATATAACACACACACACACTAATACCCATATACAAAAGACAAAAATAAAATCTAAAGAATCCTCCACAACCCAAATACAAAAGACAAAAATAAAATCTAAAGAATCCTCCACATAGAGGTAAAACGCACCCAAAAAATAAAAAAATCAATTGTAGATTACAAGTGTTCAATTCTAATGTATGGTAAGTCTAATTTGTCGCCATGAATAAGAAAATTAAAGTGAACATCATATTCAATGCCCACTATAATAATGTCATGTGTTGTAGATTACAAGTGTTCAATTCTAATGTATGCTAAGTCTAATTTGTTGCCATGAATAAGAAAATTAAAGTGAGCATCATATTCAATGCCCACTATAATAATGTCATGTGTAGCACCAGGTCTAATAAGAAAATTTGTAGGTTTATTGGCTTCACGCAAAATATGATTCCAGTTAATGGTAAAAGAGTGTGGAAGCTTCCTAAGTTTAGCTCAATGGACCGAATTTTGCTAATCACACATATCATTCCTAATGGAACAACAAGCACTGCAAGAGAATCCATTTCCACAAGCACATTCTAGAACTTCATCACCTTCGCAATAATTAAGCAATAAAAGACAACAACCATTTTAGAGTAAGATGTGCTAACACAATCACATGGAGTAGAAAATGTTATGTAAAATCTAACTAAAATGGTTTTGAAAAACCACACCAACTCCTACATTGAAAGTGTTTAAGCTAGCATCTATATTCACTTTAATTGCACAAAAAGAGGGATTGTCCTACTTGGTCACCTAGAAATACCACCTTGCAGGACCCACAAAATGTTGCACCCCGTCAAGACCAGTAATAAGTTTACAAGAGTAAGTATCTGTAAAAACTTTATATATAAAGGATTTAACTTTGATAAGGAGATCTTTAGCTTTTTTTCCTAACCTCATTATGCATCCTTTGATTACATTCCATCCTAAGAAACGAACAAACATTATAGGGGAAAATATTTTGCAAATGAAGTTTATAATTACTTATCCTCCAAGGCATTAAACAATGATCCAAATTTTGATACTCGCAAATAAGCATATGAGTTTCATATGTGAGTGATAGAAACCCTCATATTTCCAAAGAAAAAGCATAATTTAAAATAGGTGATGCAAAGATTCCTCCTCATCACGGAAAAATAAACAAATAGAAACTTTGTGTAGCTCTTTGAGCTTAAGAATATCATCCAGAGAAAGAAACCTATAATTTAACGGCTAAGCAAAAAAAAAACTGAGAAGGCTTCATCATAGAATTCCAAATACCCCAATCAATAGCAAAAAAATAATGAAAGTTATCTGCAATAGAGGCAACAAGAGAATGATAAGGTTTTTATTTACACTTGAGAGCATCACCTTTATTTTTATCAAAACCCGTAGCAACAATGTATGCAACCAAATCACCATTAAGGAACTTAAAAAGTTTTTGAATATTCCAAGCATTCCCACGCCAAAAATTTTTCACACAAATATCATTAGAATGCACTTCATCAGAAAAGTGTGACAGAGGACCCAACAGAGTCCAGTTTTCAAACCAAAAACTAATATTACTCTCACCAATATTCCAAGTTAAAAGATCTTCAACTCTACTCCTTATTTTCAAAATTTATTTCCAAATTAAGGAATCCCCTAATTTAAGAAAACATGTAAGAGGTTGAGAAATTTTGAGGTATTTAAGATGCATGAAATTGACCCAAAATCTAAGTTGGATCCAAAAATTTGCGAAAGTTGATATTGATGGAATGTTCCAAGGACCTGAAACCCAACTCCCCACAATTCTTAGGTTTACAAAGATACTTCCACGACTTCCAATGATCATCAATGTTTTGGCCAGCCCAAAAAAAAATAATGAAAATTCTTTCAATACAAAGTTGCATGCTTTTGTTCATTTTAGCGTAAGAATAGATTGCAAAAAGGTAATTCTTTCCCCCCATAGATAAGAAAGAGTTATCCCAACTCATAATTTTCTTCCTGATCCTATCAACTACAAAAATTTGAATCCTTTTCGGACTATGATGAAGTGGAATGCCTGAGTATTTAAATGGCAGTCCACCAAATTTGATATTAGTGTAGTGGGTAACTGATTGTTTCTTTTCAATATTTCTATGATTGCTAAAGAACCACTCAATTTTGGCTTTATTGAATTTCATACCTGAGACTTGTTCAAAATGAGTAAGAATGTTACTAAAGTATCTCACATTCTTTTTATCTAAATTGTAAAATATAATAATATCATTAACATAAGCCGTCTGAGAAATATTTTCACTACCTTTGTATTTATACTTGCCATCCTGATGGTTTATGAGATGTTGGTTTAGGAGAGTGGAGAAAAATTCTATAGCTAAGATGAAGAGTGTAGGAGAGAGAGGGTCCCCTCACTTAAGCCCTCATCCAGATTTAAAATACCCTTGTTGCTCACCATTAATACGAATAGAGTAAAAGTTATTATCTAAGAACATCTACAATAACCTACGAAAATCATCTTTGAAGTCTTTGGCTTTATGAAATGTAAGAATAAATTTTTAGCTAATAGTAGCATAAGCTTTATGAAAGTCAAACTTAAGAATACCAATGCCCCCTCTACATTTACAATCCAAGTCCTATAGGAGTGCTGAACCATAAGGATATTATTAGTGATGCACCTACTAGAAACGAAAGTAGCTTGCTGAGGATTGACTGGATGCTTAAGAATGACTATAATATGCTCAACAAAATTTTACTGATAACCTTGGAAACAACAATAGTAAGGTAGATAAGCCAAAATTTTTCCTATATATGCTTGAAACTATCCTTTGGAATTAGAAAAATTTTAGAACATTTGAAAATTTTGCGTGGAAAAACACCTTTAAAGAAAGATTAAATGGAAGAAATAAATTTGATTTCAATTATATCCCAAGCATTCAAATAAAATTTGGAAGTGAGCTAATTCGGACAAGCAAATTTTTTATTATTCATGGAGGAAAGAGCAGCCCAAATTTCATTTCCTATATGCAGAGAGTAGAAGTCAGCTTCCATAACTATGTCAATAGGATAAATAAGGTCAATGTGTAAAGTATAAAGTTCAACCTCAACATATCTAAATAATTAATAAAAAAAATTTGCAACACTTTCTTTAATGCATTGATAATCACAAAGTCAGTTACCATTTTTATCCTTAATTTTCAAAATAGTATTAGATTACCTCCTCTGCTTAACACAAGTGTAAAAGAATTTAGAGGCTTTTTCTCCTTCCACATGGCTCAAAAAATTTCATTTTTATTTGTAAAAGCTTATTTTTTGCTAGATAACCTCATTAAGTTTATCTTTAGCAAACACCACATCATTTTCCTCAACAAGATCATTCTCATACTAGCTTTGCAAGTTTTTGATGAGATTTTAAGCATCTATAACTTATTGTGAATATTTCCAAAGGTATTCTAATTCCAATCTCTTAATACATGCATAAGATTCTTTGTTGCCTCCACAAGTTCATTCACGAATTATCATATTCATTAAAGCACCAATGACATTATCCAGATGTTTAAATCTAAGGTGGTCAGTCCAAGCATTTATAAACCTAAATTATTTAATTTTAGGCCTAGGAAGAAAATCCACATTAACAAGCAGAGGAGAGTGATCGGATCCTGTCCTACTAAGAAGAGTCACTTCAGTAAAATGAAAAACCTCCCTCCATTTATGATTAATGAGCATTTTATCAAGTCTCTCAAAAAAATTGCCCCGGTATCAAGTAAACATTTTACCAGTGGAATTGGTTTCTAACAAACCTCAGCTTTTATTTTCAAGAAATCAATCCATCATTTTGGTGCATAGGGGTCAACCACCTTTTTTTCTCCAAAGAAGTTGTAATTGCATTAAAATTGCCGCCAACCATCCAGAGGATATTATTTATATTATTAATCATGTGTAAATCATTCCAAAGCAACCCCCTACAAGCAACTCAACAACCAGAATAAACAGTAGTAAGTTTAATCAGAGGGTTACAAAAGAAATTTTCACATGAATAAATTAAGGGTTATCATCAAGTAGTCTCACATTGATATCATGTTTCCACAAAAGCCTGCTTTTCAGACTACAGTTATAAATAACATTAAAATGATCAAGTTTCCTAACATACTTAGTGATATTGTCCAAGTTGATCAGAGGTTCAAGTGAAATAAGATACTTGAGCTTATCTATTCTCTAATGACTCGCCAGCCTATTAGAGACATTAGTTTTTACAATGCCCCTAAGATTCCAAATCATAGAACTAATCATGGTGGTTGATTCAACACCCTCTACTGGTCCTAGAAGGCGCATCATTTTAGACTAAAATTCCAGTTGAAGAATTACCACTATATTTAAGAAAATCATTGTGGTCCATATAGGAAAATTCTTTATGGATTTTGCCCCTAATTTTTTTTTTCTAAGTTTTTCATTCCCCCTCCACAATCACCAGAGCAGCCCTAACATCATTCTCTAGCAAATTATGAGACGTGCCCAAATCTTGATGTGAAGCCTCTTCAAGAGTGCTCTCATTTTGTATAACTTTGTTGTCCAAAACACCTTCAATAGCCAAATGTTGTTTGATTAGTGCTCTCAACAGCCAAAATTTCCCTATTGATTCATCAATCACCCCAATTTCTCCATCCATTGTTAGCACATTGTTCACCTCCTAGACAACCTGTTGTTTGAAGTTAGTTGATGGTACCAAACTAGGAACACTTTTCTGGTTTGTCAACTCAGGGTGATCTCTGAAACAGTTTCTAGTACATGACCAAAAATCTTATATTTATGACAATATTTAGTAAAAAATCAAAGTTGGTTTGCCTCCTTTTCTATTTGCTTTTTTGAGTAAACCCTTCACATCACATTCGTCGTCAAACTCAACATGATTTATCTAAGGAAATATTAGATTAGTAGTATCAAATCCATTATTCCCTTTTAAAACCTTCGCAAAAGACGGAGCAACCATGAAAAAAATAATTGTAGCAATAAAAATCTTCAACCACCCAAAGACAATAAGCACAAAATGACACCAAGCAGTAAATCTAAAATCCCCACCACAGAAGCCAAAAGGAAAACCACAACAAACAGAGGAGCCAAGTGGGAGAAAACAATACCTGAGAATGTAGAGCCAAAGCTGATCATAAACATCGAAAAAAAGAGTGTCGAAGAGATTACCAATTTTGAAACCCTGATATATATATATATATATATAATTTTTTGCTTAAGGGGTATTTACAAAATAGTTACAAAATGCAGTCACTGTTGCTACTGCTATTATTATTATTATTATTATTATTAGTATTATTATTATTATTATTATTATTATTATAAATATAAGCTAAAATAAATATTTAAAAATTTGAATTCAAGCTTTGATACATACGCACGAGAAATAAATATCTTAAGATTCTCTTATGTATACTTCTGGCTATGCTGGTTATTATTATATTTTAATATTTTCATTAATTTTAATATTGTAATTTAAAATATTTATTTGATAAATATGCGATATAAACTTTTTAAAAAAATGTCTGTTAGATTTTATTTTGTTTCTTATAACTATTTTGTTGACCACACTTAACCTCTTTTCTTATGGAAAGGTGCTGAAATAATGTCGATGAAAGTATAGTTCAATGAAAGCACCTTGGCATGTGAGGTATCTTTGAACTTTAAAGAAGGCTCAAGAATTTGGATAGCAACCCCCGCGTGACCAAGTTGTATGAAATGGCCATGGTTTGGGGGTGCTCTCTCTCTCTCTCTCTCTTCCTCTCGAGACTCTCTCAAATGTTCATTTTTTTCATCTCAGACGAGTGTTAAAATAGTCCCCTCTATTTTAAAATTAAGATCTAATAGTCCTCTTACAATAGTTATTTCAGTCTTAATTTAAAGAGTGTGTGGACTATTTTAAAATTGAGTTTTAATAGTCCACTATGGGAACTATTTCCTCTCATTTAAAGAGTTCGTAGATTATTTTGACACTTCTATAAACTCTGAGACTAAAACAATCTCATATAAATAGTTGGTTTTTTTTTTTTTGTTTTTATAAAATATAATAAATAAGTTTTATTTTAACTTAGAACATTAGAAAACTAAATAAATTAAAAATAAAGACAAATAATAAGAGTATAAAATGATTCCAAACAGGCCATTAGTTAAATTTTCATTTTATTATGTTCTATAAGACTTGTGTGCAAGGAAGACAGGCAGTCATTATACTTCCCAACCATTCTCCTCTTTGGATCAAGTTGGATGCGTGCGTTGCACCAAGTAATAATGCACCTACAGTACTTCACTGGCATGATTGTCATAATTGATGTCTAAGTACATACATACATATATATGGGTGATATAGAATAAGCCATGTTATTTTTACATCATATACGCAAACCTCAAAATTTTTAGGAAAAAAAACCACTATATTCATCATCAATGAAGGCATGCATGGATGTATATTATATAATTGTGATGTGCTCAAAATTTTTTTAGCAGCAAAAAATAATAATAATAATAATAAATAAAAAATTAATCCTATCTCTACAGAATTATCTAACATACATTAAATTTGAAGTGATAAGAATCTGCTATATATTTTAAGATACATAGTTCAACTCCTCTCTAAGAAAAGAAGATGGGGCTATAGAGTTCTGACTAGTTTTCAAGATCAAGCAATGACTGCTTAGGAATGATAACTCGACTACAACATCTGTTGTTGGCTATTGGTTGTGGACAACAATCTTTGGTGGCCGTTGTCTTTTCGTTTTCTTCAAGAGTTTATAGACTTTTCTCTAGCTTCCTCCCCCTTCATTTTGAAAATGAGGTCCTCTTTAAAGATATCCATAAGTTAGTATTTTAATAGTTAATAATTCTCTATAAATCTAAATTAATTAATTGATCCCTTCAATGATATTATACGGAAAAAAAAATGATCATGCACACCAATTAGAATAAGATAAGCCGCACAAGTAAATGATATTTGATCTTTATAAGTTCAATGTATGATAATTTATCGATTGTAATAGTAAGTTTCAAGATAATTTTTAGTCCATTGATATAGAGCTTATCTCATTGAAATAAAATATAGTGCTAATAAAAGAATTATAAATGTTTCCATAAAACATGCCTTTTATTGTGACAAAAATTTATATCTAATAATTTTACTTAAGAAAAATCCCCAATAAAATAACATTTCGGAAAAAAAAAGTGTTCACCTATGTTGATAGAAATTTTGCTTAAAATAATTTTTTTCATGATATTTATGAGGAAATTAGTTTCATGATAAAAACAATTGATTATTCAAATATTTTACTGTTTCAAAAATCATTTTAAATAAATTATCAAAATATTTTATTATAAAAATTTTCAAATCGTTGCTTCTACTTGTATAGTCTACAAGGCCTAATGGTGTGATGAGTACTAGTTTGAAGAGGTTAAAATAATGGGATTGTGTGTGGGGCTCTTCATCGATCGCTCGTCGCTCTCTTTTAATAGAAACCTTCTACCTCCTCATGCATGCTAATGTGCGGGCACTATGCTAACGCATGCCACTCCCTTTCCTACCCGGCAGCCTCATTCATTCTGATAGCTGCAACTGAAGCTGAAGCATTGTTTCAAAAATCGTGTAGGCCACTATATATATTTCCTTTTTTAATATTAGTGCCATTGCTTCAAAAATCGTGTCGGCCACTATATATATTTCCTTTTTTAATATTAGTGCCTTGCCAATAGCTATTAAGCTATGCACGTCTTACAACTAAGAGAGTGTTGTGCATCTTGAGATAAGTTTAATTAGTTATAAACCCAATGTTTCCAAAATTATTTATCTACGGACAAGCGTTAAATATGTATAAAGTATTGTTCATTAGTATAATATGCATTGATGATTAATTTATGAGTGTCAGCATGCATGTTTGGTTAAACCATCGCGCATAACATATTCAGTAATAGCTGTTATGTTTTCAACATGATAATTTTTTAGTGAGTTTGCTTTGATATAAATATTGAGGTTGCCAATTTCAATATATTAACTGGTTATGTATGATCATTTATGTCAGTTTGTTGTTATTTATGTGCAAAAAAGTTGTTACTCTTATTGTATTTGTGCTCTATGTAAAACTTTTTGCATGCGCCGACGATAAGTTTTAAGTGTTTTATAATAAGAGTTTGTTTGTTGTAAAGCTGCTGAAAAATAATCTGATCTTCAAAATGTTGCAGCGCCTATTACATTTTTTTTTTTTTTGTTTTTTTTTGTTTTTTTTTTTTTGTTAAAGTAGATCACAGGTAGCTAGAAAGCCGCCACCGCATCTAGTCATAACTAGTGAAAAAATGCAGATTTCAGCTACAGTTTTTTGAAAAAACTATCAAAACACAGTTTATCAAAACGATCTAAATTGCGGTGTGGTGTCGTACCGCCGCCCCAAACGGGCCATAAATCAATTGTTACCCCATTATTCGACATCATTTCAAAAAGTTTATGCTATTAAAAAGGCACTCAAATGATCTTTAGTTAATTTTTTCAAAGCATCACACACATTATTTGTACTTTTTTTCTAGGCTGAAATAGATTATTTAACATCACAAAATAACTATTTATTTTGCAAATTATTTACATAAAACTAAATTTTTTGTGTTGAATTATCAACGGCCAGCAATGCTCCTGTCGGCTACAATTTGACCATACTCGAGTTAAATTTAATTCTTATAAAAATAAGGTACTTTTGAAACGGTACAAAATATTATTTTTATTTTATAAAAAGGATATTAATTTCTGTCTTACTAAAAAAATATGCGATTCACAAACTATGAAAGATATTTTATTAATTATTGAATAATTTAAAAAAAAATAAATACTTTTTAATGTCAAACGTGCCGCACGTTCCCTAAAATAGCTCAAAAATATAATTATCTCAAACCTCATAAAATTTTAAGTAAAAATAAGAGTCCTTTGAGGAAGCCACGATGCCTTCAATAAGCCCTTGTCTATTTACATCATGCTGAATTTCAGCTCTAAATTTTCAAAGAGTATAGAATTAGTCTCATTAGAAAATATAGGGATTAAATTGACATTATAAAATACTTGCCATGTAAATAGTCAAGGGATCATTTTGACACTTTACTTAATATATAGAACAGAGATCATATGAATTTTTTTCTTAATTAATTAAGCCAAAATGGTTCATTACCATTTTAGTCTTGATTAACATTTTAATCTCTTTAAATAAATTCTTAGTCCAATATATATGTATTCCTTTATATGAAAATAAATGAATAAATGTGTATGTATTCAAATTTAGATACATTGCATAAATATAAATTTTGATAATCTTTCTGATAAGCATTCATACACTTAATTGATATGGTCTTGTTAGTTTATTGTGTAGGGTTTATATATGGGAGGCTCCATGATTCTGTTTTGGTAAGGAGATTTCCTAGATTAAGTGGGTCAGGTTGGAAAATTATATGTTTTTTTAGTTTTTAATTGGAATGCACATGAGCTTATCTAAAACAAATTGTAATTTGAGAATTCTAGATCCAATTGAACTCACTTAATTTGATTTGAGTCAACTAGTGCTAGCTAGTAATTAAACTACCTATTTGAGATTTATGTTTTAATTTATGGTTTCAAGGTCAATTTGCTAGTCAGACCCACAATTCAATTAGGCTTGATTGGGGAGTTGAACAAACTTACACTGAACTGTGATGTATTTGGTGATCTCATTAACAAAATTTTAATTCAAACTCTTTAGGAAAAAATAATATTTTGAGACTAGAAAACCTTTTTGAAATTATAAGCTAATTTATAAAACTATAAAACTAAAGTTAAAACATAATTTTATCTTTTTTTAAACTCTACATTGGTTTAATTTAATTTGAAGTTTTTCACCATCCTAACAAACACTATCCAAGCAAAGTTATGAAAAGTAATTGTGAAGTTAAGGTTAGAATGTGGTTCACCATAGTGTCGGAGCATGTGGTTTACCATATTATGGGTAAATAAGACAAAGTTATGAAAAGTACTCATGAGTTGTAGCAAGGTGCCTTAAATCATAAGTGATAGATACAAAATATAGATGGATCATAAGGTTGCCTCATTAATTCAGCTTCATTTGGTAGATGAGGCCATGATAGAGATCATAAATGACATAATTTTAAATATATATGTGGCTAGCTTAAAATAGGGTGTTTGTATATTAACAAAAGTCTCTCCAATAAAATTTATCAAAAGTAGAAACTCCAGTTACTTTGCAAATGAGGAAAATATGCTTATTAAATCATATTGAATGAATTTAATTTCATTGTTCAAGTTTTGAGGAATATTGATATGTAATTATTATTATTGTACAATTTACCTATCTCTTCCAAGCATTTTTGAGTTATCATGTTATATGATTGTAACACAATTAGTATAAATGACTTTATAAATATATTTTTTTAAGAGATAAGATTTCTTAGCTTGAGGAAAGTGATCAGCCAACTGAAAGTTTATTGTAGGATAGAAGAGCAATTTATAATTTAAGATTTTTTTCTAATCATCGAAAAAGTAAATCTTAGACTAAAACTAAAAATATAACTTATTTCTATTATAAGAATAAATATCACATAAAGAAGAGTTATTTAGCTGTAGAAAAAATTAAGCAAGAAATATATTATGATCACAAAAAAAAAATCATGTAAGCCAATGCAAATGATGTTGTGCATTTTTATGGTTATGAATTAATGATGATTTTTTGGTGGCTAAGAAAAAGATATAAAGAGAATTAAAATCTAAATAATTATATGATTTTAATCACATAGATTCTAATATATATATATGTTTTACATGTAATTAAAATTAGAATGATTTGTATGTAATAAAAGTGAAGGAATAAACAAATTTAGAGGTTAAGTAATTGTGAAGTTAAGGTTGAATGTGGTTCACCATAGTGTTGGAGCATGTGGTTTACCATATTATGGGTAAATAAGACTTTAATATTTTTAAGTGTCCTTAATATTGCTATTTATAAATACTACGGTGTTATTGATATTCTTATGTTCTATAAGAATTTTTTGTTAAGGTAAAGAGTATTATTAAACTTTGCATATTCAAGAATATACTATCATTATGATTGATGTGTTAGACCAACAATTATGGTTTTAGCTTATAAAAATAAGAATTGCATTAAGTATATGGCATAAAGTATCACAATGTAAGGGTTGTTATAAAGTATATTACTAATAATTCTAAGATAATAATAGAAATTTGTTTTTTGTTGAGTGAGAGATTCTAAAAGACAAATAAGCATTTTATGATTGATAAGAAATTAAAATAAAGGGTAGCACAATAGTAAGATAAAAATTGACAAGTTTCTTACCCCTGATATTGTGATGTAATATAGAGTCAATTAAATTTTGTGATTGATGATATGGATAAGCTGTACCAAAAAAATGATGTTCAATAATAATCATTAAGTTAGTTCATTAAAAGATCATATTTTAAGTAGCAGATAATTAAATTTCAAGTATAATTTCATTATCTATCTCAAATAAATTTTATTTTGATTTCTTAAAGATTGATAGTTGTCAACTTAATATTCATTCATGCATTATTTTTAAATATGGTAGCTATAACACAATTCATATTTAATTTTACAAGATGGTGGCTAAGTGAACTCAAGATTAATTCATTTTTTTTATTTAGTATGGTGGTATCTAACCTCATGCTTCAGTAAATTTAAATATATTACTCAACATGTCAAAGCACTGCATAAAATGAAAGTTGCAGTGTTAAATTCCATTAATAATAAACAATACAAAGGAGGAAGATAAAGTGAGAATAGAGGGTTGTCATCTAGGAAAGAAAGTGCGAACTTTTTTGAAAGTTTGCTAGTATCTTTTAATTTATTCAAGATGTAGAAAGCTTTTTTTAGTGAAGAATCTCTTAGTTATAGCAAAGAATATTCATTGTCACAATAGAGAAATGCAAAGAGCAATTAGAGCAACAAAAACACTTCTTTTAGTTTTTAATATATTTTCTCTTAACTAGATAAAGCTATATGTTTATCCATAACTCTAACTTTATATGAATTTTAATTATTTGGCACTCTTTTTAAAGTTTAGTGGATTATTGAATAATTTGGGATTGCGAACTAAAACTTATGTCTCATCATATAAATTTCAAAATTATTTTTTATAGTACTTGGTTTATTCTATAGTTTCTTAGTGTTTCATTATTATTATAGCTTGATTGAAGGCACTTTCCAACATCACAATATTATCACTGTTAATTAGGCTCAATTGTGGGTCAAAACTAGTTTACCTAGAACTAATATAAACTAATGATCTAATTTAGTAAAAATTGACATTAACAAACTTTCTCCAAAAAAAAAATTGAAAAACAAATTATTTTCAAAATAGGCTATATAATTTTTCTTAAGTTGTAAGATAAGTTTATCAACTCTACAAGATTTTTCTTTTTAAACCATGTAAATCAAATGTAAAATTAAACATAGAAAATTTTGAGCCAATTTCTTATGATCATGGGCAATGTAGCTTCAAAGTAATTCTCATCCTTAAGGACATAAAAGCTAAGGGGTGCTTGGGGTAGTGTTGTGGTAGCAGTGCGATGCAACTTCGCACTTATTTATGTTTGTCAAAATTACTTTTTGCTAACTTTCTCAATGGAAAACTATGTTTTGCAATCTGATATTGTTAAATCTAGTGGCTACTAAAAAGCTATGATCTGACTTTTTAAAAAATAAAAAAAAATGATACTACTCACTACAACTTTTTGAACAGTTGTTTCTTAAAAGAGTTGCAGTTGCCTCAAATAGATCTTAAATTATTATCTAACAAATAATAATAATAATAATAATAATAACTATATAGCTAGTTCATTAAAATCCAATAATAGCACATTAGATGAATTAAAATAAAGAATCTCCGGAATCGAGCTCACCCTTCATAAATAATGTTAATAATAATAAGTTAACAATAAAATAACGCCGATAATAAATGCACAAAGAAAAAAACGTGAAGGGGTTAAAGAGAAAATAGACAAATCGTTATGCGAAAAGCGAACCTGGAAACCCCACCATGTGAGGGGCATTCCAAGTCCAGATCATGGCTAATGAAGGATAAGCTTTTGCCGTGCGTTTGTCTGACCAACCCCATCCATATCTTCCAAAAAGTTGTACAAACCATGTGGGTGCTACATGCCCTCTTTAATTCGATTATGATTTATGATTTTCTTTTTTTATTACATCCCTTATTTTATTTTTTTTTTAATATTCTTCCAAATCAAATCCATTTATTTTGCTTGGTTTGATTTTATATAAAACTGATTATGGAGTTTTAATATTTAATATAGAAATCTACTTATTATTCAATCGATATGTATTTTGAAGGATGGAACCGACATTATTTTTTAAAGAAGGCAAAATTATCACGTCTAATTTTTTTCAAAATATGAATATGATGCGAAGGTCTACCATTTTAGATAACCGGATTCCTTCTCTCTGTGTTTTTATGAAATTAAAATCCGATTTAATATCAAAATTACTAAATTATCTATTATTGATATAGAGAAACTATAAATTTCACATGAAACAATTGTCTGCCTTAAACATAACTTCATAGAGGGGACGGTGGTTCAAATTCAAAGGATTTCTCCATCTTCATATGTATATAGTCATAAAAATTTGATTGGAGCTATCTTTATTTTTATTCTTTGATTCTTTGCTGGTGAATTACGATGATATTGAGAAATAAAGGCTGGATTCTTGTATGAATTATCTTTTCTCTTTGCCTAACATATATCATTTTATGAATTGGACAATTCCATTTAAGCCATGGAGTTAAGTCCTTGAAGATTTGGTCAGAATAATATGATGTGGGATGTTTGCATCGTTTGAGAATCTACAGTTTTCAAGGATGTGATTCTCTGTTCGGTTATTGATCTGGAAAGGTCTAAACATTTAATTATTAAGCAGTTTTCAAGATAGCGTTGGATGACCTGTTAAACATATTTAAGATGGTAGGCTTGCTTGCTTTAATTATGCATTATTGAATGTTGAGTTTTTGTTTTCTATGAGGAATTGTGGTGCCTTAATCATGCACCTACAATGGTATTTTAATACTTTCAGCAATTTGTGAGGAGATCTATATACATACCAGTCAATTGCCATATATTGACAGCTTTAATACCCAAAGTTTGAAGAGTCATGATGAACCTGTCTTGCTTATTTCATTCCTTATCTTTTTGTTTAACAGGTATGATAAGAGATAAGGCACTGCTCAGAATAAGGTATAATTGCTATATATACCATTATAGCAACTGTAGATGGCATATATAGAATGGTATGTATATATGCAATAAATGTTTAGACAGGTTCAGGCACATTGAACCTCAAGCAAATCAGAACATAATTGCTGATTATGGTTTAAAACAATATATTAGAAACCGGTCTTCCACTGTGTTGATTTCGACATCAAAAATAGGTAAGAAAGAAAGCATATATGCTATTGCGAAATTGGTACAGTCGGTGGAGTGGGATTCTTATGTTCTATTTTATCTTTTTGTTTTTTTAGAAATCAAATAGCGTTTTGAAAAAAAAGAAGGTACAAGCATTGTGCTAAATAACAGATTTTGGCTTGAATATATGAAATCATTTGTGGCTCGAGATAGGACTTATTTTAAATAGCAGATTTTGGCTCGAAATACGTCATGAAATCATTTGTGGTAATTCATTCAAATTAGAAATACACACTTAAAGTTTCCATGAGACAACATAAACATTGTATGTAATGTTGTGCTTTTGATTTTGGATAATTCATTCCCTTTGCCTACATTATTTGAATGACAAATTGTCATTATTGGATACAAATATGAAATATCAAAGTTGCCTATAAGTTCGAGATGTACCTATGTGGGGTAAGAGCGATGATGCAAAAATCACTCTCAGCTCTTCTTTATAGCTGAAATCTTTTAATCAGTAATCAATTAAAGATGTCATTTTCATCCTTTGAGTCGCTGATAATTCTAACCCTTTCTTAAAAGATCTGTGAACTCACACCAAATACTACACACCAGATACTACACACTGATACACTACGCCTTTAGTTTAAAAGTTCATATACTACTTACACGTTCACTCATCAATTAAGTGACAGTGTTTAAAATTGTCCAATTTTAGGATGATTTGCTGGTGACTTTTGATTGATATTAATATATAGACTTCGATACTTCAGTTGCCTTTGAGATTGTGATAAATAAAAGTCTAGTCTGAGCCCATCTCTAATTTAAATTATTATATCCCATTTTGATGTTTCATACGCTTATCACTTAATTTTTATAAAAATATGCATGCTCAACTCTTTCATATGTAAATTATAAATGTTTATCTAACCCCCTTTTAGATATCGTAAATGTTTATAGCGAGCAGCTAGAAGATAATGGATCAATTTTCAAAGCTAATTTACATATGCGAATAGAATGCCTCTCTATTCAATGGTTCAGATAATGGAATGAATGGGACAATTCATTGGAGTGCTGTTGAAGATGATGAGCTTATGTTCTCATAAGATTCATAGAATTAAAATGAGACAACTCTTACATTTATATATACATTTGGCTATTTTGTTTTGTTGTTCTCTAAAATTTTGCAGCTCCTACGAGCTCTCTGAAAGCGGTGCATAGTGTGCTCGGGGAATGAACTTGCTGTGCTAACCTGTGTTCAAGAAAATGAAAGATGGTGGCGAGTTAATGCTACTAACTAGTAGCACCACACAGAGGATCAAAGCCATGGCTGAGGTGAAGTAATATTAGCATTTACATTACATACATACCACACAATTCTTACCACACAATTCTTATGTATTTTCATATCTAACGCCTAACCTTAGATTTTTACGTTTATACCACCCAAATCTTTCATATCACATATGCTACAATTGTTACATAAGGTGGCGTGTATGTAAAAAATTAATTTTAGGTGTTAGATATGTAAATACATAAGAATTGCGTGGTATGCATGTGAACCTTCCTCATATTTATTGTACTGAACAGGGATTGCTGTGTGAGACGCGGAAAATATTTGCATACATAAGACGTACGCAGCGCTGCGTACATCAGGGGTTATTCAAGGGGTACAGGGGGTTATATCCGAGTTATACCCCCCTGTAACCTCCGTGCAACTCCCCTGTAACCTCCGTGTAACTTATTTGTTCCCATAAAACTATAGAAGCGCGGAACTCATTTGTAAGTTACAGATAGATTACAGGGAGGTTACAGAGGGGTATAACCCCGATATAACCCCCCTGTACCCTCTGAATAACCCCTGGACGTACGCAGCGCTGCGTACGTCTTATGTACGCCTAAGGAATTTAGAGAAAATCTCGTGAGTCCACAATTTGAAAACGGTCATCAACAATTTGCGTATGCACGAATGGTTGAAGTAGAAGGAACTGTCAAGGGATTGAAGCTCGTTCTTCGGCACGGCAGCCCTCATTGTGGAATGAGCAACTTTGTCTCATGAACAACTGAGATGTCTTTAAGCTTTACCGTGCTATAGCTTATAATTTGTTCGGATGTAATTGTTGGGTGCGTTGAACAGTTACAAGCCATTTCTTGCTTTCTGTAATTGTTCGTTGTGTTGAGCATATGTTGTTCTGCTAGTAACCATTACAAGTTATAGTATTTCTTCAGTTCAACTCACTCAAATATTTTGGACTCGTAACTTCTATCTATAATATCACACTAAAATGATTTTGGTTAACCCGAAAAAAATTTATAATTTCTTCAGTGCATAATTAATTTTTAGGATTCTTAATTTTGTTAATTTTTTTGTAAAACAATATTAAATTTTTTTATTGCTGAAAAATTGTCTTCAATTTGCTCTTGTAATTTTTTTTAGTTAAACACTTTTATTTAGTTGATAAATATCTTTGGTTCTTGTCTCAAATTTGATGTTTAAAAATTTTACATAAAATTCTTATTTTATATTTAAAAATTAAATAGTATTTAATAATTTTTATTATAACGAGCTAATTTCGAGCCGAACACGAACAAATAATTTTTATTATAACCAGCCAATTTCGAGCCGAACACGAAAAGGAAAAAATTATTCGAGCTGAACACGAACACATTGTTCACGAGCGATTTCGAACACGAGCCGACTCTGAGCTCGCTCAGGCTCGGCTCGTTTACAGCCCTAATTCCGGGACGAGCCCTTCATTTCATTTTTAATTGACACATTAAAATTAAATAGTACTCAATTTTTATATGAAGTTATTTGAAAGCATGAGAATGCTCCTACATAAAAAAACAACCAGCATTCATAAAGGAATGATCGAGAGATACTTTTGTGGAACTGGATCCTTCTTTAGATTAGCTCCACTGGGGCTTTGCTAGGTTGGCATGAATGTTCTCGTCTTATTTTCGGTCAGATGCCTCATGCTTAGATTAGCTGGTCATTTTTTTGTTCGCCTTGTAACTCGGTTAGTTTTGGCCAAGTTGGCATGGCTTGCATTGCTCATTCCGTCAAGGGTGCCTCGCGACCTCCTGGCAGCGGCTCTGCCTCCGTTGCACTTTTCTCTTACTGTACATATTTTAAGATTAATGCAAACACCTTCTTGATATACATGTTTTAATTTCTTGATTCTCTTATTTCTTGAAAGCGGTTGTATAATAATAGTAAGAGGATTTAATGCAAAAGTATATCACATTTAATTTTAATTAATGATCTAATGATTGGACTCTTTTTATTTTAGAAACTTTGTTTCTTATAAATAAGGAATGATATGATACCTTCTCATTCCTAAGTTGCAATGCGTCTTTCCTTGATTGAGTCAGTAGACTTCCATTTTTCAGGTGTCGCAAGGAACAATTTATTGAAGTCCCAACTGACATTCCCACCAAAAGTTTGTTTGTTTTGTCTTCGGGAAACCAAAAGGTTGAGAATGATCAAAGGGTGAGAAGAAGAAAAGGGTCATCATGAAGAAGAAGAAAATTGTGCTCACACTATCATATCAGTTGGGTTAGCCTAATTCGATCCACGATATAACATGCAGGGACCGTCATCCGATTGGCCTAACCTTCGATCTAATCGTTCAACCTTCCGTTGTAGCTCAGGACCCACCAGTCGACCAGGTCACTCAAATATCATATGGCGCGCTTCATTCGTTTTCAACAGTGCTTTCTGATGAGCCTGCCACGTCATTTATTGTGTATGAGTAAAATCTGCTTATGGGTATGAGGAGTATTTTATCTTGTTTGTGGGGTTTGATTTTGTTTTAAGTATTTTTTTTTTCCCTTTGATTATTCTTGGTGCATATGACCCGGCTCCGATAAACTTGAACGAAGATCCCATCGGGGCATCTGTGACTATAGGCCAGGTGTTGGGCGATGACGGTTGAATCACAAGCGAGGATGTTGGGATCGATCGTCCAGTTAATCATCCTTAGATATGCGGGGAAGCATATGATGGGCCCCGAACATCTCTAGGACCGGCGGATCATTGTTTGGACAAAATCGAGAGTTTGTTTGCTCGCTTGGTCGGGATCCAACTATTTATTGTGTTGATGTGATCCGCTCACTGGTAGCATATTATGGAAATAATTGTTTATTTTCATTTTTACTATTGTGCAACAGTTAGACTTCTTAGTTTTGAACATAAATTTGCTTAAATTGGCCACCAATGAAAAGAGTAACAAGTAGTGTACATCTATTAATAAACATTTCAAGAGGCCAATAACATATAATAATCGAGATGAAAACTGAAATTTACAACTTCCGCTATATTGCAATGGATTGCAATGGAGAATCGATGACACTAAGAGATTATAAATCTAACTTAAATTAGCAAACAATATAATTCAGAATTAAATACTAAAAGATGACCGAAGCTATGCTAACACCATGAGTGAAGTGGTATAGACATTTTAAAAAGCAACAAATAGGTGACTGTGATGAAGAGATTAAGCCAGTTCATTTCTACTTCGAGCTGGATTGAGCTCGATTCACTTTCGAATCGAGTCCATCTCAGCTCAAAATTGGCTTGTGCCAGTCATAGCAAAAATTAGTGGAATATTGAGCAACAACTAAACAACATTGATTGATTGTGTGCTCTCGCCTAGAAACATGCTTACTAGAAGCCAATATAAGAAGAGAATATTACGTGCGGAATCCACACTACGGATTGGTTGTATTATAGTGATTGGTGGTATTGTGATGATATTATAGTGAAAGCCACCACAATACGACCAAATTCGCACCCATTCACATGTATGATTTCATCCAATGTAAGGGCAAATGGGTGATGACACTGAGAGCCAGTTGTTGCATGGGATCCAAGAAATGACACAGAGGCGATAGGAAAATAAGAGTGAAGATGGCACGAATATGAATGCATTCGTGGTCAATGGCAAAATGTAGTGAGAATACATTACAATATGCGACCATCAAGGAATAAATCATAATTCAAATCAACACAACAAACAACACATTTATCTAATTAGGCTACATAAGAACGCTGGGAATGGGAGACTCATCATCTGAGCCACGATGAAACCAAACAAAAGCCAGACCGAGCAAGCAAAGCATTTCTATTCAATAAAATTGCAGTTTCGTTCAGGACAACAGCTTACTCGAAGATTCGAGATTTTTTTTTTTTTTTTTTTGGAAATTTTACATACATACCGCAATTCTTTCCTATTTTACATATCCAACACCCAAAGTTTGATATTTGCAATCATAACATCTAGATGTCATAAACCGATACATGCAAACGTGTATTTAACTTTTTAAAAAGATTGTAACGATGATATTTTTGAAGTGATGCTAAATATTCGAGTGGTATACATGTAATTAACAATGTTTGGGCGTTAGATATGTAAATACATAAGAATTATTTGGTATGTATGCAAATGCCCCCTTTTTTAAATTGATTCTATGATTTGATAATATGTCATATCATTCCCTAAAGAAAATCAAGTTAGGAGGAATGAATATTAAGAATTCCAAACAAATGTGAATAAAGAGCACATCATTTTCCAACTTGAAAATAATCTAAAATAACACAATCATTGAACACAAAAATGATGAGAACAGAGTGCTGAAAATTTGGCTTAGGGTCAGCTAAGTTATGGCAAGATTTTAATATTTTACAGAGTACATAAATGAATAAATCATAATTTATATGAACTTTTCTCCCTAATGTCATCTTATCAGATTAAGCTTTCATACTTGAAAACGAACCGAACAATAAACTATCCCACGCTCACTTGAGGGGTTCCAAAACCATCTAATACCTGCAGTTTACAAAAAATTCAAGAGGGATTCAAAATTGTTAAAAAAAAAAAAAAGAAACAGTAATTCAATAGTCACAAAAAGATTTATAGTTGCCATATATGAATAAAATCAGGAGCACCAATAAACTGAGAAAAATAATAATAATAAGAACAAGGGCTTTTTATATACATAGCAGCAGGAACATCTCTATTTACGTTATCACATGTACAATACTTTGATATTATGGATTTTGAATACTGAACTCTCACGTTAACGCCTCCATCAACATTAGGTGGAGCGCGACGGCCGACAGGCTCCATAGATGAACATGACGAGCAGACAACAGACAGCAGGGGAACGCTGATGACAACAATCAGCCTTCACTCGAAGTCGCTGCGCCTCCGCTCGATGGGATTGCTGCGTACAAAGACATCTGAAACTCCTTTCTTTCTCCTCTACCACCCCAGCCCCGCTGCTTCTCTGGTCGACGGGATCACGGCATACAAAGTCCTTAAAAACTCACATGACCCCATCTTTCTCCTCCATCTGCTAATCAATTAAACTGACAACAATAAATCCTGCAGCAACTTAAAATCCATTTCTCCTGCCACAGCAAAAATGCCATCTCTAAATCCTACACGGTCTTAAATCCCGACTTTGCTTTGTTTTACCTTAATCAGTATGGGAGGAATTAGAGAAATTGAAGCTTGGAAAGGCAGCGGGTGAGAGAAGATGGGAAAAAAATAAGGGCTACCTTCCTCAATGGTTTCGGGTATGAGACGGATGTAAGGAGAAGAAAAATGGAAGTTTCGGAGATCTTTGTTCCCCACGATCCCTTCGCTGCTTTCCCGGCTGCAGCAAAGGAGAGGCGAGGGACGGAAGCGTTTAAGGGAGGGGTTTTGCATTCAGAATCCATAATAATAATTTTTTGCGCGTGAGATACATAAATAACAAGGTTTCCCATACCATTTATGTAAAAACCCCTAATAATAAATAAGGAAAAAAATTACCAAAATATGAAATCTTGGCCTCATGCTATACATAAAGATAGCTTTCATTAAATCAAAGTTGCAATAAAATTATTACTCTACATAAACCAAGCACGGCTCTCCCATTAGCTCAAAAAGGGCAGCTGGTTTGAGCACAGAAGGTACTAAAAGCAATATAAGCAGCTAAAATAACAAGAAAGAAATTACCAATACGAGCAACCTAAATTTTGAAATTGCAGTTTCTAGACCTTGACTACACTAAAATCTAGAACAAGCTAAACCATGAACTCAAACAAAAGAAAAGACCACTACTAGATTAAAGATTGCAAAAACGCCATTTCGATATTCAGAAAACAATAAGCAGAATCAAAGTCCAAAAAAAAAAAAAATCACAGTAGCACAGCATATTAGCATTTATTTGTGTAACACCTATAGCTGAAAGAGATTTGGCTAAATAAAAGGTTCACGCCATTTATGGAATATAAATTGTAAACCATAGGAGCAGAACTTACACGAGAGGTGTCACTATCTTCTTGAGATCACCCTGACCCCAGAGGCCCTGGCAAAAGGAGACTATAAGCAATGGTGGGGAGGTATGATCATAATTTAGGCAGAAAAAAGGGGCATTAACCTACATACCACGCAATTCCAATTTATTTACATTTCTAACAACTAAACTTTACCTTTTAAATTTATGACACCTAAAATCTTTCACATCACATCAAAAATAACACCATTTTAACTTTTAAAAAGTGAAATGCACCTTTTCATGTATAGGTAAGGTGGCATTGCGTAAAAATTGAAGTATAGGTATTAGATATGTAAATACATAAGAATTGAGTGGCACGTATGTAAATCTTCTAAAAAAACATAAAAGTGATAAATCTTCCTAACTTTCTAAGCCACAAATATAGCTACCTTCCTGGTTTCTTTCCTACAAACACAACTTTTCCATTCGTTGATGCATTGTTCGAACCATTTCCTGCAAGATCGCTTCGATTAAACTGATCAGATATCGTAGAAATCAAACCGCTATTTTCACCAGAAATTTTTCTGCTAGAGAGAGTTATATCTGCCACTCCTTGAACAATATTAATGCTGACGCCATTTTGTTGTTGAGCATGTGTTTTTAAAACCTGAGAGCTTTTATCAGATAAATTTCCAGTATTGTTCACAGTAACATCTTTTAAGAATGAAGCAGAATTAACAACTTTTTTATTGCGATTGCTCTGAGAAATTGGGGTGACAGCAACTGAAGGTAATAGTGAAGAATAAGGAGGAGTTGATGCAGCAACCGCTGCAAGTTTTGCAACAGCTGCAGTAGCTGAAATAATTTCTTGAGCTCCTTCACAGAGATGAATATAGTCTCCTTCAATTACAAACAACTGAAAAACAAATCTCAGGAATTATAATAGCAGCAACAATAGTGGATAGATGTTTAAGAAGCTCCAAAAGAGGATGTGGAGACCTACTTCTGGATGACGAGACACGAAATCATCAAGCTTTCCATAGTGTTTCTTGTAATCATGCCAGTGAAGAGGTGCAATCATTTTTCCAAGCCTATTTGGCAACTATAAGCAACAGAGTAATATGCAGAAGGTTTATGATGAAGTAGGTGAAGACTAATTTTAGATCAAAAAGTTCTCAAAATATGAAGAAAACTTACGGTGGTGCTAATTTTGATTTGACCATCAGAACCAGCTGGAATTGCCCGAACAATGCAAGCCAAAAGTGCTCGTTCATCTAGAAGAACGGGCTCTTTTGCCGTATTTGTGGACATTGAGCTTGATGCTCCAATAACAGGAGCAGAAGGTGCAGGAATAATAAGGTTATCCTCAGCGCATTCTTCAGCACTGCTGGCATTAATGCCATGAATTTGAGCAGCACTTTCAGGCGCAATGGAAGCTAATTCCAAAACTTGCCGATGCGGTCCATTAGTTGCTGAGTCTACGGTCTGATCTAGGACATATAGATTATATTAAAAAAATATAAAAAGTGTAATCCTAGTAGATGTAATAAGATAGATAATACAATTTTTTAGGTGATAAATTAATGAAAATGACAGTTACTCAAACCTCTTGTTTACTTGTCTGCTCAGTTGGTTCAAATAATGGAGCATTAAATTTACAATTCTTGTTTGGTGTTGCCTGCTGCCTTTCTTGGGAAACATGATGAGCTTTATCAGTAGATTCGGGGACCTGATATGAAGTATTAAAAGGCTCAAAGGTTAAGGAAGGTTTAAGATTGGATAATTAACAGAATGATCATTCTAACCTTCATTTGTTCAGTTGACACAAATGTTTCAGAACCGGACCTCTGTGTTTGACTCATTGGAGAGCTAAGATATTCTAGATGAAGTACATTCTCTGTAGCAGAAAGCTCATGGCTATTATGAGAATGAGATCTAAGAAGATTATGCTCCAATTGCAACGGATGGTATTTGTCTTGATTCGGAACTTGAGAAACTTCTCGAACTACCTGCAAAAGAATCAAAGTTGGCATTTGAAAAATCCAAAAACTTTGAAATTTGAAAGAATGACTACCTGCTGCTCCTGCCAATGGTGGACTGGAATTACAGACATTGATTGAAGATTTTCTGGATGAGATTGAAGAATAATAGAATTTGTAGATGATACGGATTCTGGAAGTCCATGTTGGTGCATAACAAAAGGATGTAAAGCAGTCATCTGACCGACAGGAGTAAAGGCGCCCATCCCAAGTACAGGAGGATGAACAGGGACATGTTCAATCTGGAGAAAGAAATTTTCTAAGATCATAGTTCCAATCTTAAGATCACATTAAATGTTAATTGTCCAATTCATCATAAGAAAAGAAAAAAGAAAGATTGAATATTTACCCTGTTCAAAAAGTGTGTGTATGTGTGTGTGTGTGTGTGTGTGTCAAAGATTGCTGAAATAAATATTCTCAGACAAGCCATAAGGAGTAATATAAGGAACATATTTGTATGAAAGTTCACTTATAGAGTCATGAAGGTCTGAAGAAGTTGTATTTCTGGCAACATGCACATAGGAGGATGAATAAAGATGCCTACATTAAGCAAGTACTTATCACATTAACAGCCAACTAGTAAGTGCAAATCAATGGCTTTTTAAATATGCCACAAGATTCATAGGGATAAAAGCATATATCAAAGACCACATATGATGTGAATGTGATTACATTAAAACAAGTAAAAATAAAACAAAATTGCTCACGAATTGTATTTTAGACTGTCTGCACTATGAATGAGATTGTTGCAAGGTACAAGAACATCTGAGATCAAATATGTTCCAACTAACATAAATGTCACAAAAAATGATCCGACAGTAACTGATTGAAAGAAATTTTCAAACTACAATGTTTGATAAGAATCCACAGATAAAGATCTATCATCAATTGGATGATTAATGATCAAAATTGAGTGGATTCATGTAGTCGACACCAGACCTTACTACCTGCGGCGGCTGCTAGAAAGTTGCGGTTTTTCATATATATATATATATATATTTGTAATAGCCACCATAATTTTTTGAATAACAACTTCTTCTTCAATGATTTTACAGCTGCTTCTTTAAACAACTACAACTGCCCCAAACAGACCCTAATTCTATGTTTATCCACTCCTTTTATAAACACATTTTTTTTTTCTTTTATAGAAGATAACATCCCTATCTCAAAAACTGGATTATCTAGAAATATATGATACAGACCCAAGAGTATAACTCACAAACTATCTCATCAAGGGTGCATTGTATAATGAATTGTCAAAAATTACTCTTTTAAAACTAATTCAAAGAGAATTTCTGAATTCTGAGTGTTTTTACAAAGAGCTAAGTGCAATGTGATGTCCATTATAGTTTTCTTTTTTTTTTTCTGTTTCAATGTGCAAAGCTCAAAGAGAAGCAAACTTTTACAAATTTGAGCATTCATGGCCTGAATGTGATATAAGCATAAAATATATAAATATAATAGTCGTTTAAAAAGGCAAAATAAAACCGCATTAGTTAATAATTTTCAACGAATATAATGATACATCTATAAAAGTAGTTTTTAGTTATAAAAAAATCAAAGATATAAATAATTATGTGATTGAAAAGTATATAAAAACAAAAATTAATCAAGAGATTCAGTAAATAACCAGAAAACAGGCGGTTAATTTTTGTTTTTAATCTGAGAGTTGCAATCTCCAGAAGAAGCTTGTGAGCAAGAAGCTCTAAAGCCAACATCAAAAGTCAATAAGAAGCATATAAGAAATCAAAAAGCAATAGAGCATGAAGGCAATAAACATCAAGTAGTAACCGGATTTAGCGAAAGAAAGTGTAAAAATAAACCAAAGAGCACTAACTCAATGACTACACAAAAAAGTAAAACGAAGAGGATGTTGGTGCCTAGTTTTTATGGAATATGATAAATCAAACTATGAAATCTGATCCAAATTTTATTTGTAAGTTACATCCAAGCACGCAGAACTATTATGCAATGCAATAAAGTGACAGAAAACAATAGCTTTGTTGTGAGTATGCGGTTCCGAGGCAACTGATGTGTAGGCTCAATGCATCACATAACTTTGCTCATAAAAATTGCTTTTAATAGCATTGATCTTGAGTAGCAAGCAACTCTAACATATCAACCGAAGCTATAAAGATAAAATTATTTTTTTCATATTTTGAACAAAAATACCATCATCAATTGTACATTGACTTGCATCTCGAGGAACAATTCTTCCTAAAAACCAAATTAGTATACATATACAACATTAAAAACAACTAACGATACATCTTTTTCAGCCCACCAACATCAACTACTTAGGAAGTAGTAATGTGCCTTTTTGTTCCTTGCCTATAAGTTATGGGCTCTTTTATAAACATAAATTCTAGCAATCCGTAAAGCTTATGCCATGAATTTTTAATAGCAAAAATGTGGTTTACTTTCTCCTCTATAACTGAACTTTCAATTTTCCCTCCATTACAATTGCAAGCTAGGAATTTTTGTCAAATGGAAGAAGCTGTGTTTCCTTCATAAGTTTAGCAACTTGTATTAGCTTCAAGAACTCTAGAAGCTAATGAAGTCTTCAATTTTGTGTGAAGATATTCATGAAGCCAAACTATTCGAAAATAAAATTATTTCATTCAACAAAAATATCGGTATAAAATTATTTCATAGTAAAACTATCTTCATCTTCATTATTTTGCTTTCTAAAACCCTTCGACACTTCTGTTTAGCTATTGTTTCTTTGCTGCATCTAAAACATTTGTCTTAGAAAGCTGCATTTTACAACAAGGTCTACTAGTGCGTGGTAATTGCAAGAAAATTGCAACCCACTTTTTTTTAAACAAATATTTACAATACCGATATAACTTCCAAAACAGCTGATTTTCCCACAAGAATATTACAATCACCTATACAAAAAGCTGCAATCACCCTAATAAAGCATATAAAAACTTTGTAAAATGTATGCTTTCTTAAAAATTTTGCCTGTTATCTAGCCTCAGACTCTTTTATTAAATATAATATGATAGAATTGAGCATTATATTTTAAGCTCTATAGCTAAGTTAACACAATATAGTTTTTATATTGTGAAATCCACCACAATGAAGCATGTGAGCACTAATTCAAACAAGCAAATTCAATTTATTTCTATCTGAGTAATAAAAAATCATAAAACATGTTTCAGAAAGTAATTATTCTACTATAATAAAGTAACTCTAGCATTGCTTTTGCCATTAAAAAAAGATCTCGCAATTGCATTCTGACGAACCTCTCTCTCATGGTAGATAGATTCTCCTCAACATATTGTGGTCTTTTATTGATGGCTCACTTACTAGTAGCCAGGTAATGATAAAGCTCAGTTGTGCTACCTTATCAACATGAGGTTAAAAATACAAATTTATTTATTCCCTTAAAAATACAAATTTATTTATTCATTGTGGTCATTTGATTAGTCATTTGCTAAATGATTTATTCTTTGATGCTGAGAAGACCTAGATAATGTAAACGAACAGAGCATGAGTGAGACTAGTGCTTTCTCATGTTCAGTTCATTCAATTTTTTTAATTCAAAAATGTCTCGTAAATAGCATGCTTGTGCTTGATTCTTTGTTTGGTCGTTTTCAGGTTGTCTTCAGCTCAACTAATTAAAAAAATAATAAATTATAACATTTTTTTTTTTAATATAACATATAAAAAATCAATATAAAAAGGTTTTAATAAATATCATTTATTTAATTTTAATTATTTTGAGCCGAAACAAACAAAACAAGGTCCAGCAAATATCTACTCATGCTCAATTTATTTATAAATCAAGCTCAAAAAAATTGTTCGTATTAAAATGGATTCAAGTAGCCGACCCCACTTAGTAGGACAAAAGCTTGTTGTTGTTATATATGACATGCTTACTTAACAAACAAATTAAATATTATTTATTAACGGGCCAAACATGAGTTATTTAGAAACGAAGAACTTCTTTGATAGCCCTACTGGCGCTTATATACCAAATTAAGATATGAAATTGAATGTACATAGGACATTTGAAATTAGAAAAAAATTTGTAAAGATAAGAGCTGTCTGACACATAATTTTATTATAGTGACAGGAATCCATGAAAAATTTGATAAATTGTATTTGTTGTGGAATACTCCAATCTTTCATCTTCTAACCATTTTTGGATACATTGACAATTATTGTTACCATACCCATAATTGCTATAGCGCCTGCAAATGATATAATACCTAATAGAGAGGAAATACTTTGAGAAAATTAAAAAAACCGTCAATCAAAAGAAATACCATATCATAAGCAAGAAAAATAGCATAAATTAATTTAAATTTAACCTTCAACTAAACTAACTTATAACATAAGGTACAACTTTAATCCTAATTCTACTATCTAGAAATAACTTTATCCTTCATAAATCAACTCATAAATTAATAAGATTCAATTTAAAATTCAAAATAAAATTTTATTCAAAATATGTCCAAAATTTAAAAGGAATTAGTATTATGATATTTGCATCGCCATCTACCCATGATAGCTTGACTTTGTGTCAAGTATTCTTCTTTTCCTGAAATTTTCATTAATTGGCCTTATCATTCTTAACACCACTATCTTGTTATAAAACTATGTTATCCAAAAAAAATCACCAGACAAACAAGATTCCATCTTCTATAATGCTTGAAAAATGATATATACAAAGAAAATCGTTTGAAAGTATAGTGTGGTTGCTTGAATGCAAAATAGTAGGTTTAACAGTAAACGGTTCCAAGTGCCCCACTTGCTTTGGCAGCCAAACAAGTTTGTCAACTAAATAATCACTGTCAAGTAGCAAAACAAAAGCCTTGGTACGTAAATATCACATTTTTAAATACACTCAAAGAACGATGAATTTTAATTATTAAGCATTTCGATAAGGAAAGAGCAAAGAAAGATACATCAAAGAACCTGGCCAACTAGCTAGCCAAGATATTATAATGCCACTTCTTAAAGATCGTTGAAGCAGGATGATGAGGTGAAAAAATAATTGACTGGTTAGAGCAAAATTTCTTCATAAAAGCACAGATATAAGAAAATATCAATTAACATCGCACTATGGAAATCACACTAGAAGAAAACAGTAAACATTCTAGAATTTCATCATGTGGCCATCAAGATCATGCATAAACACAGATAAAAGCCTACCAGTACAAAATGTAAGGGAAAAAAATAATCTGAACTGCTTGTAGAGAAAAACACAAACAAAACCTAATTGATCCCTTTAATAAATTATTGATAGAAACAAGAGTAGTAAGAGTGAAAACTACAGAAATAGTATGTTTACTACAAAACTGAAGGTAAAACTCTAAAAAAAATTACTAAAATGTCAATAAAAATCATCAGATACAGAAACATATATTGTTGTTTCACATTATTCTTGAGTAATTATTAAATGATTGTTGCACCCACTCATACCCTTAATATGGAAAACTTCAAAACAAAGTTAAGGATTTTCCCCTCGATCTTCCAAAAGGATAGCCTCAATTGCGAAAATTCTTCTTGATTTCATATGATATAGATGATGGTAAAACCTCGTTTAAAAGCGTCACTGGCCAATCTAAAACCAACTTGATAGATTGTATTTGTTTTCTCGATACGTACAACCATCTATAACACTAGAATTTGATAATAATTTTTCATGTCTCAATGATAACAATTTTCCTTAACGATCTTTGATCAAAATCTTATCTTCAATTTGTTTTCTGATTTCCAAGAGAAAATTCTTTTTGTTATTCAATACTAAATTTTGCTTTATTTTATTTTAAAAATTAACTATTTCATCCTCAAAAGATAGTTATTTTCTTAATGAAACATAAGCCTAGTAGATGACTCATGATTTCCAATCCTAAGGACAAATAAATACTCATTTCAGCTTTAAATTTTTTATTATTAGTCATAAAGTTGATATTTTACATAATTTTAAAACACAAGTCATGAATATGCTTATATTTTCTTCAGGATGATCCATTTTTTCCAGCCATTAAAAAAAAAAAAAGTTTCTCCTTGAGTTTCTCCTTGAAGGAGGGAAAGGAAAGGAATGTTTCATATAGGCTAAAGTAGAATTTCTTCTAATAAAACCAATGAGAAAGAAATCTATCAACATTACTGATGTGGAATTTCCTTGGACGATGGATTTTGGATTAATATGTTTGGATTTAATCTTGCACAATGGATTTGGAAACTTGCAAACTACAAACTGTTGTGGCAGTAGCTCAAGCAGTGGCAGTTCATTATGTTCCATCATTAATTTCAGTATTGCTGTAGATGGAATATTTTCCGATGAATTAATTGAACTTATCTGCTTACTGTTTTGAAATTGTCCAGTTCCCTATTACAGCTGCCTAAAAGTTCCTGAAAACTTACTGCTCTATATCAACAATATCCAAAAAGCTGCAGAACAGAAGGTTAAACAGAATATCAACTAAAATAAGCAAAGCGTGTTAAGTCAACAAGAATCACAAGGCGAAAATTACATCAACAAGAACAATATGATAGGAACGAGATGAATTTCCGCAGAAATTTGGGCAGAAATAATATATTCTATTCCACCATTACCAAAATAAAACAATACAATCCTAAATACATAAAAGATATGATTGGATGAGGGCACATTATCACAAATAACATGTCTCAACTATGATGTGTGAAACACTGGATGAAGCAATTTTAAATGATAAGCCACCTCACCAATGCATTATGTGATAAGGAGCAAAATAGTATGGGGAGAGCTTCTCATTTATGTGACTAGCCAATGTATTTTGCAGATAGGGTCAAAGTTTTAAATACATTCTATCTAACACTGCAAATTGCACATCCTTCAATGTCATCAGCCTATTTCTTAAAAAATTATTGAACCTTCAATAAGTAAGCCTTCAATTCCGCTAACACATTGTCCATCTCTTCAAAATATTGATTCACCACAGACACCGGCATAGTACTACCTACCACCGCAAATTGCACATCCCTTCAATTAGGGTTGTCAATAATGCTCGTTATTCACAAACAACTCGTGTTTGATTAGTTTGCTAAACAAACGAGCCAAAAAAGAATTTTTTTTTTTGCTCTTGATATATAAACAAGCTGAACACGAACAAAATTTTGGCTCAAAATAATTATATATATATATATATATGAGTATTTTTTTAAAATAATTTAATTAGCTACAACGCTACAGAGTATTTTTTTTAAAATAATTTAATTAGCTACAACGCTACAAAGATTTATAAACAATTAAAATTATAAGTTAAAAATAGAATAAAAATAAATTAAATTTTATTTAAATGAATACTTTAATATAAATAACGAGATTTAACAACAACAACAAAGTCTTAATCATGCTACGTGGGGTCGACTACATGAATCCTTTTTCTCCATTGCGTCCTATTTAGTGTCATATTTTCATTTAGTTCTAATAATTAAGATCATTTTTTATACAATAAAACCCAAGTTTCCCTAGGTCTACCTCTGCATTTCTTAACATAAGTCGAATCTAAAACATTTACTCTCCTAATCGGATCATCAGATGGTCGACGTTTAAAAAAGGAGATTTAGATCTTGCATTATTTTTAACATTCTACGACTATGTGATTAGGGTTGTCAAAATAACTCATTGTTCGTGAATAGCTTCTGTTCGGCTCGATAAACAAGAGAGTTAAACACACAAATTTATTTAACTAGATATATAAACGAGCCGAACACGAACAACGATATTTTTTAACAAGCCGAGTCAGGACTAGGGCTTGTTAAAACGGTTTTTTGTTCTCATGCATGACTAGGGCTGCCAAAACGGTTTTTTGTTCTCGAACAGCTCGTGTTCTGCTCGCTAAGCAAACGAGCCGGTCAGGACTAGGGCTTGTTAAAACGGTTTTTTGTTCTCATGCATGACTAGGGCTGCCAAAACGGTTTTTTGTTCTCGAACAGTATCGTGTTCTGCTCGCTAAGCAAACGAGCCGAACAAACACAAATTTTATGTTCAAAATATGAATGAGTCAAACACAAACAGTGGTATTTTTTAACGTGCCGAACATGAGTTGAGCCCAAGCTCACTCGTGTTCGGTTCGTTTACACCCCTAACTTCAATATCATCAACCTATTTTTTCAAAACTTGTTGAGCCTTCAATAAGTAACCCTTCAGTTCCGCCAACACATTGTCCCTCTCTTATAAGTATTGATCTACCACAGATACTGGTATAGTATTGTGTCCAAAATGCATCAAATGTGGTGGTACACAACAATACTGGATTTTAGAAAAATTGGTCTGAGATATTGAATGAGATGAAGTATTCTACCAATATTCTATCCATGATAACCATTTAACCCATTACTTGGGTATGTCGTATACAAAGTAACACAAATAGGTCTCCATGCATTGATTAATGATTTCAAATTGTTCAATCAGTTTGTGGGTGAAACACTATTTTTCTTCACTACGATCGCTTGCATTCTAAACAGCTGTCGGCGCTATTTTTGTGGGTTTGGTTTGGGGGAGTGTTGCCCGTAAGAAGTTGTCGGTCGCCGGAATCGAAATCCCGTTGCCCGCTTCGGAAGGACGTTGAAGTATGAAATCGAACTGACCCCATATTTTTCATAGTTAAAAATGAAAGAGCACTGTACCTCAATACTTGTATTTATCCCGAAGAAAAACACGAGACTTGAGGGATGAGGCTCA